>NC_135234.1:589363551-589689051 GCF_051348905.1 Ranitomeya variabilis | reverse complement strand
TATCTATCTATCTATCTATCGTATCTATCTATCTATCTATCCCATATCTATCTATCTATCTATCTATCTATCTATCTATCTATCTATCTATCTATCTATCTATCCCATATCTATCGTATCTATCTATCTATTTATATATCTATTGATATATCAATCTATTATCTATCTATCTTAAATGAAAAAACACAAAAAGAATTGTCCTAAAGCCAAATTGGATATAATTCCACACCAAACATAAAAAAAGGGGTGGACAAAAGTATTGGCACTGTTCGAAAAATCATGTGATGCTTCTCTAATTTGTGTAATTAACAGCACCTGTAACTTACCTGTGGCACCTAACAGGTGTTGGCAATAACTAAATCACACTTGCAGCCAGTTGACATGGATTAAATTTGACTCAACCTCTGTCCTGTGTCCTTGTGTGTACCACATTGAGCATGGAGAAAAGAAAGAAGACCAAAGAACTGTCTGAGGACTTGAGAAACCAAATTGTGAGGAAGCATTAACAATCTCAAGGCTACAAGTCCATCTCCAAAGACCTGAATGTTCCTGTGTCTACCGTGCGCAGTGTCATCAAGAAGTTTAAAGCCCATGGCACTGTGGCTAACCTCCCTAGATGTGGACGGAAAAGAAAAATTGACAAGAGATTTCAATGCAAGATTGTGCAGATGTTGGATAAAGAACCTCGACTAACATCCAAACAAGTTCAAGCTGCCCTGCAGTCCGAGGGTCCAACAGTGTCAACCCGTACTATCCATCAGCGTCTGAATGAAAAGGGACTGTATGGTAGGAGACCCAGGAAGACCCCACTTCTTACCCCGAGACATAAAACAGCCAGGCTGCAGTTTGCAAAAACTTACCTGAAAAAGCCTAAAACGTTTTGGAAGAATGTTCTGTGGTCAGATGAGACAATAGTAGAGCTTTTGGGACAAAGGCATCAACATAGAGTTTACAGGAGAAAAAAAGAGGGATTCAAAGAAAAGAACACGGTCCCTACAGTCAAGCATGGCGGAGGTTCCCTGATGTTTTGGGGTTGCTTTGCTGCTTCTGGCACTGGACTGCTTGACCGTGTGCATGGCATTATGAAGTCTGAAGACTACCAACAAATTTTGCAGCATAATGTAGGGCCCAGTGTGAGAAAGCTGGGTCTCCCTCAGAGGTCATGGGTCTTCCAGCAGGACAATGACCCAAAACACACTTCAAAAAGCACTAGAAAATGGTTTGAGAGAAAGCACTGGAGACTTCTAAGGTGGCCAGCAATGATTCCAGACCTGAATCCCATAGAACACCTGTGGAGAGATCTAAAAATGTCAGTTTGGAGAAGGCACACTTCAAATATCAAGGATCTGGAGCAGTTTGTGCCACCAATAGTGACCATGGTATATCTGTGGTAAAAACTGCTGGGGTGATTGACCTGTGTATCAAATTTGTGCTGTATGCTTATCATTATTATTAATATTTCCTCCCCAGTTTTATCAGCTATGATACATGTGGTACCCGGTGTTTGTGTGCATTTATACTGGTTGCCTAATAATTAGAGTGTCCGTCTGGTAATTTCAGTAGACCCTTGATTGGAAGGGCCCGAGGCACAAAAGAAATTAGTATGAAAACTTAGTTGGGTGTATCTAACCCTTGATATGGTGGGGGTGTGCGTTTAATAACCAGCCACCTAAAGTGGTTACCAATATCTGCTGATATCTATTATCCACTACACCGGTTTTTGTCCTTTTTGTGTTCAGGTTGTTTTTACATGTCACTTTGGGTGCTAGCTTTCCCTAGGACAGTACCTGCTTGTCTAGACATAGAGGTCCTTTAGTCCGCGGGTAGAGGGTCTCACCAGTGGCTGTAGGGTTCATCAGGGCCCCCAGGGTCAGTCATCGTGGAGCGGGGGCGCCAATACGTTCCCCCCTAGGGTGTCAACCTCCGCTGGCAGGCAGGAATCATCTAGGTTCCCATCTAGGGATTTCTAGTATTACCCCATAGATTTTAATTGAGTTGAACACTTTTTGGTTTTGTTTTGGTCACTATTGGTGGCATGGTTTGCCTTCATTTTAATAATAAAGATTTTTGGGTAAATTACATGATTTTTGCATTTTGAAACCCTATATAATCCATCCTAGACGTTATACTCTGGAGCAGTTTGCCAAAGAAGAATGGTCTAAAATTCCAGCAGAGCATTGTAAGAAACTCATTGATGGTTACCAGAAGCGGTTGGTCGCAGTTATTTTGGCTAAAAGTTGTGCAACCAAGTATTAGGCTGAGGGTGCCAATACTTTTGTCTGGTCCATTTTTTGAGTTTTGTGCTAAATGATCAATGTTTTGCTTTTTGCTTCATTCTCTTTTGTGTTTTTTCTTTTAAGACAAATTAAATGAAGATAATAATACCCAAGAATTTGTGATGGCTATCATTTTCAGGAAGAAACTGAGTATTATCTGACAGAATTGCAGGGGTGTCAATACTTTTGGATACAACTGTAGATATATTGATAGATATGATAGATAGATTTCTAGATATATAGATACGATAGATAGATAGATAGATAGATAGATAGATAGATAGATAGATAGATAATGCCAAGCCCGATGTTTAGTAATAAACATAATAAAATGGTACATAAAGAGTTAGTCCGAGCTCACAACTGCGAGAAACTCGAACAAGTCTGGCATCTTAATACCCGGCACTGCCACCCACACTCAGGAGCAGAGCATGAGGCTGCATGTCTTTCTATGCAGCTGCACGCTCCGCTCCCAAGTAACGGCAGCAGTGCTGGGTATTAAGATGCGAGACTTGTCCGAGTTTCTCGCATGTGTGATCTCGGCCTTAAATAAAGACACACACACACAAAATCTGCGTTAGGTCGGGGTCACACTTGCAAGAAACTCACATGAGTCTCGCACCTCAATACCCGGCACTGCCGCTGGCACTCAGGACCGGAGTGTGTAGCTAAACGCTCCGGTCCGAGTCCCGGCAGCAGTGCCGGGTACTGAGGTGTGAGACTCGCGTGAGTTTCACGCGAGTGTGACCCCGACCTTAAATGCATTATCTGTTTAATTGAAAAATTTTTCAAAAAAATGGCAATTTTCTGCACCAGAGAGGGAAAGCCAGCAACTGGGAAACCGATGTTTGTAGCCTGGGAAGGGGTTAATACCCATGGAGCTTCCCAGGGTATGAATATCAGCCCAAAGCTGTGTATTTAGCCTTTACTGGATATTAAAATAGAGGGACCCAAAAAAAATGACGTGGAGTCCCCCTATAATTTATAGCCAGAGAGGCTACACAGACAGCTGCGGGCTGATTATCATAGCCTACAGAGGGACCATGGATATTGGACCCCCTGGCTACAAATATCAGCTCCCAGCCGCCCCAGAAATGGCACATCTGTAAGATGCACCAATTCTGGCACTTAACCTCTCTGTTTCCACTGCCCTGTAGTGGTGGCATATGGGGTAATAAGGGGTTAATGTCATCTTTGTAAGATGACATTAAAGGTAACCTGTCACCCCCAAAATCGAAGGTGAGCTAAGCCCACCAGCATCAGGGGTTTATCTACAGCATTCTGGAATGCTGTAGATAAGCCCCCGATGTAAACTGAAAGATGAGAAAAAGAGGTTAGATTATACTCACCTGGGTGGGCGGTCCGATCCGATAGGCGTCGCGGTCCGGTCCGGGGCCTCCCATCTTCATAGGATGACATCCTCTTCTCTTCATGCTGAGGCTCCAGTGCAGCCGTACTTTGTCTGCCCTGTTTGAGGGCAGAGCAAAGTACTGCAGAGCGCAGGTGCCAGGCCTCTCTGACCTTTCCTGGTGCCTGCGCACTGCAGTACTTTGCTCTGCCCTCAACAGGGCATACAAAATACGCCTGCACCAGAGCTGCAGAATGAAGAGAAGAAGAGGATGTCATCCTATGAAGATGGAAGGCCCCGGACCGGACCGCGATGCCCATTGGACCGGACCGCAGCTGGACCACCCCTGGGTGAGTATAATCTAACCTCTTTTTCTCATATTTCAGGATACAGCAGTACTCAGACTTAATTAATTTCTACAAAACCTTCATCCCATAGCGTGGGCTGTAGCCTCCCGCCCTTAGGAAAACCCATGATTAAGAATATTTTTCCTGCATTCCTGACAGATTTCTATCCCAGTCTTTGAATCATGAGACTTATAGTATCAGTTCCATCACACAAATTCTTCTATTTCTTCCACGGAAACATGATTCTCCTTTAGAGCTAAATATCCTTACTTCAGTTGTGCACAGTACTGGAGCGGCCGTACAGTCTGTTCCACCGGGTCTATCTGTCCCCCACTGGGACAACCCAAAATTCAACGCAGTACTCAGTGAAAGGAGGAGGGCGTCTCAGACTATCCCTCCGGACACCTCTGGTTATATATATATCTATATATTCCTGAGTTAAATATCCTACCCAATCCTCGATCACCTCACCGTCTCTGATTCTAACAGTGATCAGGATTTCAGGATATTTTGACTAAAAAGAGAATTACATCACTGGTCAATCCGGGGTGTCCGTCCCTTATGAGGTATGGTTCGAACACTGGGCCCCAACGGAACTACACCTCTATGTGATTCCACCCAAGAATCACCCCATAATCGGGGACAACCTCAGATCCTCTTTTGCAGCAACAAACACAGGAAAACCACACCAAATGGTCAGTCTGAACAGTATAACTGCCAACTTACCGTGGTTATCATGGGGGATGATCAGTCTCAATTTCCAGTGCCTGTGTACGGTCTGAGCGTCCTTTGTCTTGTTGTCCTCCGGGGGCTGAAGCATTCCTGTTTGGGGGCCCCACGTTGGGCACCAAGCTGTTAGGGGAGGATCTGGAGTGACCCTTCACGGTTGACTCAGTGATTTTCAAATTGATCCACAGAGCATTGCCGGCAACTGAAAATGACCAGACGGAGATGTGTGTCTCTGTTTGGGAGGATCAAGCAAATCTCTGAGCCCCGTTTATTGTGTCACACTTTTCATAATCTTAGCAACTTACACTTCAATCAATCAACATAAGAACACGCTCACAGTTCTTAACCTATAAGAATGCCAGAACAGCCTGTACATCAAGGTCTCGTAGAACAATACACCTTCAGTCTCATGCTCTTGTTCAAAGTAGAACAATCAAGGTCTCATAACAACTATGAACTTTAGCCTAGTAACATAATTTATCTCAAAACAGCAAGATGGAGTCGAAAAGCACAAAATGAAGCCTGCTCTAATTTTTCTTAGTTTACCCCTTCACATTCCGAGCAGTCCTTAATAATGAGTGTCCCACGGCGAGTCCAGCTCAGCTACATCTGGATGCCTGACATCCAGTCATAGCAGAGCTTGTAGATGACCACCGGAGATAACTCTTCAGCGATCACCTACACTCTAGCACTCACAGTCAGCTGACCGGGAGAACTAGCCTAGGGTGACCGGAGATAACCCCCGGTCACGTGCATGGCAGTTCTCGCGGTAAGCTAAGTTATCACGAGAACTGCAGTGGATGTGGACTTCCGGTGGTGTTACAGGTAAGAGATTATATACGTTAGTAGACATGCATAGTTTACGCAGTTACTACACATGTGAATAATCATTAGATGCGGTTTTATTGCATCTAATGATAGTCAATGGTAAATTTACGGTGCGGCAACGGAGCGTTGCCCCATTGTAAACAGACATGCTGCGTTCTGGAAAGATGCGCCACATGTCCATTTATGTGGGTCTGCCGCTTGCGTCTTTAAATGCATAGTGGAGACGGGATCTTAGGAAATCCCCTCCACTGTGCTGTAACATCTGGATGCTATGTGTTTGACGCTGCGGCTGTGCGCAGCATCAAACACGCAGCGTTTCCTGACCGTGGAAACATACCCTAAATGGTTTTTTTTCCTTCCACATTCCAAAAATTCCTGTAAAGCACCTGAAGGGTTAATAAACTTCTTGAACGTGATTTTGAGTACCTTGATTGGTGCAATTTTTAGAATGGTGTCACTTTTGGGTGTTTTTTGTCATATAGGTCATATAGGCTCCTCAAAGTCACTTCAAATGTGAGGTGGTCCCTAAAAAAAATGTTTTTTCAAATTTTGCTGTAAAAATTTGAAATCGCTGGTCTACTTTTAACCTTATAAGGTGGGAAATGTTATTTATTAACTATTTTGTGCGATTTCACTCTCTGATTTAAGGGCTTAAAGAGATGTCCGAGAGATGATTCATATGAAAAGAAAGAATACTTTGGAGTATAATTGTAAAGTAGAATTGACTCTAATGAAAGAGAGATTAGACTGCAGTGTTTCTCAACTCCAGTCCTCAAGACCCACCAACAGGTCATGTTTTCAGGATTTCCTTAGCATTGCATAGGTGATAGAATTAATGCTTGAGCAGGTGATAAAATTATCACCTGTGCAATACTAAGGATATCCTAAAAACGTGACCTGTTGGTGCGTCTTGAGGACTGGAGTTGAGAAACACTGAATTAGAGGAACGACAATACCCTAAATGGATGCCCACACGGGCATAATATAGTCAAAGATATCCCCAGGCAAGATATATTGAATAATAAAAAGAAAGATAAACAGAATAAGAATAAAAACAGGAAAACTAGATTGCATATACAGTGAGATCATGATATAAATTTTGTTACAACATATAGCCCTCAATTTAAACAAACTAAACAAATAATTAATTAACATCTACCGATCTTGTATCAAGAGGAGAAATTTAAACGCATTCTAACTAACCCGGTAAGGTTTTCAGCCAGGAAAGCACATACTTTAGGTAGCTTACTGTCCCATGCGCAGTGTAAACAAACAGACAGGAAATACTGATGCGTTCCAGATGGAGCGCACGCTGTGGACGTATGCTGTGGATGCTATGAAGGTAATTGATATACTTACGCGTTTATCCTCTCCCACATGTGATTTGACTACCTATGAGTATCTGTTTGTTCAGTGGCGCTGAGAATCAAAAAACCTAGGGGTTTAATATCCCTAATGATCGGTAATTCACAAGCCCCAATATGGAAGGTGTTAATGGGTACCTCTAGTGAACGGAGGAAGTACTCATTGGAAAGAAATGGAGACATCTATATAAGAAGGTACATGGGTGGTCACCATACAGCATGCTTACATCCAACCTCCTGATGATCCGCTATGGTAAAATGCATAGAGGTTCCTGATAAGCATCTAAAACCATAAGTACCTCCAATGCTTACTGCTATCATGATGATATATCTATGTTATGTGCCTTTGAACTTTTATCTGTTTTGGGTCTAATATCATATGTTACCTGCCTATGTTATTTATTATAAAATTGTCCTGTGGATTAGCTGAATTATCAATAGGGATTCCCAGGGACAGCCATCACCGAGCGGGGCGCCACATCCGCTGACAAGTAGGGTGCCTACCTCCGCTGTTAGGCAGGGGTTCAATCAGCAGGGAACAGTATAGCGAGGTACTTGTCAATTCTTTTGCACATGTCACTTTAACAGTGTGATATTGTTCACCGTTTTTGCCCATTTTTTAATTATTGCTGTCTATCTTCATTATTCATCCTTATACGTCATTCCCTGTCTGCTCCTTTCCCTATACATGCACAATAAGTGGTTGCATGATTCACATAGGGCTATCTATGAGATTTAGGGATAGTCACCGAGGAGCGGGGGCGCCATCACTCGTTTATTTATTTTAGGGTGCCAACCTCCGCTGACAGGTAGGCATTGGATGCAGGCAAACTGGCGCAGGGTGAACACAGCTAGCATGGTTGCTTGTATGGTGTTTGATGGTTACATTTTTTAGAGGAACTTATTAAAAGTTACATTTTATCTGACTAATCTTTAATTTTTTAGCTTTCTTGATTTATTGACCTTATTAGATTATTTTTACAGTAATTTTGTAGCTTACTGTCCCCCAGTTTGTATCTCAAATGTAATATTGAAACAAGACTTGCATGGCTTCATACTACGGGATTTTTTAAATGTGGTCATAATATTTGCAATTGCTATAAATATATAGAAAACACTACATTTACTTCGACGACAACAGGTAAAACGTATCCAATAAAAAGCTTCATTAATTGCAATACCACTTATATTATTTATTTGATTACCTGTAAAACTTACCAACTACAGTATGTGGGGTGTACTACCAACACATTAAAAACCTGCATTAGGAGGCATTTATCAGATGCGATAAATAAATTGATCAACAAATGCTCAGCAGTCTCCAGGCATTTTAGTCATAAACACAATGGCAATGTAACTTCTTGCTTAATTACAGGTATTGAAAAAAATGTAAACATTTTCGAGAGGGGGAGATAATCACAGGATTCTTTTGAAATGTGAAGCTTGGTGGATATTTGAACTTGGTAGTAGAGTACCACAAGGCATGAGTATCAAGTATGATTTAATTTACCATTATTGATACACAATACCATGCTCTTCCTATTATGTAAATTGTAGATGTAATTTATTTAACTGGCATAACCATATATTTTGTAACACTTCAGATACTTGATTCCTAAAACACAATGACTACGGATTGTTTTGTTCAATCAGGTAAGATGGTGGATATTTAAATCAGCCACACAATACTGTGGAGTATGACTTTTAGATGTTTCAAAATTTGATCTATGTTACTTGTCTGATTGCATTCTGATAATGATTTGATCTATTTATATGCACATTTTATGGATTTTGTAACTTTGTAATCTAGCTGCCATAGGATTGGAGGTTTCGAGTCACATGATTACACAAAATATGACATAATATGTCAGAGTTTGTTATTACCGCATGCAATGAATAAGGATTGAAGTTTGAAACGCGTTTGCTGTTGTGACTTTTACAGATTGCTAATAAAGACTTCTAATTTTATTGAAGACAATCATGCAGGAATTTTATATTAGGACTTGTTGATGCCAGCCAAAATTTATCAAACACGCTTGCAATAATTAGCTTGTTAATGTGAGTCACCCATTAGGGCAGTGGGGTACTCGGTCCGGTACTTAAAGGGATGTCATGGCGGCGGGGACCCGGTCCATGGCCCTGGGTGCCCAAGTAAAAGGGAAGGTCTTTAAAGGGGTTTTTGAAATAAAGAAAGTTCGTAACTCCACCTGTGGTATTTGGTCAGGGATAACCAACGCTGCCCAAAGGGGTCTTCTGGGGTGATGTTATGGCAGCCAGATGGTATAACTTCCCACAGGTGAAGTAGGTCCCCAGGGCTCCCGGTGAATAGATGGAAGATGGTGAGTGGTGCAGTAAAGAATGAAGGACGCAGTTGTCCAGTCTTTTTACCTGGTTTATTGATGGTAGCAGGCAGCCGCAGTCCAGGGCACCAGATAACAGGTACAGGCAGGGTGCGGCCAGCTTGGAAGCGAGTTCAGAGTCCAGCTTTACCAGGTGAAGTTAAAAGTCTTCCTCTTAGCGCGGTGTATTATAGTCCCTTACTGCCTATGGCTTCTTGGCAAGGTCTTCTCAGTTATCTCTGTCCTTTATTGAAGTGGGACACAAATCTGTATGACACGTGACTTGAACCTTTTTACCAGGTCTCTATCATGACCCGGGCTCTGTATGTCACTATGTCTCCTGGGTATTAGGGCGGACATGTTACATGTAGTCTGGTTGTCCTACCGGTTTCTGCTGTGCCTCCTAGAGTATGACTAGTGTTGAGCGATACCATCCGATACTTGAAAGTATCGGTATCGGAAAGTATCGGCCGATACCGGCAAAGTGTCGGATCTAATCCGATACCGATACCCGATACCAATACAAGTCAATGGGACTCAAGTATCGGACGGTATCCCTGATGGTTCCCAGGGTCTGAAGGAGAGGAAACTCTCCTTCAGGCCCTGGGATCCATATCAATGTGTAAAATAAAGAATTAAAATAAAAAATAGGGATATACTCACCCTCCGACGCAGCCTGGACTTTACCGCCGTAACCGGGAGCCGTTGTACCTAAGAATGCACGCTTGAAGGGCCTTAGATGAGGTCACTGCGCTCTGATTGGTCCGTAGCGGTCGCGTGACCGCTACGCGACCAATCACAAAGCAGTGACGTCACCTAAGGTATTTCAAGCGCTTGAAAGACCTTAGGTGACGTCACTGCTTTGTGATTGGTCGCGTAGCGGTCACGCGACGGCTACGGACCAATCAGAGTGCAGTGACCTCATCTAAGGCCCTGCAAGCGCGCATTCTTAGGTACAACGGCTCCCGGTTACGGCGGTAAAGTCCAGGAGCCGCCGGAGAGGTGAGTATATCCCTATTTTTTATTTTAATTCTTTATTTTACACATTGATATTAATCCCGATACCGATTCCCGATACCACAAAAGTATCGGATCTCGGTATCGGAATTCCGATACCCGCAAGTATCGGCCGATACCCGATACTTGCGGTATCGGAATGCTCAACACTAAGTATGACTCAACCTCGGTTGTCCAGTTACCGGTATCTGCACTTTATCAGGGTGGTAGCCCTGTCGCAGCAATTCTCCCTTGTTGTCAATCTCCTGTACTTTGCTCTCTGGCACATTAGCTAAAAGCTGTTCTTCCTCCTGTATATCGCTATCTAGGAGCTACAGCACTTCAGGCTGTACGGCCCCTCACCCGTCCTTCTGCCTCAGACTGCTCCAGTCTGCTGTCCAGCACAAACTGTCTAAATCTTCCTAACTGCCTAGCATCTAACTCCTCCTCCTGACCAGAGAGAGCAGCTCCCTGCAAGTCCTCAGGCCTGCATCCTCCTGGATTGAGGCTAGCTGGATCTTCTCATTTGGGGGTACTTGCATTGACTGCACAATTTTGGTTAAGGGCATAGTCCCGTATACTGTCCTGCACCCTCTGTTTACATCCAAATAATCTCATTTTTACTATTGCTGCAGTGCGAATGTCAAACGTGTCTTTCAGTTTGGCTAATATTTGCTCAACAGTTCCTTTTTCAATATCCGGCCAGGATTTTACTTCTTTCTGCTGCACCAATTAATTGGCCAATTAGGATGCTGACTTTTTGTTGTTCCAACAGGGGGTACACCTGAAATAAGCTGCAGAGTCTTTCTTTAAAGTCACTGAGGATGTGGGACTCCCTTGAATATTGTGGCAGCCAGGCTGCTCCGTATATAGAGCATAGATAGCGGCATTATTGAGGCTATAACTGCGGTGGGGTCTGACCTATTTGCAGGAACTGCAGGGACTGGTGGCATGATGGGACCTGCAGCTGTGACCGCTGCTATTTCTCCTCCCAGGTCCGACATTTCCATTCCCCCGTGCTAAACTTCAGTTTGGCAGTCGTTTCTCCTCCGGAGTCTGCAGCGCTTCCTCCTATGCGCAGTAAGTTGCTGCTTCCGGTCCTTCGTCCAGGGCTTTGCAGCGTCTTCACTTGCGGTTCTCCTGCATGGCGTCCTCACTTGTGGCTGTCACTTCAGGATCTGCCCACAATGGCACACCCTTCTTTTCTTCGCACCTCACGGCACTCTTTCTGGCGGCTGTTGGTGGTTATTTTGAAAACACAGTGCGCGCACCGTGTGACGCAGTTATGGCGGCAGTTATGGTGTGACGCAGTTATGGCGATGTTTTGATGGCAATATTTTAGAAACCCATTAAAATCTCTGGCATACAACTTAATAAAGTCTCTCTTTTAAGCACAGTCTCTTAGGCGCACAAGACCCGTTTGCTGGGTCGGTCCATCCTGTTCGTTATGCCAAGTTGAGTCACCCGTCAGGGCAGTGGGGTACTCGGTACCGGGTCTGGTACTTAAAGGGGGGCGGCAACCCAGTCCATGGCCCTGGGCGCCCAAGTAAAAGGAAAGGTCTTTAAAGGGGTTTTTGAAATATAGAAAGTTTGTGACGCCACCTGTGGTATTCGGTCAGTGGGGACCAACGCTGCTTAAAGGGGTCCTCTGGGGTGGTGTTATGGCAGCCGGATGGTATAACTTCCCACAGGTGAAGCAGGTCCCCAGGACTCCCGATGAATAGATGGAGGATAATGAGTGGTGCAGTAAAGAATGAAGGACTCAGTTGTGCAGTCTATTTACCTGGTTTACTGATGGTAGTAGGCAGCCACAGTCCAGGGCACTAGATCACAGGTACAAGCAGGGTCCCGCTGGCTTGGAAGCGAGTTCAGAGTCCAGCTATACCAGGTGAAGTTAAAAGCCTTCCTATAAGCGCTGTGGCATTATAGTCCATTACTGCCTATGGCTTCTTAGCAAGGTCCTCTCAGCTATCTCTGTCCTTTATTGAAGTGGGACACAAACCCGTATGACAGGTGACTTGAGCCTTTTTACAGGGCCTCTATCATGACCCAGGCATGTGTAGTCTGGTTGTCCTACCGGTTTCTGCTGTGCCTCCTAGAGTATGACAGAAAATCGTTCTTCCGGTTACCGGTATCTGCACTCTATCTGGGAGGTAGCCCAGTCACAGCTATTTTCCCTTGTTGTCACTCTCCTATGCTTCGCTCTCCGTCACGTTATCTAAAGGCTGTTCTTCCTTCTGTATCTCGCTATCTAGGAGCTACAGCACCTCAGACTGTACTGCTCCTCACCCGTCCTTCTGCCTCAGACTGCTCCTGTCTGCTGTCTGGCACCAACTGTCTAAATCTTCCTAACTGCCTAGCAACTAACTCCTCCTCCCGACCAGAGAGAGCAGCTCCCCTGAAGACGGGTGTAGAGCTCCTCCTTTTGGCCTGGAGTCAGAATGGTGTTTTATGTGCTAATTACCTGTTAAGAGGAATATTCTATCACTTCCAAGTGTGACATCACTCTCCCTGTGAGGAAAACAATGCCACTGTGACAACCAGGGCCCTGGGGCATCACAAATATGGTGCCTACAACAGACTCCGTAGTTCTTTCTGCAGTTTCTGTTGCAAGAGGACCCATGCACCAGCCTTTGTACCAGTGTTACTACTGTTCGTGTTGCATAAACTTCACTTTAACCAAAAGCTGCCAAATGTCACGGGGAAACTAGGTGAGCAAGAGCTAAATACCCGGGCCCCTGCAGTTTCCCTCAGACTAGGGAAATCCTGACTGACCCTCTACCTGGAGTTTACACTGATGGTGTGCATGTCCAGGCCTCGAACCTCACCCTAACTCCTGTAATAACCCTAGGCTGATACCTCCGCCCTCCACCCAGTGAAGAGGTAATATTCCAATACCCACAGATAGAACAGACAAGGATAAAGGAAAATATAAACCACGCCGCAGTCACTCAGGAATCCACTATAAATGTGCAGGGCAAAATAAATACAAATATAGGAAGGAGTAAATAAGACAGAGGAAAATACACCACCAGCAACGAATCTCCAAACCAGCTCTCCACTCCAGACCGAGATAACAACGCACAAGAGAGAAGCTATAATCGGCAACGCCCAATGAACAGGAGAACTATTTAAAGGCCATGGGAATGGCCCAGCTTCCAATCCGAGGATCAGGTAAATTAACCCCGGAACAGCTAGACAAAATCTAGCAGACGCCAATGAGCAAATAGTGGTCAACAGCGGAATTACCGCTGTCTGTCGG
Source organism: Ranitomeya variabilis (assembly GCF_051348905.1). Classification (NCBI taxonomy): domain Eukaryota; kingdom Metazoa; phylum Chordata; class Amphibia; order Anura; family Dendrobatidae; genus Ranitomeya; species Ranitomeya variabilis. The sequence goes on along the minus strand of NC_135234.1, from coordinate 589,675,562 downwards.
ACGACCTAGTCTGAACAGCGTCCGACATGACACCATTCCTGCAAAATCTCATATACAGCCTTAGCTTGTGCAGTTGGGTATTTCTGGGACTGACAACAACTCAGTTTCTCCTCCTGACACTAGTACTGACATTCACTCAGGAGCTTCATTGCGGGTCTGGCTTGCAAACCTTTTCCCGTCCTGGTGTACAGCCAGTGGTCCACTGCTATCAAAAGGAGCATTGATAGCATTTGCTGCACTCTCTAGATGCTGGTGATGAGCCTGTCTGATAGATTGCATATTCAATGTGAAACTGTTTGGATCATGGCCAAGAGACAGAGAAGTTGCAGCAATCAGGTAGGTCGCTTTTCTATCACTGGTGTTTTGTTTAGAGCTGCAGCAACTTCTGGAGTCACAATGTTGACAGATCTTACCGACTTATGTTGATTGGGGCTAAAATACCCTTCGCCCTCATCACTATCATTGTCAGAAGCGCTGTTGTCACTGTAACCACTACTACTACTGGAATGTTCAGCTGATGGTGTTGACTGCTCAACTTGCTCAGTTTCCTTTTTTCTTCATTTCTCTGCCTGTAATTCTCTCATAAATCTTCTTTCTTCGACCATGGAAAGCTTTCTGTCTACTGGTCCTATGCTTCTAAGAGTACCTTTTTCTCTTTGAGCAAGCAATAAATCACTGTCTTCCTGAAGTTTTATAAGTTTCATGGCATCAACATAAACATCAAATAAATCAAGTTTATTAACAAATTCCTTCTCCTTGGATTCTTATGTTTTGATTCGCCATTTAGAATTCTTCTCCAGACTCTTCCACTGATCAAATAGACTCTTCACCATACAGATCATATGATATTTTTGCCTTGTCGGGATTCTCATTTTTTCCCAGAATGGAAGTACTTTGTTGGCTTTCATGGTAGCACTGGTTGCGAAAATGTACAGTGCAGGAAATAAAATCTGACCCACACCTGCCGATTCGATGGCTGCTTACAATTGGTAATACTGCCAGCTGTCCCTCCAATTAACCACATTCCTCTAACACTGCAATTTGAAGGCACCCGTTTTTCTGACAACAGTGACTAAACCTATGGGAGGCCTAAATAGTAAAACATAAAACCACATTTCATTAAAGTTTGATACGTTGCTGCTAGGTATGAGCGAATCCCTGTGTATTCGGCTGTGCACCTTCTCCATTAGCAATCTATGCTAATGACTGAGGGATGGGCTACAGCCACAAAGTTTGTTGATTGGCTGCCCTGCACTTAAGGCCCCGTAACACATAGCGAGATCGCTAGTGAGATCGCTGCTGAGTCACAAGTTTTGTGACACAACAGCGACCTCAGTAGCGATCTCGCTATGTGTGACACGTACCAGCGACCAGGCCCCTGCTGTGAGATCGCTGGTCGTGTCGGAATGGCCTGGACCTTTTTTTGGTCGTTGAGGTCCCGCTGACATCGCTGAATCGGTGTGTGTGACACCGATCCAGCGATGTCTTCACTGGTAACCAGGGTAAACATCGGGTTACTAAGCGCAGGGCCGCGCTTAGTAACCCGATGTTTACCCTGGTTACCATTGTAAAAGTAAAAAAAAAAACACATACTCACATTCCGGTGCCCGGCGTCCGCTTCCCTGCACTCCTCCTGCATCCTGTGTAAGTGCCGGCCGTAAAGCAGAGCAGTGACGTCACCGCTGTGCTCTGTGGGAGATGCCGGAGATGTTCGGCGCTGACACAGGATGCAGGAGGAGTGCAGGGATGCGGACGCCGGGCACCGGAATGTGAGTATGTGTTTTTTTTTTTACTTTTACAATGGTAACCAGGGTAAACATCGGGTTAGTAAGCACGGCCCTGCGCTTAGTAACCCGATGTTTACCCTGGTTACCAGGGGACTTCGGCATCGTTGGTCGCTGGAGAGCCGTCTGTGTGACAGCTCTCCAGCGACCACACAACGACTAAACAGCGACGCTGCAGCGATCGGCATCGTTGTCTGTATCGCTGCAGCGTCGCTTAGTGTGAAGGTACCTTTAGTGATACAAACAGCAAAGCAAATGATGAGCCCTTAGAAGGGCTGTTAGAAGGGTTCAGCTACAGCACCAGTAGCAACACTACCCACAGGCCTCTGATTAGTTATACTGTGCACACATAGGCATGCACTCTCCAATACGAAGTGTCACAGAGCTGTGCAATGGCGTCAGTGTGCCAAGAACCCGATGTTTACCCTGGTTACCAGCGTAAATGTAAAAAAAAACAAACAGTACATACTCACCATCTGATGTCCGTCAGGTCCCTTGCCGTCTGCTTCCTGCTCTGACTGAGTGCCGCCGTACAGTGAGAGCACAGCACAGCAGTGACGTCACCGCTGCGCTCTGCTCTCACTGTACGGCGGCACTCAGTCAGAGCAGGAAGCAGACTGCAAGGGACCTGACGGACATCAGATGGTGAGTATGTACTGTTTTTTTTTTTTTTGGTAACCAGGGTAAACATCGGGTTACTAAGCGCGGCCCTGCGCTTAGTAACCCGATGTTTACCCTGGTTACCCGGGTGCTGCAGGGGGACTTCGGCATCGTTGAAGATAGTTTCAACGATGCCGAAGTCGTTCCCCTGATCGTTGGTCGCTGGAGAGAGCTGTCTGTGTGACAGCTCCCCAGCGACCACACAGCGACGCTGCAGCGATCAGCATCGTTGTCTGTATCGCTGCAGCGTCGCTGTGTGTGACGGGGCCTTTAGCCTTTCAACAAATTTTATTGTCCAACATGGAAGCAAGGACAGTGAATGAAGTGTGAATGTAAGCTACTGTGTATGCTTGCTCTCCGCTCCATTCACTTCCAGTGTCGGCTGGACAGATGCCAAATACACAGAGATTCCCTCATGCCTAGTTGTTGCAAATCACCCTATTATTGGTCATCATCAACACTTACTTTCATTTCTAATAGTAATTTGCAAGTGAATTTCAGGCAGAAATTTAATTAGACGATAAAAGACAAATGGGAGTGGTGTAGGCTGCTGCATAAATATTAGATTAGATTTACATAAAACAGTGAACAATACTGTATATTATTATAATATATTATATTATATATTATGAAATTTATATATACAGTATATATATATATATATATATATATATATATATATATATATATATATTTATAAGTTTGTCTGTAGTCTGGCAAGTTTACTTTGAAACAGGAAATATAAACTAATATTAAATATTCTTTACAAATTACAAATAAGTAAATTGAAGAGAGTTTCAAGGAGTGGTGGGGGGCCCTTATTGCTGCTCCATATTAAAACTACTCAAATCCTATTTTAATGGCTATTAATTATTCAGGGTCTGACATTGAGCCATGTTTTAAACACAACCAAAAAAAAAACAATTTTTTTAAAGATATTAAAGTTCATTATGTATAACAATTATAGAGGGTGAGACATCAAATAAAACTACATTTTAATTTTTATAAAGAGCACATTGTCACCCTAATATAGGCCCCTATGATCTTGTTCAGATTCGTCATACAATTTTAAAGATTTAATTGCCTGAAATAATCGAATTTCTTTTTCTGCCAAGAAGTTGATCTTCTTTTCAGGAGTTCCAGTGCCTATGACCTGCAATTCATGTTCTTGATTGCAATTAGAAAAAAAAACTCCAGTGTTGTCAAAATAGCACTAATCATCGCTAGTTGCTCTGGAGGGATATCACTTGGAGAAATGTAAATTGTGTTCATATGTTGAGTGTGCCAGACAATAAAAGAATAAAGAATAAAGAAATCACATAGAACTGGAAGAGTTATTCAGCACCACACAGTGTATTATCTTTAATCAATCATTCCATTACCATGCGAGCGACATGCCAAGGTGCTCTGCTGCGAGTGGATTAAAGTTAATGCATGAAGAGAAAGAGTGGCACTCATTGATCGGTTTAAAAATGCAATCCTTTATTCCAAACGTTGGGACGTAGAAATGGTGTGCTGGAGAACAAGGGGTGCAGGGAGAAGAAGAACAGAGAACGAAGGCTGTTTCTTGTTAGTGCAACTCTTCTACAGGTCCAGGTGTGTAATTATGTCAAACTACTTTCTTTAAGGGCAGTTGTAAGACCTACGTCATTTAAAAATATGCATACAGAATGTTAAAAATATTTCAAAATAACAATGTTAGGTGGGCACCACCGTCAGGGATCACCAATGACATGCTACAACAAAACGCAGCGAAATTTCAAGAAGAAAAAGGTAGCATGTATATCGAAGGGATCATCACCACAAAGATTATCAAAAAATTAGTATAAATTTATTTCAACACACTTTAACACTGCAAGGAAACAATTTAAAACCATTTAAAATTGCAAAACACAGCAAAAGATATAGAAAACAAGACCCGTGATAAGGTCATACTACAGTGCCACCCTCAATAGACATACATAGGATACATTTTGTTGTTTGTCAATAAACCCCACACTGACAGCATAGTTCACAAACACAACATAATTCAAAGTGGAGAGGTCAAGGTATCAAGGATTAAAGGTATGGTATTTCATCCTTATAAAGAGCCCCCCCAGATTCCAAATATCAAACAATGAGGCATCCAATACAACCTGTCACTGTGGACGGGGTTACCAAAGGAGAGGTCCCTATAAGGCACATCAGTGTAATAAAGGGTAGTAACAAAGGATAGTGGCACCGGGCACAAGCGCCCAACGCGTATCGCCAGTGGTACTGGCTTCCTCAGGGGCAATGCATGCAGTGTCCATACTGTGTGTTTAAATACCTCTTTCATGATTAGTAGGCCAGATACAGCTGGAGACCAGAGTGGTATAATGGAGTCCGAAGCCAGTGGGTGGGATGGAAACCGGAAGAGACGGCCGCACCTGCGTAGTGTGCAGGAGAGATTCGCAGCACCCGTGTACAGGTGCCCGCTCTAGCACTATGCGCACGAGCCATCCGGCGCCTGTGCAAAACGCGCCGGACACATCCGAAGCACACAGGAAGTGCGCGTCCCGGACCTCCAAGTGCCGGCGCCTGCGCTATATAGCAGATGAAGCCAGGGTGCCTATTCCAAAATGTCCGCCCCAGGCCAAGTGCGCACGCGCAGACCGGCGCATGCGCAAAAGGGCCGAGAACGGACATAGAGGAAAATATAGGTAACGAAGAGGAGGCATAACAAACCGATAATATCGGTCAATTAAGTTGCAGAAGCAGCTTATAGCAAAAGTCTATAGCAACATGACTCAGAAGATAAGAGATGGAAACCTTATATAGACCATTATGTTTTAAGTATTCAAGAAAACCATGGTTTTCACGGATCGAAACTAGTTCATCCGTACATAAAAGTATTGCTATAGAATAATAATAAATAGCCTAATACGTTAGGACCCCTAAACCAAAAGAATAAAAAATAAAAAAATATATAATAAAGTATGCATAAAGAAAGTATAGAAAAAGGCACAAGACCCTCTCGTTACATATTCTTTAAAGTTGTTTATAATAACCAGTAAAAAGCAGTTCCTCGTTTAGTCCATGTGGAGTAAGGGTATTCAGGTTATGGATCCACTTTGATTCACATCTGAGTAGTTTCTCAACCACATCACCACCTCGAATATTTTGTGAAATCCCTTCCAGCCCCATAACTTTTAGTCCCTTCGTCCATCCATTGTGGAAATCCAAAAAGTGGGCAGCAACAGACAAAATAGCTTTGTTCTTTTTGCGGTCCCTCAATGCCGTAGAAATGTTTGTTAGGTGTTGCTGAGTTCTTCGACTCAATTCTTGAGTGGTCTGTCCCACGTAGACTTTTGGGCAATCACAGATAAGGGCATAAACGAGTGAGCGAGTCCTGCAATTAAAGAATACCTTTTTAGGTGCAATTTGAAAGGGAGAGGCAGTAAGCGATATCCCATCCTGGGCCACCATATATTGGCACACGCTACAGTGGCCACATGGATAGGTGCCATAAGTCCGTCCTCCCCTATTCAGTCTCGTGGTGGGGCGTACAAAGTGACTATGACAAAGCAAATCCTTAAGATTTTTGGCCCGCCGTGCTATCAGTTTTGGGGTGGCCGGGATATGTGATGTAAGTCTAGGTTCACTCAATAATACACCCCACTTCGATCCAAAATTCTATAGATGTCCTGCCACTGATTGTTAAAGGTAGTCACAATGCCAAGTAGTGTTTTTGACTCACGTGTTTGTCTCTGAAGTAAGTCAGAGCGTGAGCTGGTCCGAGCCCTCTGGTAGGCGGAGGAAATTATCTTCTTTGGGTATCCCCGATGTTTGAAGCGGTTTGTCAGAATCCTTGCTTCATGCTGGAAGTTAGATGCCATGCTGCAGTTCCTCTTCAGTCGTAGGAATTGGCCAGTTGGAATGCCATTCTTCAGGTGCCTAGGGTGGAAGCTAGAGTAGTGTAATAAGCTATTTGTCGCCGTAGGTTTCCGATATAATGTAGTGGCGACATACGAACCTTCCAGGCTTAGTTTAAGATCCAGAAATTCCGCTGAGGTCCATGACAAATGCGATGAAAGCTTAATGTTAAAGGGATTGTCGTTTAAATCAGCAATAAATTGGTTACAGTCCGCCTCGGTACCTGTCCAAAACATCACAATATCATCAATAAACCGAAGCCATTTCTGGCATTTGTCCCTAAAGGCCACATGTTTATACACTACTGACTCCTCCCACCACCCTAAAAATAGGTTCGCATATGAAGGTGCACACCGTGCCCCCATGGCGGTACCCTTGACCTGTCTATAAAAACTTCTGTCAAAAACAAAATAGTTTTTGTCGAGGACAAAAAACAGCAAATCAAGTAAAAATTGATCGTGTTCTCTGTCCCCTGTAGTGTCCAAGTCTAGGAAAAAGGAGACCGCCCCCAATCCAACATCATGATTGATGTTGGTGTACAGGGACTCGACATCTAATGTAATTAAGATCGTGCCTTCCGGTAGGCTCAGATCTTGAAGTAATTGAATCAAATGTGTCGAGTCCCTGAGGTAGGATTTAAGTGTCATGGCCAGGGGTTGTAAGAAGAAATCTATGTACGTGCATGGTTTCTCAAATAGGCCATTTATGCCCGACACTATTGGCCTACCTGGGGGATTGACCAAGGACTTATGCACCTTCGGAAGAAGGTAGAAGGTCGGCACCACAGGAGAATCTGTTGTGAGAAAATCCACCTCTTTTTTATTTAAGATGCCACGACATGCAGCCTGTCCGATGATCTGGTCCAACCTCCCTTTAAAAAAGTCAGTGGGGTCTGCGGGCAGGCGTAGGTTAGGTAACAAGAAGAGTCTCCTAATTGGCGTCCAACCTCCTGTAAGTAAAGATGGTTAGTCCACAGGACAATATTACCCCCCTTATCCGCTTCAAGAACAAGGAAGTCCTTATTGCACTGCAGATCCCTGTGTGCCCTGCGTTCAGAAAAATTTAAATTGTTGTTTCTATTACCGTCAATATGGAGAGCCTGAATCTCTCTGCATGTTTGATTGAAGAAGATCTGAACTGCTGGGAAAAGGGAAAAGGAGAGCGTAGCTTGTGAGGGTAGTCTTCCACCAAAGCGTTTTCTAGTGGGTGCTGTCTCATTTTCATGGAGGAGATCCATGAGATCTCTGAGGACAGGTCAAGGGTACCGCCATGGGGGCACGGTGTGCACCTTCATATGCGAACCTATTTTTAGGGTGGTGGGAGGAGTCAGTAGTGTATAAACATGTGGCCTTTAGGGACAAATGCCAGAAATGGCTTCCGTTTATTGATGATATTGTGATGTTTTGGACAGGTACCGAGGCAGACTGTAACCAATTTATTGCTGATTTAAACGACAATCCCTTTAACATTAAGCTTACATCGCATTTGTCACAGACCTCAGCGGAATTTCTGGATCTTAAACTAAGCCTGGAAGGTTCGTATGTCGCCACTACATTATATCGGAAACCTACGGCGACAAATAGCTTATTACACTACTCTAGCTTCCACCCTAGGCACCTGAAGAATTACATTCCAACTGGCCAATTCCTACGACTGCAGCATGGCATCTGACTTCCAGCATGAAGCAAGGATTCTGACAAACCGCTTCAAACATCGGGGATACCCAAAGAAGATAATTTCCTCCGCCTACCAGAGGGCTCGGACCAGCTCATGCTCTGACTTACTTCAGAGACAAACACGTGAGTCAAAAACACCACTTGGCATTGTGACTACCTTTAACAATCAGTGGCAGGACATCTATAGAATTTTGGATCGAAGTGGGGTGTATTATTGAGTGAACCTAGACTTACATCACATATCCCGGCCACCCCAAAACTGATAGCACGGCGGGCCAAAAATGTTAAGGATTTGCTTTGTCATAGTCACTTTGTACGCCCCACCACGAGACTGAATAGGGGAGGACGGACTTATGGCACCTATCCATGTGGCCACTGTAACGTGTGCCAATATATGGTGGCCCAGGATGGGATATCGCTTACTCCCTCTCCCTTTCAAATTGCACCTAAAAAGGTATTCTTTAATTGCAGGACTCGCTCACTCGTTTATGCCCTTATCTGTGATTGCCCAAAAGTCTACGTGGGACAGACCACTCAAGAATTGCGTCGAAGAACTCAGCAACACCTATCAAACATTTCTACGGCATTGAGGGACCGCAAAAAGAACAAAGCTATTTCGTCTGTTGCTGCCCACTTTTTGGATTTCCACAATGGACGGACGAAGGGACTAAAAGTTATGGGGCTGGAAGGGATTTCACAAAATATTCGAGGTGGTGATGTGGTTGGGAAACTACTCAGATGTGAATCAAAGTGGATCCATAACCTGAATAACCTTACTCCACATGGACTAAACGAGGAACTGCTTTTTACTGGTTATTATAAACAACTTTAAAGAATATGTAACGAGAGGGTCTTGTGCCTTTTTCTATACTTTCTTTATGCATACTTTATTATATATTTTTTATTCTTTTGGTTTAGGGGTCCTAACGTATTAGGCTATTTATTATTATTCTATAGCAATACTTTTATGTACGGATGAACTAGTTTCGATCCGTGAAAACCATGGTTTTCTTGAATACTTAAAACATAATGGTCTATATAAGGTTTCCATCTCTTATCTTCTGAGTCATGTTGCTATAGACTTTTGCTATAAGCTGCTTCTGCAACTTAATTGACCGATATTATCGGTTTGTTATGCCTCCTCTTCGTTACCTATATTTTCCTCTATGTCCGTCCTCGGCCCTTTTGCGCATGCGCCGGTCTGCGCGTGCGCACTTGGCCTGGGGTGGACATTTTGGAATAGGCACCCTGGCTTCATCTGCTATATAGCGCAGGCGCCGGCACTTGGAGGTCCGGGACGCGCACTTCCTGTGTGCTTCGGATCTGTCTGGCGCGTTTTGCGCAGGCGCAGGATGGCGCGTGCGCATCGCGCTAGAGCGGGCACCTGTACACGGGTGCTGCGAATCTCTCCTGCACACCACGCAGGCGCGGGCGTCTCTTCCGGTTTCCATCCCACCCACTGGCTTCGGACTCCATTATACCACTCTGGTCTCCAGCTCTATCTGGCCTACTAATCATGAAAGAGGTATTTAAACACACAGTATGGACACTGCATGCATTGCCCCTGAGGAAGCCAGTACCACTGGCGATATGAGTTGGGCGCTTGTGCCCGGTGCCACCATCCTTTGTTACTACCCTTTATTACACTGATGTGCCTTATAGGGACCTCTCCTTTGGTAACCCCGTCCACAGTGACAGGTTGTATTGGATGCCTCATTGTTTGATATTTGGAATCTGGGGGGGCTTTTTATAAGGATGAAATACCATACCTTTAATCCTTGATACCTTGACCTCTCCACTTTGAATTATGTTGTGTTTGTGAATTATGCTGTCAGTGTGGGGTTTATTGACAAACAACAAAATGTATCCTATGTATGTTTATTGAGGGTGGCACTGTAGTATGACCTTATCACGGGTCTTGTTTTCTATATCTTTTGCTGTGTTTTGCAATTTTAAATGGTTTTAAATTGTTTCCTTGCAGTGTTAAAGTGTGTTGAAATAAATTTATACTAATTTTTTGATAATCTTTGTGGTGATCCCTTCGATATACATGCTACCTTTTTCTTCTTGAAATTTCAGAATGTTAAAAATATTGTAACTTATAAAAATACAGACATATCACTTCTGTCATTTAAGCTTAGCTGTGTCTGAGCATTATTATTATTTTTTTTTTATACTGCACCATTGATTCCTTGGTGCTGTACATGAAAAGGAATTACATCAAAATGCATACAGAATATCACTTACAGTAGACAAACTAACAAAGGTAGGCTGGTACAGAGGAAAGAGGACCCTGTCATTGTAGGCGTACATTCTACAGGATTATGGGGAAGGAGACAGTAGGGGATTGCAGTAGGTGTTGAGGTGGCAGCGTAGTCATTGCAGGTTGTAAGCTTTCTTGAAGACATGGGTTTTCAGGTTCTGTCTGAATGAATTATTTGAATATTTTTGAGCTGAAAAAGACAGGAGGTAGAGAGAGCTTGGATGTGCGGTTTGAAGGACAAGGCAGAGTCAAGGGTTAAGGCCCCGTCTCACTTAGCGACGCTAAAGCGATCCCGACAACGATACGACCTGTCAGGGATCGTTGCTGCGTCGCTATGTGGTCGCTGGTGAGATGTCAAACAGTGAGATCTTCCCAACGATCGCTGCTGCGATCTCACTGTTTGACATCTCACCAGCGACCTGTAGCGACCTGTACAACGATGTCACATGGGAGCTATTATGACGATTCAGTGTCTGAGTCGTCAATGAGGTCGTTGTTAAGGTGTCAAACACAGCGATGTGTGCTACCCAGCGGGACCTCAACGATCAAAAAAAGGTCCAGGCCATTCCGACACGACCAGCGATCTCACAGCAGGGGCCGGGTCGCTGGTACGTGTCACACATAGCGAGATCGCTACTGAGGTCGCTGTTGCGTCACAAAACTTGTGACTCAGCAGCGATCTCGCTAGCGATCTCGCTTAGTGAGACGGGGGCTTTACTCTGAAGCAGCGGATTTCTGGGGGCAGGGGAAAATGTAATGTAATTTATTGTGATAGCTAGATAAGGTACGGAAGATATGTGAGATGGAGGAAAGATAATTAGTTTAGATTTGTACAAATTGAGCTTGAGGAAGAGAGAGGAGAAGAAGGAGGATATGACTGATAGACACTCTGGGATTTTGGACAGCAGAGTCAACATCTGGGCCAGAGAGGTAGATCTGAGTGTCATCAGTATATAGATGGTACTGGAAACCATAGGACTTTGTTAGTTGTCCCAGGCCAAGGGTATGGATGGAGAAGAGTAGGGGTCCTAGGACAGAGCCTTGAGGGACAAGAACAGAAAGAGGGCAAGATGAGGAGGTAGTGTGGGAGTAGGAAACACTAAATGTGCGGTTGATAAGATATGAGGAGATACAGAATAGGGCAGGTCTTTGACGCCAAAGGATGAGAGGATCTGTAGTAGGAGGCAGTGGTCAACTGTGTCGAAGGCAGAGGACAGGTCTAGAAGGAGGAATATAGAGAATTGTCTGTTAGCTTTGGCTGTAAGTCGTTAGTAAGTTTGGTCAAGGCGATTTCAGTGGAATGGTGGGGACAGAGGCCAGATTGCAGGTTGTCAAAGAGTGAGTTAGATGCAAAGTGAGAGGAAAGTTCAGCGTGGACGTACTGCTCAAGGAGTTTGGAAGCAAATGGGAGCAGCGATATGGGGCGATAGCTGGACATAGCACTCGGGTCAAAGGGTGGCTTTTTGAGGATAAGTGTGATTGTGGCATGTTTGAAAGCAAAGGGGAATGTACCAGAAGTTAGTGATAGGTTGAAGGGATGGGTTAGGGATGGGATGGTGGTGAGGTTGGGGAGGAGGTGGGATGAGATGGGGTCAAGTGCACAAGTGTTGAAGTGTGATTTGGAGAGAAGATTAGTAAGCTCTCTTTCAGTGATTTTGGAGAGGGAAATTATGGGGTGAGGGCATTGGTCTGGTATACAAAGGTACAAAGGGGTTGTGGTGGTCAGACAATAAAAATTTGCCTTGTTTGGTCTATCTTATTTTTGAAGTGAGTGGCAAAGTCCCCGGCAGAGTTTAGCGAAGTCGGAGGGTGCAGTGGTGGGCAGAGGAGGGAGTTAAAAGTGGTGAATAACTGTTTGGGGTTGTAGGATAAGGAAAGTATGAGGGATGTAAAGTAGGCCTGCTTTGCAGAGGTGACGGCTGATTTGAATGCAAGTGTTGCTTGTTTGAATATGGTGAAGTTGTCTTTCAATTGCGTTTTCTTACTACTCCGCTCTGCAATTCTGGATACTTGCCGGAGCTTTTTAGTGGTGTCATTGTGCCAGGTTTTTCTATTGATTTTGGTCGATTTAAAATTTTTAGGCATGAGTGGGTTGATATTAAAGCATTCGCTGTGGCTCAGAAGTATACCAAGAGCAATTTTGAAAGATTTTTTAAATTTTTATTATTTTTGCTTGTTATTTACAAACTAGTTACCATATTTTTCACTTTATAAGATGCACCTGATTATAAGACACACCTAGATTTTAGAGCGTAAAATAAGGAAAAAATATTTTGTGCCAAATAGTGTGCAAAAACCTTTAATAAAATACAAAAACATTATCTGTGGATGGCGCACTGTTATGGAGGATCTGTGAATTATAGTAGAGTGCCTGCGGTACCGTATATTGTGACTATCACCTCCTCATCATCAGAAATACACCCTCTTATTGTATACATAGATGTATTCTGAAAGATGAGGAAGGTGGTAGTCACATTTGCAAAAAACACTTTGGACACTACATTAGATTATATATTTACACTAAATATGGCTAGAACCCCCATCATCCTAATCATCGCTAGTTGCTCTGGAGGGATATCACTTGGAGAAATGTAAATTGTGTTCATATGTTGAGTGTGCCAGACAATAAAAGAATAAAGAATAAAGAAATCACATAGAACTGGAAGAGTTATTCAGCACCACACAGTGTATTATCTTTAATCAATCATTCCATTACCATGCGAGCGACATGCCAAGGTGCTCTGCTGCGAGTGGATTAAAGTTCATGCATGAAGAGAAAGAGTGGCACTCATTGATCGGTTTAAAAATGCAATCCTTTATTCCAAACGTTGGGACGTAGAAATGGTGTGCTGGAGAACAAGGGGTGCAGGGAGAAGAAGAACAGAGAACGAAGGCTGTTTCTTGTTAGTGCAACTCTTCTACAGGTCCAGGTGTGTAATTATGTCAAACTACTTTCTTTAAGGGCAGTTGTAAGACCTACGTCATTTAAAAATATGCATACAGAATGTTAAAAATATTGTAACTTATAAAAATACAGACATATCACTTCTGTCATTTAAGCTTAGCTGTGTCTGAGCATTATTATTATTTTTTTTTATACTGCACCATTGATTCCTTGGTGCTGTACATGAAAAGGAATTACATCAAAATGCATACAGAATATCACTTACAGTAGACAAACTAACAAAGGTAGGCTGGTACAGAGGAAAGAGGACCCTGTCATTGTAGGCGTACATTCTACAGGATTATGGGGAAGGAGACAGTAGGGGATTGCAGTAGGTGTTGAGGTGGCAGCGTAGTCATTGCAGGTTGTAAGCTTTCTTGAAGACATGGGTTTTCAGGTTCTGTCTGAATGAATTATTTGAATATTTTTGAGCTGAAAAAGACAGGAGGTAGAGAGAGATTGGATGTGCGGTTTGAAGGACAAGGCAGAGTCAAGGGTTACTCTGAAGCAGCGGATTTCTGGGGGCAGGGGAAATTGGTCTGGTATACAAAGGTACAAATGGGTTGTGGTGGTCAGACAATAAAAATTTGCCTTGTTTGGTCTATCTTATTTTTGAAGTGAGTGGCAAAGTCCCCGGCAGAGTTTAGCGAAGTCGGAGGGTGCAGTGGTGGGCAGAGGAGGGAGTTAAAAGTGGTGAATAACTGTTTGGGGTTGTAGGATAAGGAAAGTATGAGGGATGTAAAGTAGGCCTGCTTTGCAGAGGTGACGGCTGATTTGAATGCAAGTGTTGCTTGTTTGAATATGGTGAAGTTGTCTTTCAATTGCGCTTTCTTACTACTCCGCTCTGCAATTCTGGATACTTGCCGGAGCTTTTTAGTGATGTCATTGTGCCAGGTTTTTCTATTGATTTTGGTCGATTTAAAATTTTTAGGCATGAGTGGGTTGATATTAAAGCATTCGCTGTGGCTCAGAAGTATACCAAGAGCAATTTTGAAAGATTTTTTAAATTTTTATTATTTTTGCTTGTTATTCACAAACTAATTACCATATTTTTCACTTTATAAGATGCACCTGATTATAAGACACACCTAGATTTTAGAGCGTAAAATAAGGAAAAAATATTTTGTGCCAAATAGTGTGCAAAAACCTTTAATAAAATACAAAAACATTATCTGTGGATGACGCACTGTTATGGAGGATCTGTGAATTATAGTAGAGTGCCTGCGGTACCGTATATTGTGACTATCACCTCCTCATCATCAGAAATACACCCTCTTATTGTATACATAGATGTATTCTGAAAGATGAGGAAGGTGGTAGTCACATTTGCAAAAAACACTTTGGACACTACATTAGATTATATATTTACACTAAATATGGCTAGAACCCCCATCATCCTTCAGAATATACCCATTGATACAGTATTTGCTCACCTTTCCTAAAAGGATCTCGGACTTCTGAGTACCGTAGTTGCAACATTAAATAGTGTGCAGAGACAGATATGTGATTGGTGGAGGCAGCTCAGCAACAGTTTCCTCCACCAATCACTATCTATCCCTGCAGATAATGGGGAGAATCACTCTTCTCTCCCTCCTCAGCTTTAGGTCTCTTTCACACATCCCTGTCTCTGATATGTGTGGTGACAGTTTTCACATGTACCAGAGGCACTGACACACGTAGTCCCATTCAAACAAATGGTTCTGTGCACATGTCAGTGTGTTTCCATGGATCGTGTGTCCATGTGCCCCACATGTATACATATTAGTTTTTTACTGTCAGCACGGGTGGCAAAACATCCCACACACAGAGAACACACATGGATATCATCTGTGTGACACACATCGGCGCCGGGGAAGATGCATTACAGTAAGCGCTGTTCTTTGGTGCCGTGTGCTGAAGACAGCTCTCATCATTCTCCCCTGCTCTGCCGGAGATCGGCTCGAGCAGAGAAGAATGATGAGTTATATTCAAGTCAGAACAATGCCAGCAGGTGTGGGCTTTTAGGACTATTACTCCCACAAACCTACACCTGCTGCCGCTAATAACAGTGACAGCAGGAGAAGATAATGATGGTATACCTCACCCGCCTCCTGTGATACAACTAAATGAGCCTGGCGTGGGTTCCCCTGTATTTTCTATAACCAGCCAGGCAAAGCTTACAGCTGGTGGCTACAGCCTTCAGCTGTCAGCTTCAGCAAGGTTCGTTATCAAGAATAGAGGGGTCCCCACGCCTTATTTTTTACTGCATTGGGTCGCCCCCATTTTTGACAACCTGCCTTACTAAAGCTCACAGCTGGGGTCTGGTATTCTCAGGCTGGTAAGGGGCCATGGATATTGCCCCCCAGCCTAAAAACATCAGCCCGCTGCTGCCCAGAAAAGGCACATCTATTAGATGCGCCAATTCTGGCGCTTTGCCCAGCTCTTCCCACTTGCCATGTAGTGGTGGCAAGTGGGTTTCATATTTGTGGGGTTGATGTCACCTTTGTATTGTCAGGTGAAATCAAGCCCATGGCTTAGTAATTGCGATGGGTCTATAAGATGCCTATGCATTACTAATCCTATAGTTGTATTGTAAATAAAGACACACCCAGAATAAGTTCCTTAATTGAAAAAATGACACAGACTCCTGTCACATCAAGGCAGGCGGAGCAAGTTTAGTGAACCCACTAGACCACAGAGGACTCTGTGGAAACTGAACTCTAGGAACCAGCCGGACAAGGATGTCAGATGAACCAGCAATGATATTCAGGTGATATAGCAGGAGAACCCACAAGGGAGAACCCCCTGGGCTGAAACACAGAATTCCTCTGAGGGAACTTCGGCGAGTGAACCCCTATACAGGGATAGTCCCGGTGCAGCCAAGGAAGCTCACGTGCAACAGCTCCAGAGACCAGAGGGTCAGACCCAAATGGAACAGAGGTACTTTGAGAGGAGAGGTCCAGGGAAATGGAGAATGATAACCAGCAGGGCCAAGGATACCATCAGTGTCCAAAAGTGGATGGTAGGTATTCAGGACAACGGCACTAGGAAAAAAACACTGGATATTAGTTCAGGCAAGACAGTATAAGCTAGCGCTGATCTGGGACCTGAGAATGACAACAAAGAACAAAACAAAAAGTTGCCCAGGCACCTCCCAAAGGAAGTGAGGACCTTAAGTATGTACAGACCATCACAGCCAGGAAGCCCTAATAGGGAACTGGAGCCCTGCTGCTTTAAGTATGTGCAGGAAGCAGGGTGCGCCTCCTAAGAGCATTTTCCAGGAGACCTGCCAATTGGACGCAGGTTCCTAGCAAGGAACAGAGCCACCAATCATCTGGAGCAGGGTGAGGGACAGGATGAGTCAGGTGCATAGCGCCTCATGAAGAGTGCCAGTCTCTCTGTCCATGAGAGACCGGACCTGTGGCTGAGGGCATGACAGCTCCTTTAATAATCTCAATTAGACCATACTTACGACCTTGCCTAATTCAACCGAAGCCCTCGATCTACTGTAATAAAAGTAAAATAAAAAAACAACAATATACCATACCTGTACGTCGTTCTGTCCCACGCCGTAATCCATGTCTGGGGGAGAAACAGTTTTCAACCTGGATGGTCCCAAGATGCAACCGTCCAGGATGAAGACCACTGGTGAATGAACTGCTGTGAGTGCAGCATAATTGACCAGCAGTAACATCATCGAGGCCGGGCCGAGAGCTCCATCTGTGCCTGCGCTGCATCAAGGACATTTTCCTGGAGACATCGCGTAGAGGCAAGCGCGGATGGAGATCTCTGCTTTTCGCAATCTATGACTGCGCTGATTGAGAAGCCGGAAGCTGGACCCAAGAAGAAGAATGGCGGCTGCCATATTCCGCTGCTGCAGGGCCACCACTCACCGCCATACCACCACCGCTCGTCATCATACCAACACGACAGAACTACCACTCGACACTGTACCACCACCACAGGACTACCGCTTGCTGTCGTACCATCACCGCAGGACTGCCGCACCACCACAGCAACACCCAGAGCTCTGGGCTTGCAGCATCGGTAAGAGCAGGGTTTGGTTTATAAGACGCACCTCTATTTTCCCCCTATTTTGGGATCATAAAAGTGCATCTTATAAAGCAAAAGATACGGTACTTAAGAATAAAAGTTACGTTTTAACTTTTTGCATTCCAGTTGGATAAGTCAGTGAATCAGTTTGTCTATTGATTCGTTCCACTCTGCTATGCATGAAAGGGGCTTCCAAGTTGATAGTCGATGCGAGAGTGGTATTGTAGAAACTAGTGGCAATGTCTGTGTTGCGGAGTGAAGATATGGAGGACAGTGGTAGAATAGAGTCAAAGATTGTGACATTAGCATTAGTTTTCATAATCTATTTAGCTTGTTATCTTAATAGTAATTTATTATGATCCTCACCTTGTGGTGGACATTTAACTATTTCAAGACCTTTGAAATGCAATGTTTCTGGATCAGATTTATGCACTTCTTGTATGTATTTTTTCAATTTTAATAAACCTGTGTCTGAGGTAATCAAGTGAAAATGCTCACGAAAACGAGTATGGAGGGGTCAAATAGTCATACCGTAAGGACCTCTAGGTTTAAATGACAGAATTGATCTATCCATGTTTTTATAAATTATAATGTTTGTAATTGTTTTTATCATTATCTATACATTGTTTATAATGACATCTGTGTTAGAACTGCCCTTAAAAGGAAGTAGTTTGACGGTGTGACGCCCGGGAGACCGAGGTACCCAGCACCAGATCAAAGAGGTCCGTCTCTTGAGGGGGATGTCAATAGTGGCTTGACCCGGTGCTGTGGCCTCAGGCGATGCACAATGTAAGGGATATCATGAAGGAACAGAAGAGACCCAATCTGTCTCTTCTGTGCTCTGGTTCGACGGACAACCCGAGTCCTTTTTGTCGGCTTACCCCCTTTGGGAGTACCGCTGAACTCTGTGTCTGTTGCTGCGTCTTACCCTGGTGAAGCTGATATCACCTCACTTCCTTCCGGTTGCTGTATTATATATAACGAATATAGCCACGGATCCGGTATCCATCTCTGCGCCTATTCTGGGTAGAGGTTATTGCTACCCGGTTCTCACAATGTCCTTTTTCTCTATTCCTCTTTTCCTACTATGGGTATTACAGGCCTATAATCCGTCATAGGGCTGTTAGGGGTACAGTTATACGACCTCTCACTTTCAGCTCCTCAACCCAACTGCCAATCCTTTTCTCAGACCAGAATAGATCAAGGGGAGTCTCTGGAGCTCCCCCTTCTGGCCGGAGATGGTAGTGCAGTCTTGCTATTTTAATATTTGTATTTGGTGTCAATAACTATTTTTGTGGCAAATACCCCTAGGGGCGCCACAACGGCATTGCACACTTGGACCCGTAGAAGCACTGCCACAGCCTTTGCTCCCTCCCTGAAGCAAAGCATTATCAATGACATTTCAGGGGCTGGGCTAGTCTCTTCATGTGCTGTCATCTGTTGCCCAGCTCAGATCAGCAGTAATGTGCCACCAGCAGAGTGCGTTGACTAAATACTCAGCATGGAGAGGCTGGCGCCCTCCCCGCAAGTGAGCAGCTGGACTCTACACATTGGGTATTCTGACAATGTGCTCTGTTGCCAGCTTGTTGCTGCTGATCTTAGCCTGTAACAGAGAACACACTGTCATTGTACACATTGTACATCAGGGCAGGGAGTAACCCAGACCATGAAACAAGAGTCACTGATAATCGTTTGTTTCAAGGAGGGGGAAGAGTTTGTGGCAGTGACAGCAGCCTCTGCCTCTGATGTCATTTTGTTTGAGTATCCCAGCATCACCGGGGAAAAGCAGTTAGGCAGTTTAGTTAGGAACTGTTAGGGAATATTTAATACAAGTATATTAGAAAATAGTTATTATTATGGCATCAAACAGGGATTTAGGATGAAAATTCATTTGAATTTTAGACCATCACTTTAATGTTGAGAGGTTTAAAGGTTTATTTTTTAGATGTCACTCACTATATATATATATATTGTATTGGTCATTATACTTTTACAAAAGTACTAGCCACCAATTTCTGATGATTTGCAGTACCCTTCTTTTTGCTACCTACAGTTGCTATGCAGTATAAACCTATTTTGAAAAACACCGTATGGTCAAAAATCAATTATAGCTTCAGAAATTGATTTTTCTCTTCGTTTTCTGCACTTCCTGCAGCTGCAAAGTCATTATTAGAAGCATTTCTCAGGCTCCATACAGTATAACTATTTTCAAATAATAGGGGTTTTGGCTATAGAAATATTAACTAGCTGATAACTATACAATTTTCTCTGATATTTAGACCTTATGTTATTCGTATTTTTTTTAGAATACAATTGAATTGCAAGAGCATTATTAGATACTTTCGCCTATCGTGTTTTTCCAAGATTAAGGACCTAAACACATGCAAATTCCAAGGATAAGATGCAGCACTCCCCAGTACTGTACTGATCTATATTACATCCTGTGGTGACTCTGTTACATACTGTAATCTGTTTCTGAATATGCAGCTTCTCAGGTACTTGAGAGTTAGGCTACAGTGGACATGATCATACCTGGGAACCCAAGAGACAGAAGCAGTGTCAGTTCCTTGTGCAAAAGGTACAGATTATAGGTGGACACAGCGAGAGAAGATAAGGTGGCATCAGGTGGTAGTAAAACATTATTTGGAGAACACTAGAAGACAGAGCCTGGGTAATGTACAGAGAGTCAAGAGCTGAGTTAATTGACAGTTGGAGTCCTAGAACCAGATTTAGCAGCTTTTGGAGTGGGATAGGCAGATGTGAATGAGGTAAAGAAGGCCCAGGTGACACAACATGACACTGTCTGTTCTACCAAGTCCCATTGTTTAGGAAACAAAGGGTTTCAACTTTGACAGGTCAGGGCAGCAGGCCAGGGCCATTTTTGTAGATTGTGAGCCCTCACTGGCAGGGTCCTCTCTCCTCCTGTACCAGTTGTGACTTGTACTGTTCAAGATTAGGGTTGAGCGAAACGGGTCGGCAATTTTCAGAAGTCGCCGACTTTTGGCAAAGTCGGGTTTCATGAAACCCGACCCGACCCCTGTGTGGGGTCGGCCATGAAGTCGGCGATCTTCTGAATCTGGAATCGGAATTCCGATACCGATTCCCGATATGTTTAAGATATCGGGAATTGGTATCGGAATTCAGATTTAAGTGTAAAATAAAGAATTAAAATAAAAAATATCGCCATACTTACCATCTGATGCGCCCTGGTACTAAGCGGGAACCTTCCTTCCTTACAATCAGCCTTCCAGGACCATGCGGTGACGTCGCGGTGACGTCGCGGCTTGTGATTGGTCGCGCGGCCGCCCATGTGACCGCTCGCGTGACCAATCAAAAGCCGCGATGTCACCGTGACGTCACCGAAGGCCCTGGAAGGGCTGATTCTTAGGAAGGAAGGCTGCCAGAAAGAAGCAGGGCACGTACGAGGGTGAGTATATACCTAATAGGAATATACTCACCCTCGGCTTCTTTCCGGCAGCCTTCCTTCCTAAGAATCAGCCCTTCCAGGACCTTCGGTGACGTCACGGTGACGTCGCGGCTTTTGATTGGTCGCGCGAGCGGTCACATGGGCGGCCGCGCGACCAATCACAAGCCGCGACGTCACCGCAAGGTCCTGGAAGGCTGATTCTAAGGAAGGAAGGTTCCCGCTTAGTACCAGGGCGCATCAGATGGTAAGTATGGCGATATTTTTTATTTTAATTCTTTATTTTACACTTAAATATGGATCCCAGGGCCTGAAGGAGAGTTTCCGCTCCTTCAGACCCTGGGAACCATTGGAAACCCAATGCACTGCATTGGGTTTCGAGTTTCGGCCGACCCCGACTTTTTTATAGGATCGGCCGATTTCACTCGACCCGACTTTTGAAAAGTCGCGTTTCGTGAAACCCGACCCGATCCTATAAATGTAAAGGTCGCTCAACCCTATTCAAGATTATTGTACTTGCTTTTATTATGTATACCCCTCCTCACATGAAAAAGCGCCATGGAATAAATGGCGCTATAATAATAAATAATAATAATAATAATGTTGTTTTTTCACGACCCCAGAACCAGAAAGCAGTATTGGGATCCATGTGCAACACAGGCCAAATACAACCCCATAGTTTGTGAGGTGATGTTCATTTATGTCCCATTTGATCAGTATGCTAGTGTAGTCTCTGAAAAAGAGTGCCGTAAGGAGTCAACCTCATTTTCCGAGGGACAAAAGTAAGTGATTTCTGTCTCAGGGACTAATCATTAATTTTTTGCATAAGAATGGCAAAACAATCCTTATCCATGACTGTATTTTTCATTATATACAGTTGTGCTCAAAAGTTTACATACCCCTGAAGAATTTTTGCTTTCTTGGCCTTTTTTCAGAGAATATGAATGATAACACCAAAAATTTTCTGCACTCATGATTAGTGGTTGGGTGAAGCAATTGTCAAATTAAAATGTTTTCTATTTTTACATCATAATGACAACCCAAAACACCCAATTCACACTGATCAAAAGTTTACTTACCCTGGCGATTTTTGCCTGATAACATGCACAGAAGTTAACACAAATGGGTTTAAATAGCTACTAAAGGTAACATCCTCACCTGTGACCTGTTTGCTTGTAATCAGTGTGTGTGCATTAAAGCTGAGTGAGATTCTGGGATCCAGGCTGACTCTTGCATCTTACATCCAACCACTGATGTTTCTGGATTGTGAGTCATGGGGAAAGCAAAAGAATTGTCAACGGATCTATGGGAAAAGGTAGTTGAACTGTATAAAACAGGAAAGGGATACAAAAAGATATCCAAGGAATTGATAATACCAGTCAGCAGCATTCAAACTGTAATTAACTAATGGAAAATCAGAGGCTCTGTAAAAACAAAACCACGGTCAGGTAGACCAACAAAAAATTCATCCACAACTGCCAAGAAAATTATTCATGATGCAAAGAAAAACCCACAAATAACATCAGCTGAAATACAGGACTTTCTGAAAACTAGAGGTGTGGCTGTCTCAAGAGTCACAATAAGGAGGCACTTGAAGAAAAATGGGCTGCATTGTCGAGTTGCCAGAAGAAAGCCACTACTGCACAAATGCCACAAAGTATATCACCTTCAATATTCAAAACGGCACAGAGACAAGCCTCAAAACATCTAGAACAAAGTAATTTGCAGTGATGAGACCAAAATTTAACTTTTTTGCCACAACCATAAACATTACACTTGGAGAAAGGTCAACAAGGCCTATAATGAAAGGAACACCATTCCTACTGTAAAGCACAGAGGTTGATCGCTGATGTTTTGGGGATGTGTGAGCTACAAAGGCACAGGAAACTTGGTCAAAGTTGAAGGAAAGATGAATTCAGCACGTTATCATCAAATACTGGAGACAAATTTGCACTTATCAGCCTGGTAGCTGTGCATGGGATGCATTTGGACGTTCCAACATGACAACGATCCAAAACACAAGGCCAAGTCATCCTGTTATTGGCTACAGCAGAACAAAGTGAAGGTTCTGGAGTGGCCATCTCAGTCTCCTGACCTGAATATCATTGAGCCACTCTGGCGAGATCTCAAGTGCGCAGTTAATGCTAGACAGCCCAGGAATTTACAGGAACTAGAGTTTTTTTGCAAAGAAGAGTGGGCAGCTTTTCCATCTGAGAAAATTAAGAACTTTATCCACAACTACCACAAAAGACTTCAAGCTGTCATTAATGTTATAGGGGGCAATACATGGTATTAAGAAATGGGGTATGTAAACTTTTGATCAGGGTCATTTGGATGTTTTTGGTTGTCAATATTATTTAAAAAGAGAAAACGCAGTAGTTTGACAATAAATGCTTCACCCCACCACTAACCATGAGTGGAGGAAAAGTGTTGGTGTTATCATTCGCATTCTCTGAAAAAAGGCCAAGAAAGCAAAAATTCTGCCAGTGTATGTAAACTTTTGAGCACAACTGTACCTATATTCTTGTGTAAAGCAACTTCTGCCTTATCAGAATCCAAAGAAAATATAGTATCTAGAGTAAGAAACAGAGGGCCATCGCTCATTCTTTAACTCCTTAATCCCATTTGACGTACTATCCCATCAAGTTGACCTGGGACTTAATTCCCAGGGACGGGATAGTATGTCATAGCGACCAGCCACGCTCACGGGGGGAGCGTGGCCGGGTGTCAGCTGACTATTGTAGCTGACATCCGGCACTATGTGCCAGGAGCGGTCACGGACCGCCCCTGGCACATTAACCCCGGAAAACACGGCGATCAAACATGATTGCATTGTTCCGGCAGTATAGGGAAGCATCGCGCAGGGAGGTGGCTCCCTGTGTGCTTCCCTGAGACCCTCGGAGCAACGCAATGTGATCGAGTTGCTCTGAGGGTCTCCTACCTTCTTCTCCCTGCTGTCCCCAGATCCAAAATGGCTGTGGGGCTGCATCCAGGTCCTGCAGGGAGGTGGCTTCCAAGCGCCTGCTCAGAGCAGGTGCCGGGAAGCCTCCCTGCTGTGCAAGTCAGATCGCTGATCTGACACAGTGCACAGCAAAGTGTCAGATCAGCGATCTGTCACTTTACTGTGATGTCCCCCCCCGGGGCAAAGTAAAAAAGTAAAAAAAAAAAAATATTCAGATGTGTAAAAAAAAAAAAAAAAAATCCCAAATAAATAAATAAAAACAAATATTGCTCCAATAAATACATTCCTTTATCTAAATTAAAAAAAACAATGAAAGTACACATATTTAGTATCGCCGCATCCGTAACGACCCGACCTATAAAACTGTCCCAAAAGTTAACCCCTTCAGTGAACACCGTAAAAAAAAATAAAAAAACGAGGCAAAAAACAACCCTTTATTATCATACCGCCGAACAAAAAGTGCAATAGCACGCAATCAAAAAGACAGATATAAATAACCATGGTACCACTGAAAACGTCATCTTGTCCCACAAAAAACGAGCCGCCATACAGCATCATCAGGGAAAAAATAAAAAAGTTATAGTACTCAGAATAAAGCGATGAAAAAATAATTATTTTTTCTATAAAATAGTCTTTATTGTATAAAAGTGCCAAAACATAAAAAAAATCTAAATGAGGTATCGCTGTAATCGTACTGACCCGAAGAATAAAACTGCTTTATCCATTTTACCAAATGCGGAACAGTATAAACCCCCCCCCCAAAAAAGAAATTCATGAATAGCTGGTTTTTGGTTACACTGCCTCACAAAAATCGGAATAAAAAGCGATCAAAAAATGTCAGGTGCCCGAAAATGTTACAAATAAAAATGTAAACTCGTCCCGTAAAAAACAAGACCTCACATGACTCTGTTGACCAAAATATGGAAAAACTATAGCTCTCAAAATGTGGTAACGCAAGAAAAAATTTTTGCAATAAAAAGTGTCTTTTAGTGTGTGACAGCTGCCAATCATAAAAATCAGCTAAAAAACCCGCTATAAAAGTAAATCAAACACCCATTCATCACCCCCTTAGTTAGGGAAAAATATTTTTTTTTTTTAAATGTATTTATTTCCATTTTCCCATTAGGGTTAGGGCTAGGGTAAGGGATGGGGTTAGGGTTAGGGTTAATGCTAGGGCTAGGGTTAGGGTTAGTGTTAGGGCTAGGGTTAGGGCTAGGTATAGGGCTAGGGATAGGGTTAGGGTTAGGGTTGGGGCTAGGGTTAGGGTTAGGGCTAGGGTTAGGTTTAGGGTTGGGGCTAGGGTTAGGGTTTGGATTTCATTTACGGTTGGGATTAGGGTTAGGGGTGTGTCAGGGTTAGGGGTGTGGTTAGGGTTATGGTTGGGATTAGGGTTAGGGGTGTGTTGGAGTTAGGGGTGTGGTTAGGGTTGGGGTTAGGGGTGTGGTTGAGTTTAGGGGTGTGTTTGGGTTAGGGTTTCAGTTAGAATTGGGGGTTTCCATTGTTTAGGTACATCAGAGCTCTCCAAACGCGACATGGCGTCCGATCTCAATTCCAGCCAAATCTGCGTTGAAAAAGTAAAACAGTGCTCCTTCCCTTCCGAGCTCTCCCGTGCGCCCAAACAGGCGTTTACCCCAACATATGGGGTATCAGCGTACTCAGAACAAATTGGACAACAACTTCTGGGGTCCAATTTCTCTTGTTACCCTAGGGAAAATAACAATTTGGGGGGCTAAAAAAACATTTTTGTGGGACAAAAATTATTTTTTATTTTCCCGGCTCTGCGTTATAAACTGTAGTGAAATACTTGGGGGTTCAAAGTTCTCACAACACATCTAGATAAGTTCCTTGGTGGGTCTACTGGTCACTTTTGGGGGGTTTCTACTGTTTAGTTACATCAGGGGCTCTGCAAATGCAACGTGACGCCTGTAGACCAATCCATCTAAGTCTGCATTTCAAATGGCACTCCTTCCCTTCAGTGTACTCAGGACAAATTAGACAACAACTTTTGGGGACCAATTCCTCCTGTTACCCTTGGGAAAATACAAAACTGGGTGTTAAAAATAATTTTTGTGGAAAAAAAAAGTTTTTTTATTTTCACGGCTCTGCGTTATTAATTGTAGTGAAACACTTGGAGGTTTAAAGTTCTCACAGCACATCTAGATAAGTTCCTTGGGGGTGTAGTTTCCAATATGGGGTCACTTGTGGGGTTTCTACTGTTTAGGTACATCAGGGGCTCTGCAAATGCAACGTGACACCTGCAGACCAATCCATCTAAGTCTGCATTCCAAATGGCGCTCCTTCCCTTCCGAGCTCTGCCATGTGCCCAAACGGTGGTTCCCCAATATATGGGGTATCAGCGTACTCAGCACAAATTGGACAACAACTTTTGGGACCAATTTCTCCTGTTACCTTTGAGAAATTAAAAAATTGGGGGCGAAATATTCATTTTTGTGAAAAAATTTAATTTTTTATTTTTACAGCTCTGCATTATAAACCTATGTGAAGCACTTGGTGGGTCAAAGTGCTCACCACACATCTAGATAAGTTCCTTAGGGGGTCTACTTTCCAAAATTATGTCAATTGTTGGGGGTTTCAATGTTTAGGCACATCAGGGGCTCCCCAACGCAACATGGCGTCCCATCTCAATTCCAGCCAATTTTGCATTGAAAAGTCAAACGG
Organism: Ranitomeya variabilis; assembly: GCF_051348905.1. Taxonomy (NCBI): domain Eukaryota; kingdom Metazoa; phylum Chordata; class Amphibia; order Anura; family Dendrobatidae; genus Ranitomeya; species Ranitomeya variabilis. Next base: position 589,649,244 of record NC_135234.1, on the reverse strand, counting down.
CACTCCTTCCCTTCCGAGCTCTGCCATGCACCCAAAAAGGGATTTACCCCCACATATGGGGTATCAGCGTATGCATGACAAATTGCACAACAATATTTGGGGTACAATTTCTTCTGGTAACCTTGGGAAAATAAAAAATTGGGGCAAAAATATAATTTTTGTGAAAAAATGTTATTTTTTATTTTTACGGCTCTGCATTATAAACTTCTCTGAAGCACTTGTTTTGTCAAAGTGCTCACCACACATCTAGATAAGTTTCTTACGGGGTCTACTTTCCAAAACGGTGTCACTTGTGGGGGGTTTCAATGTTTAGGCACATTAGTGGCTCTCCAAATGCAACATGGCGTCCCATCTCAATTCCAGCCAATTTTGCATTGAAAAGTCAAATGGCGCTCCTTCCCTTCCGAGCTCTGTCATGCGCCCAAACAGTGGTTTACCCCCACATATGGGGTATCCGGGTACTCAGGACAAATTGCACAACAATTTTTGGGGTCCATTTTCTCCTGTTACCCTTGGTAAAATAAAACAAATTGGAGCTGAAGTAAATTTTTTGTGAAAAAAATTAAATGTTAATTCTTTTTTAAACATTCCAAAAATTCCTTTGAAACACCTGAAGGGTTAATAAACTTCTTGAATGTGGTTTTGAGCACCTTGAGGGGTGATGTTTATAGAATGGTGTCACACTTGGGTATTTTCTATCATATAGACCCGTCAAAATGACTTCAAATATGACGTGGTCCCTAAAAAAAAATTAAGACAATATCTTACAAAAAACCTTAGGAATTAATAAGAATTAGGCTAAAGCTCCGCATCACAGACCCGTTTTGCCATGTGTGAAAATTACAAGTTTATAAGAGATGTTACCCAAAAGCCCGAGAGCAAAATGAGCGCATATTTACCAAGTTGTATCATGCAGGAATATGAACCACAAGGTTGCGAAAAATCATGTCACCTAAGGATCTGGGAGCGAAGCAGGTAAAGTACTCCAAGAAGCCTAAATGTAACATTTCCCCTCATGAAGACGCTTCTATAGTGTTGATATGCGTGGGGCTTTTAGTCCCCCTCAGCACTAGCACTTTATACCTTATATTTGGCAACCACATCCCTACTGGCTCCTTTGCATGTTTAGGCTTCTTGGAGTACTTTACCTGCTTCGCTCCCAGATCCTTAGATGACATGATTTTTTGCAACCTTGTGGTTCGTATTCCTGCATGATACAACTTGGTAAATATGCGCTCATTTTTCTCTCGGGCTTTTGGGTAACATCTCTTATAAACTTGTGATTTTCACACATGGCAAAACGGGTCTGTGATGTGGATCTTTAGCCTAACTCTTATAAATTCCTAAGGTTTTATGTAAGATATTGTCTTATGCCTGCAGAGTATAGCTGGTAGCAGATGGGTATTCATTGGTGTGCATGTCCATATATATATATGCATTTTGCCTACTGATATACTCTAAACTGTGCTTTGTGGTATTTGTTTCCAACTGTCTGGGGGGGGGGGGTGCATGCAGCTTATCAGCCATGTGCCGTTTTTTGGTTTTTAGATGTTTTTAAATGTATGTCTTGCTGTGCATTTTGTATAAATAAAGTTATATATTGTTTGAAGGTTGATCCCATTGATGTGCATATCTTTCTTTTTGCTCGATTTTTCAATTCCCTAAAAAAAATGGTGTTGTAAAAATGAGAAATTGCTGGTCAACTTTTAACCCTTATAACTCCCTAACAAAAGAAAATTTTGTTTCCAAAATTGTGCTGATGTAAAGTAGACATGTGGGAAATGTTACTTATTAAGTATTTTGTGTGACATATCTCTGTGATTTAACCCCTTTCTGACATCTGACGTACTATCCCGTCGAGGTGGGGTGGGCCCGTATGACCACCGACGGGATAGTACATCATACGCGATCGGCCACGCTCACGGGGGGAGCGCGGCCGATCGCGGCCGGCTGTCAGCTGCATATCGCAGCTGACATCCGGCACTATGTGCCAGGAGCGGTCACGGACCGCCCCCGGCACATTAACCCCCAGCACACCGCGATCAAACATGATCGCGGTGTACTGGCGGTATAGGGAAGCATCGCGCAGGGAGGGGGCTCCCTGCGGGCTTCCCTGAGACCCCCGGAGCAACGCGATGTGATCGCGTTGCTCCGAGGGTCTCCTACCTCCCTCCTCGCTGCAGGTCCCGGATCCAAGATGGCCGCGGCATCCGGGTCCTGCAGGGAGGGAGGTGGCTTACCGAGTGCCTGCTCAGAGCAGGCGCTGGTAAGCCTGCAGCCCTGCACAGCAGATCGCCGATCTGACAGAGTGCTGTGCACACTGTCAGATCAACGATCTGTGATGTCCCCCCCTGGGACAAAGTAAAAAACTTAAAAAAAAATTCTCCACGTGTGTAAAAAAAAAAAAAAAAAAAAATCCTAAATAAATAAAGAAAAAAATATTTATTATTCCCATAAATACATTTCTTTAGCTAAATAAAAAAAAAAACAATAAAAGTACACATATTTAGTATTGCCGCGTCCGTAACGACCCAACCTATAAAACTGCTCCACTAGTAAACCCCTTCAGTAAACACCGTAAGAAAAAAAAAAAAAAAAACGAGGCAACAAACAACGCTTTATTATCATACCGCCAAACAAAAAGTGGAATAACACGCGATCAAAAAGACTGATATAAATAACCATGATACCGCTGAAAACGGCATCTTGTCCCGCAAAAAACGAGCTGCCATACAGCATCATCAGCAAAAAAAAAAAAAAGTTATAGTCCTGAGAATAAAGCGATACCAAAATAATAATTTTTTCTTTAAAATAGTTTTTATCGTATAAAAGCGCCAAAACATAAAAAAAATGATATAAATGAGATATCGCTGTAATCGTACTGACCCGTCGAATAAAACTGCTTTATCAATTTTACCAAAGGCGGAACGGTATAAACGCCTCCCCCAAAAGAAATTCATGAATAGCTGGTTTTTGATCACTCTGCCTCACAAAAATCGGAATAAAAAGCGATCAAAAAATGTCACGTGTCTGAAAATGTTACCAATAAAAACGTCAACTCGTCCCGCAAAAAACAAGATCTCACATGACTCTGTGGAATCAAATATGGAAAAATTATAGCTCTCAAAATGTGGTAACGCAAAAAATATTTTTTGCAATGAAAAGCGTCTTTCAGTGTGTGACGGCTGCCAACCATAAAAATCTGCTAAATAACCCGCTATAAAAGTAAATCAAACCCCCCTTCATCACCCCCTTAGTTAGGGAAAAATAAAAAAATTAAAAAATGTATTTATTTCCATTTTCCCATTAGGGTTAGGGTTAGGGCTAGAGTTAGGACTAGAGTTAGGGCTAGGGTTAGGGTTAGGGTTAGGGTGAGGGCAAGGGTTAGGGCTAGGGTGAGGGCTAGGGTTGGGGCTAGGGTTACGGCTAGGGTTAGGGTTGGGGCTAGGGTTAGGGCTAGGGTTAGGGCTAGGGTTGGGGCTAGTTTTAGGGCTAGGGTTAGGGTCAGGGCTAGGGTTGGGGCTAGGGTTAGGGCTAGGGTTAGGGTTAGGGCTAGTGTTACGGCTAGTGTTAGGGCTAGTGATAGGGCTAGGGTTATTGCTAGGGTTAGGGCTAGGGTTAGGGCTAGGGTTGGGGCTAGGGTTGGGGCTACAGTTAGGGTTGGGGCTAAAGATAGAGTTAGGGTTTGGATTACATTTACGGTTGGGAATAGGGTTGGGTGTGTCTGGGTTAGAGGAGTGGTTAGGGTTACTGTTGGGATTAGGGTAAGGGGTGTGTTTGGATTAGGGTTTCAGTTATAATTGGGGGGTTTCCACTGGTTAGGCACATCAGGGGCTCTCTAAACGGGACATGGCATCCGATCTGAATTCCAGCCAATTCTGCGTTGAAAAAGGAAAACAGTGCTCCTTCCCTTCAGAGCTCTCCCGTGTGCCCAAACAGGGGTTTACCCCAACATATGGGGTATCAGCGTACTCAGGACAAATTGGACATCATCTTTTGGGGTCCAATTTCTCCTGCTACCCTTGGGAAAATACACAACTGGGGGCCAAAAAATAAGTTTTGTGGGAAAAAAAGGATTTTTTATTTTCACGGCTCTGCGTTGTAAACTGTAGTGAAACACTTGGGGGTTCAAAGTTCTCACAACACATCTAGATAAGTTCCTTGGGGTGTCTAGTTTCCAATATGGGGTCACTTGTGGGGGGTTTGTACTGTTTGGGTACATCAGGGGCTCTGCAAATGCAACGTGACGTTTGCAGACCAATCCATTTAAGTCTGCATTCCAAATGGCGCTCCTTCCCTTCCGAGCTCTGTCATGCGCCCAAACAGTGGTTCCCCACCACATATGGGGTATCAGCATACTCAGGACAAATTGGACAACAACTTTTGGGGTCCAATTTATCCTGATACCCTTGTGAAAATACAAAACTGGGGGCTGAAAAATCATTTTTGTGAAAAAAAAAAGAATTTTTATTTTCACGGCTCTGCGTTATAAACTGTAGTGAAACACTTGGGGGTTCAAAGTTCTCACAACACATCTAGATAAGTTCCTTGGGGGGTCTAGTTTCCAATATGGGGTCACTTGTGGGGGATTTCTACTGTTTAGGTACATCAGGGGCTCTGCAAATGCAACGTGACGCCTGCAGACCAATCCATTTAAGTCTGCATTCCAAATGGCGCTCCTTCCCTTCCGAGCTCTGTCATGCGCCCAAACAGTGGTTCCCCCCACATATGGGGTATCAGCGTACTCAAGACAAATTGGACAGCAACTTTTGGGGTCCAATTTATCCTGATACCCTTGTGAAAATACAAAACTAGGGGCTAAAAAAATCATTTTTGTGAAAAAAAAAAGAATTTTTATTTTCACGGCTCTGCGTTATAAACTGTAGTGAAACACTTGGGGGTTCAAAGTTCTCACAACACATCTAGATAAGTTCCTTGGGAGGTCTAGTTTCCAATATGGGGTCACTTGTGGGGGGTTTGTACTGTTTGGGTACATCAGGGGCTCTGCAAATGCAACGTGACGCCTGCAGACCAATCCATTTAAGTCTGCATTCCAAATGGCGCTCCTTCCCTTCCAAGCTCTGTCATGCGCCCAAACAGTGGTTCCCCCCCACATATGGGGTATCAGCGTACTCAGGACAAATTGGACAACAACTTTTGGGGTCCAATTTATCCTGATACCCTTGTGAAAATACAAAACTGGGGCTAAAAAATCATTTTTGTGAAAAAAAAAAGAATTTTTATTTTCTCGGCTCTGCGTTATAAACTGTAGTGAAACACTTGGGGGTTCAAAGCTCTCAAAACACATCTAGATAAGTTCCTTAGTGGGTCTACTTTCCAAAATGGTGTCACTTGTGGGGGTTTTTAATGTTTAGGCACATCAAGGGCTCTCCAAACGCAACATGGCATCCCATCTTAATTCCAGTCAATTTTGCATTGAAAAGTAAAATAGCGCTCATTCCCTTCCGAGCTCTGCTATGCGCCCAAACAGTGGTTTACCCCCACTTTTGGGGTATCGTCGTACTCAGGACAAATTGCACAACAACTTTTGTGGTCTAATTTCTTCTCTTACCCTTGGGGAAATATAAAAATGGGGGCGAAAAGATCATTTTTGTGAAAAAATATGATTTTTTATTTTTACGGCTCTGCATTATAAACTTCTGTGAAGCACTTGTTGGGTCAAAGTGCTCACCACACATCTAGATAAGTTCCTTAGGGGGTCTACTTTCCAAAATGGTGTCACTTGTGGGGGGTTTCAATGTTTAGGCACATCAGGGGCTCTCCAAATGCAACATGGCGTCCCATCTCAATTCCAGTCAATTTTGCATTGAAAAGTCAAATGGCGCTCCTTCCCTTCCAAGCTCTGCCCTGCGCCCAAACAATGGTTTACACCCACACATAGGGTATCAGCGTACTCAGGACAAATTGCACAACAATTTTTGGGGTCCAATTTCTTCTCTTACCCTTGGGAAAATAAAAAATTGGGGGCGAAAAGATCATTTTTGTGAAAAAATATGATTTTTTATTTTTACGGCTCTGCATTATAAATTTCTGTGAAGCACTTGTTGGGTCAAAGTGCTCACCACACATCTAGATAAGTTCCATAGGGGGTCTACTTTCCAAAATGGTGTCACTTGTGGGGGGTTTCAATGTTTAGGCACATCAGGGGCTCTCCAAATGCAACATGGCGTCCCATCTCAATTCCAGTCAATTTTGCATTGAAAAGTCAAATGGCGCTCCTTTCCTTCCGAGCTCTGTCATGCGCCCAAACAGTGGTTTACCCCCACATATGGGGTATCAGCATACTCAGGACAAATTGTACAACAAATTTTGGGGTCTATTTTCTCCTGTTACCCTTGGTAAAATAAAACAAATTGGAGCTGAAATAAATTTTGTGAAAAAAAGTTAAATGTTCATTTTTATTTAAACATTCCAAAAATTCCTGTGAAACACCTGAAGGGTTAATAAACTTCTTGAAAGTGGTTTTGAGTACCTTGAGGGGTGCAGTTTTTAGAATGGTGTCACACTTGGGTATTTTCTATCATATAGACCCCTCAAAATGACTTCAAATGAGATGTGGTCCCTAAAAAAAAATGGTGTTGTAAAAATGAGAAATTGCTGGTCAACTTTTAACCCTTATAACTCCGTCACAAAAAAAAATTTTGGTTCCAAAATTGTTCTGATGTAAAGTAGACATGTGGGAAATGTTACTTATTAAGTATTTTGCATGACATATGTCTGTGATTTAAGGGCATAAAAATTCAAAGTTGGAAAATTGCGAAATTTTCCAAATTTTTGCCAAATATTATTTTTTTTCACAAATAAATGCAAGTTATATCGAATAAATTTTACCACTATCATGAAGTACAATATGTCACGAGAAAACAGTGTCAGAATCGCCAAGATTTATTGAAGCGTTCCAGAGTTATAACCTCATAAAGGGACAGTGGTCAGAATTGTAAAAATTGGCCCGGTCATTAACGTGCAAACCACCCTTGGGGGTGAAGGGGTTAAGGGCATAAAAATTCAAATTTAGAAAAATTTTCGCCAAATTTCCATTTTTTTCACAAATAAACGAAAGTAATATCAAAGAAATTTTACCACTATCATGAAGAACAATATGTCTAGAGAAAACAATGTCAGAATCACCAGGATCCGTTGAAGCATTCCAGAGTTATAACCTCATAAAGGGACAGTGGTCAGAATTGTAAAAATTTGCCAGTCATTAACGTGCAAACCACCCTCGGGGCTTAAGGAGTTAACTGTGTTGCAAAGTACATTCAGTCTACTTTTTATGTAATGCATGCCCTTCATCCAGTAATCTTTGTTCTGTCTGCTCCTTGAATATTCCATAATTAAGTTTCTTTGCATCTTATCCTATCTTTAAGTTGTTTTAAAATTATTGACACATTCTAAATTTGGCAATTTGTGTTAAGTGTTGAGTTCCCGCCGCTGCACAGGGGGAATCTCGAACCATGTCTGCTGCGGTCTCCTATTTTCCTCCAGCCACAGTGGAACCTGCTCAGCGAAGACGTCGGTCCCAGCGTCTGGCTCAGCCTGATACTGTGCGAATGGTTACTGTTGCCTTTCCAGGCTCTGCCCTTGTAGCCAGCACTGGTCAGCAGCGAGCCGGCTTTTCTGGGACTAAGTCCTGCTTTTCACGCACTGAGCATGCCCACTGGAGGTCCTCTAATTGGAGGTCGGGGGTCACATGCTCAGGCCCTGTTGAAGCTCCTATTGGTCCACCAGGAAGGTCCTGTAGAGTTGCAACTATATAAGGTTCGTATGTCCACATGGCCATGCGCTAGTATCAAATGTGTTTGGTTTATGCCAGTGGATACTTATACCACTCTATACATATGTGGTTTGAGGCTGTAGCTTTGGGACTGTACAGTCAGGCAGGCAGCTAGCGTCAGCGGGGGCAATTAACCTTGGCTTAGCATCTGGTTCCTTGATGTCTGCGGTTAGCAAGGAAGAGTTCCAGAGCAAGCACAACCCGTAGTTAGGGTTACAGTTTTGTGTACAGCGCGACTCTGTGAGTCAACAGAGATTGCTTCCAGTTCACACGGGGTGAAGCTTAACCCACGTGTGAGCTCAGAGGTTATCCGCCGTTATTTTGCAGCAGATATCTCTGCACGGTGGACCCCAGGCTGCGAACGCACCTTGTAACTACCTATCTATACTCGGTGTTGTGAATTAGACTTTTTGGCTCCCTCTTGTGGTCACTAGTGGTATGACTCTGGGATTGTCTTTTTTCTGTTTGGCACTCACCTGGGTCGTTAGTCCACGGGTGTCGCTATATTAACTTCCTGGATCCTTAGTCCAGTGCCTGGCATCATTGTAATCAGATCCTTCTGTTGCTCCTGTCTGCTGGTCCTGGCTCTTGCAAAATTAAGCTAAGTCTTGCTTCTTTGTTTTTTGAGTTACTTGCTTTGCTACTATTTTTGTCCAGCTTGTACTAAATGTGATTTCTGACCTTGCTGGAAGCTCTAGGGGGCTGGTGTTCTCCCCCCGGCCGTTAGACGGTTCGGGGGTTCTTGAATATCCAGCGTGGATATTTTAATAGGGTTTTTGCTGACCATATAAGTCATCTTACTATATTCTGCTATTAGCTAGTGGGCCTCTCTTTGCTAAATACCTAGCTCATTCTTATGTTTGTCTTTTCCTCTTACCTCACCGTTATTATTTGTTGGGGGCTTGTATCCAACTTTTGGGGTCTTTTCTCTGGAGGCAAGAATGTGATGGTGGGTTTCTCTATTCCTACAAGTCTGAATGATTCCATGGCGCTGGCTATTCAAATTGACCGGCATTTGTGGGAGTCTGATATTTAGACCTTATGTTATTCGTATTTTTTTTAGAATACAATTGAATTGCAAGAGCATTATTAGATACTTTCGCCTATTGTGTTTTTCCAAGATTAAGGACCTAAACACATGCAAATTCCAAGGATAAGATGCAGCACTCCCCAGTACTGTACTGATCTATATTACATCCTGTGGTGACTCTGTTACATACTGTAATCTGTTTCTGAATATGCAGCTTCTCAGGTACTTGAGAGTTAGGCTACAGTGGACATGATCATACCTGGGAACCCAAGAGACAGAAGCAGTGTCAGTTCCTTGTGCAAAAGGTACAGATTATAGGTGGACACAGCGAGAGAAGATAAGGTGGCATCAGGTGGTAGTAAAACATTATTTGGAGAACACTAGAAGACAGAGCCTGGGTAATGTACAGACAGTCAAGAGCTGAGTTAATTGACAGTTGGAGTCCTAGAACCAGATTTAGCAGCTTTTGGAGTGGGATAGGCAGATGTGAATGAGGTAAAGAAGGCCCAGGTGACACAACATGACACTGTCTGTTCTACCAAGTCCCATTGTTTAGGAAACAAAGGGTTTCAACTTTGACAGGTCAGGGCAGCAGGCCAGGGCCATTTTTGTAGATTGTGAGCCCTCGCTGGCAGGGTCCTCTCTCCTCCTGTACCAGTTGTGACTTGTACTGTTCAAGATTAGGGTTGAGCGAAACGGGTCGGCAATTTTCAGAAGTCGCCGACTTTTGGCAAAGTCGGGTTTCATGAAACCCGACCCGACCCCTGTGTGGGGTCGGCCATGAAGTCGGCGATCTTCTGAATCTGGAATCGGAATTCCGATACCGATTCCCGATATGTTTAAGATATCGGGAATTGGTATCGGAATTCAGATTTAAGTGTAAAATAAAGAATTAAAATAAAAAATATCGCCATACTTACCATCTGATGCGCCCTGGTACTAAGCGGGAACCTTCCTTCCTTACAATCAGCCTTCCAGGACCTTGCGGTGACGTCGCGGTGACGTCGCGGCTTGTGATTGGTCGCGCGGCCGCCCATGTGACCGCTCGCGTGACCAATCAAAAGCCGCGATGTCACCGTGACGTCACCGAAGGCCCTGGAAGGGCTGATTCTTAGGAAGGAAGGCTGCCAGAAAGAAGCAGGGCACGTACGAGGGTGAGTATATACCTAATAGGAATATACTCACCCTCGGCTTCTTTCCGGCAGCCTTCCTTCCTAAGAATCAGCCCTTCCAGGACCTTCGGTGACGTCACGGTGACGTCGCGGCTTTTGATTGGTCGCGCGAGCGGTCACATGGGCGGCCGCGCGACCAATCACAAGCCGCGACGTCACCGCAAGGTCCTGGAAGGCTGATTCTAAGGAAGGAAGGTTCCCGCTTAGTACCAGGGCGCATCAGATGGTAAGTATGGCGATATTTTTTATTTTAATTCTTTATTTTACACTTAAATATGGATCCCAGGGCCTGAAGGAGAGTTTCCGCTCCTTCAGACCCTGGGAACCATTGGAAACCCAATGCACTGCATTGGGTTTCGAGTTTCGGCCGACCCCGACTTTTTTATAGGATCGGCCGATTTCACTCGACCCGACTTTTGAAAAGTCGCGTTTCGTGAAACCCGACCCGATCCTATAAATGTAAAGGTCGCTCAACCCTATTCAAGATTATTGTACTTGCTTTTATTATGTATACCCCTCCTCACATGAAAAAGCGCCATGGAATAAATGGCGCTATAATAATAAATAATAATAATAATAATGTTGTTTTTTCACGACCCCAGAACCAGAAAGCAGTATTGGGATCCATGTGCAACACAGGCCAAATACAACCCCATAGTTTGTGAGGTGATGTTCATTTATGTCCCATTTGATCAGTATGCTAGTGTAGTCTCTGAAAAAGAGTGCCGTAAGGAGTCAACCTCATTTTCCGAGGGACAAAAGTAAGTGATTTCTGTCTCAGGGACTAATCATTAATTTTTTGCATAAGAATGGCAAAACAATCCTTATCCATGACTGTATTTTTCATTATATACAGTTGTGCTCAAAAGTTTACATACCCCTGAAGAATTTTTGCTTTCTTGGCCTTTTTTCAGAGAATATGAATGATAACACCAAAAATTTTCTGCACTCATGATTAGTGGTTGGGTGAAGCAATTGTCAAATTAAAATGTTTTCTATTTTTACATCATAATGACAACCCAAAACACCCAATTCACACTGATCAAAAGTTTACTTACCCTGGCGATTTTTGCCTGATAACATGCACAGAAGTTAACACAAATGGGTTTAAATAGCTACTAAAGGTAACATCCTCACCTGTGACCTGTTTGCTTGTAATCAGTGTGTGTGCATTAAAGCTGAGTGAGATTCTGGGATCCAGGCTGACTCTTGCATCTTACATCCAACCACTGATGTTTCTGGATTGTGAGTCATGGGGAAAGCAAAAGAATTGTCAACGGATCTATGGGAAAAGGTAGTTGAACTGTATAAAACAGGAAAGGGATACAAAAAGATATCCAAGGAATTGATAATACCAGTCAGCAGCATTCAAACTGTAATTAACTAATGGAAAATCAGAGGCTCTGTAAAAACAAAACCACGGTCAGGTAGACCAACAAAAAATTCATCCACAACTGCCAAGAAAATTATTCATGATGCAAAGAAAAACCCACAAATAACATCAGCTGAAATACAGGACTTTCTGAAAACTAGAGGTGTGGCTGTCTCAAGAGTCACAATAAGGAGGCACTTGAAGAAAAATGGGCTGCATTGTCGAGTTGCCAGAAGAAAGCCACTACTGCACAAATGCCACAAAGTATATCACCTTCAATATTCAAAACGGCACAGAGACAAGCCTCAAAACATCTAGAACAAAGTAATTTGCAGTGATGAGACCAAAATTTAACTTTTTTGCCACAACCATAAACATTACACTTGGAGAAAGGTCAACAAGGCCTATAATGAAAGGAACACCATTCCTACTGTAAAGCACAGAGGTTGATCGCTGATGTTTTGGGGATGTGTGAGCTACAAAGGCACAGGAAACTTGGTCAAAGTTGAAGGAAAGATGAATTCAGCACGTTATCATCAAATACTGGAGACAAATTTGCACTTATCAGCCTGGTAGCTGTGCATGGGATGCATTTGGACGTTCCAACATGACAACGATCCAAAACACAAGGCCAAGTCATCCTGTTATTGGCTACAGCAGAACAAAGTGAAGGTTCTGGAGTGGCCATCTCAGTCTCCTGACCTGAATATCATTGAGCCACTCTGGCGAGATCTCAAGTGCGCAGTTAATGCTAGACAGCCCAGGAATTTACAGGAACTAGAGTTTTTTTGCAAAGAAGAGTGGGCAGCTTTTCCATCTGAGAAAATTAAGAACTTTATCCACAACTACCATAAAAGACTTCAAGCTGTCATTAATGTTATAGGGGGCAATACATGGTATTAAGAAATGGGGTATGTAAACTTTTGATCAGGGTCATTTGGATGTTTTTGGTTGTCAATATTATTTAAAAAGAGAAAACGCAGTAGTTTGACAATAAATGCTTCACCCCACCACTAACCATGAGTGGAGGAAAAGTGTTGGTGTTATCATTCGCATTCTCTGAAAAAAGGCCAAGAAAGCAAAAATTCTGCCAGTGTATGTAAACTTTTGAGCACAACTGTACCTATATTCTTGTGTAAAGCAACTTCTGCCTTATCAGAATCCAAAGAAAATATAGTATCTAGAGTAAGAAACAGAGGGCCATCGCTCATTCTTTAACTCCTTAATCCCATTTGACGTACTATCCCATCAAGTTGACCTGGGACTTAATTCCCAGGGACGGGATAGTATGTCATAGCGACCAGCCATGCTCACGGGGGGAGCGTGGCCGGGTGTCAGCTGACTATTGTAGCTGACATCCGGCACTATGTGCCAGGAGCGGTCACGGACCGCCCCTGGCACATTAACCCCGGAAAACACGGCGATCAAACATGATTGCATTGTTCCGGCAGTATAGGGAAGCATCGCGCAGGGAGGTGGCTCCCTGTGTGCTTCCCTGAGACCCTCGGAGCAACGCAATGTGATCGAGTTGCTCTGAGGGTCTCCTACCTTCTTCTCCCTGCTGTCCCCAGATCCAAAATGGCTGTGGGGCTGCATCCGGGTCCTGCAGGGAGGTGGCTTCCAAGCGCCTGCTCAGAGCAGGTGCCGGGAAGCCTCCCTGCTGTGCAAGTCAGATCGCTGATCTGACACAGTGCACAGCAAAGTGTCAGATCAGCGATCTGTCACTTTACTGTGATGTCCCCCCCCGGGGCAAAGTAAAAAAGTAAAAAAAAAAAAATATTCAGATGTGTAAAAAAAAAAAAAAAAAATCCCAAATAAATAAATAAAAACAAATATTGCTCCAATAAATACATTCCTTTATCTAAATTAAAAAAAACAATGAAAGTACACATATTTAGTATCGCCGCATCCGTAACGACCCGACCTATAAAACTGTCCCAAAAGTTAACCCCTTCAGTGAACACCGTAAAAAAAAATAAAAAAACGAGGCAAAAAACAACCCTTTATTATCATACCGCCGAACAAAAAGTGCAATAGCACGCAATCAAAAAGACAGATATAAATAACCATGGTACCACTGAAAACGTCATCTTGTCCCACAAAAAACGAGCCGCCATACAGCATCATCAGGGAAAAAATAAAAAAGTTATAGTACTCAGAATAAAGCGATGAAAAAATAATTATTTTTTCTATAAAATAGTCTTTATTGTATAAAAGTGCCAAAACATAAAAAAAATCTAAATGAGGTATCGCTGTAATCGTACTGACCCGAAGAATAAAACTGCTTTATCCATTTTACCAAATGCGGAACAGTATAAACCCCCCCCCCCAAAAAAAGAAATTCATGAATAGCTGGTTTTTGGTTACACTGCCTCACAAAAATCGGAATAAAAAGCGATCAAAAAATGTCAGGTGCCCGAAAATGTTACAAATAAAAATGTAAACTCGTCCCGTAAAAAACAAGACCTCACATGACTCTGTTGACCAAAATATGGAAAAACTATAGCTCTCAAAATGTGGTAACGCAAGAAAAAATTTTTGCAATAAAAAGTGTCTTTTAGTGTGTGACAGCTGCCAATCATAAAAATCAGCTAAAAAACCCGCTATAAAAGTAAATCAAACACCCATTCATCACCCCCTTAGTTAGGGAAAAATATTTTTTTTTTTTAAATGTATTTATTTCCATTTTCCCATTAGGGTTAGGGCTAGGGTAAGGGATGGGGTTAGGGTTAGGGTTAATGCTAGGGCTAGGGTTAGGGTTAGTGTTAGGGCTAGGGTTAGGGCTAGGTATAGGGCTAGGGATAGGGTTAGGGTTAGGGTTGGGGCTAGGGTTAGGGTTAGGGCTAGGGTTAGGTTTAGGGTTGGGGCTAGGGTTAGGGTTTGGATTTCATTTACGGTTGGGATTAGGGTTAGGGGTGTGTCAGGGTTAGGGGTGTGGTTAGGGTTATGGTTGGGATTAGGGTTAGGGGTGTGTTGGAGTTAGGGGTGTGGTTAGGGTTGGGGTTAGGGGTGTGGTTGAGTTTAGGGGTGTGTTTGGGTTAGGGTTTCAGTTAGAATTGGGGGTTTCCATTGTTTAGGTACATCAGAGCTCTCCAAACGCGACATGGCGTCCGATCTCAATTCCAGCCAAATCTGCGTTGAAAAAGTAAAACAGTGCTCCTTCCCTTCCGAGCTCTCCCGTGCGCCCAAACAGGCGTTTACCCCAACATATGGGGTATCAGCGTACTCAGAACAAATTGGACAACAACTTCTGGGGTCCAATTACTCTTGTTACCCTAGGGAAAATAACAATTTGGGGGGCTAAAAAAACATTTTTGTGGGACAAAAATTATTTTTTATTTTCCCGGCTCTGCGTTATAAACTGTAGTGAAATACTTGGGGGTTCAAAGTTCTCACAACACATCTAGATAAGTTCCTTGGTGGGTCTACTGGTCACTTTTGGGGGGTTTCTACTGTTTAGTTACATCAGGGGCTCTGCAAATGCAACGTGACGCCTGTAGACCAATCCATCTAAGTCTGCATTTCAAATGGCACTCCTTCCCTTCAGTGTACTCAGGACAAATTAGACAACAACTTTTGGGGACCAATTCCTCCTGTTACCCTTGGGAAAATACAAAACTGGGTGTTAAAAATAATTTTTGTGGAAAAAAAAAGTTTTTTTATTTTCACGGCTCTGCGTTATTAATTGTAGTGAAACACTTGGAGGTTTAAAGTTCTCACAGCACATCTAGATAAGTTCCTTGGGGGTGTAGTTTCCAATATGGGGTCACTTGTGGGGTTTCTACTGTTTAGGTACATCAGGGGCTCTGCAAATGCAACGTGACACCTGCAGACCGATCCATCTAAGTCTGCATTCCAAATGGCGCTCCTTCCCTTCCGAGCTCTGCCATGTGCCCAAACGGTGGTTCCCCAATATATGGGGTATCAGCGTACTCAGCACAAATTGGACAACAACT
The DNA here is from genome assembly GCF_051348905.1 of Ranitomeya variabilis. Lineage (NCBI taxonomy): Eukaryota > Metazoa > Chordata > Amphibia > Anura > Dendrobatidae > Ranitomeya > Ranitomeya variabilis. The sequence continues at coordinate 589,633,919 of NC_135234.1, read as the reverse complement.
TTTGGGACCAATTTCTCCTGTTACCTTTGAGAAATTAAAAAATTGGGGGCGAAATATTCATTTTTGTGAAAAAATTTAATTTTTTATTTTTACAGCTCTGCATTATAAACCTATGTGAAGCACTTGGTGGGTCAAAGTGCTCACCACACATCTAGATAAGTTCCTTAGGGGGTCTACTTTCCAAAATTATGTCAATTGTTGGGGGTTTCAATGTTTAGGCACATCAGGGGCTCCCCAACGCAACATGGCGTCCCATCTCAATTCCAGCCAATTTTGCATTGAAAAGTCAAACGGCACTCCTTCCCTTCCGAGCTCTGCCATGCACCCAAAAAGGGATTTACCCCCACATATGGGGTATCAGCGTATGCATGACAAATTGCACAACAATATTTGGGGTACAATTTCTTCTGGTAACCTTGGGAAAATAAAAAATTGGGGCAAAAATATAATTTTTGTGAAAAAATGTTATTTTTTATTTTTACGGCTCTGCATTATAAACTTCTCTGAAGCACTTGTTTTGTCAAAGTGCTCACCACACATCTAGATAAGTTTCTTACGGGGTCTACTTTCCAAAACGGTGTCACTTGTGGGGGGTTTCAATGTTTAGGCACATTAGTGGCTCTCCAAACGCAACATGGCGTCCCATCTCAATTCCAGCCAATTTTGCATTGAAAAGTCAAATGGCGCTCCTTCCCTTCCGAGCTCTGTCATGCGCCCAAACAGTGGTTTACCCCCACATATGGGGTATCCGGGTACTCAGGACAAATTGCACAACAATTTTTGGGGTCCATTTTCTCCTGTTACCCTTGGTAAAATAAAACAAATTGGAGCTGAAGTAAATTTTTTGTGAAAAAAATTAAATGTTAATTCTTTTTTAAACATTCCAAAAATTCCTTTGAAACACCTGAAGGGTTAATAAACTTCTTGAATGTGGTTTTGAGCACCTTGAGGGGTGATGTTTATAGAATGGTGTCACACTTGGGTATTTTCTATCATATAGACCCGTCAAAATGACTTCAAATATGACGTGGTCCCTAAAAAAAAATTAAGACAATATCTTACAAAAAACCTTAGGAATTAATAAGAATTAGGCTAAAGCTCCGCATCACAGACCCGTTTTGCCATGTGTGAAAATTACAAGTTTATAAGAGATGTTACCCAAAAGCCCGAGAGCAAAATGAGCGCATATTTACCAAGTTGTATCATGCAGGAATATGAACCACAAGGTTGCGAAAAATCATGTCACCTAAGGATCTGGGAGCGAAGCAGGTAAAGTACTCCAAGAAGCCTAAATGTAACATTTCCCCTCATGAAGACGCTTCTATAGTGTTGATATGCGTGGGGCTTTTAGTCCCCCTCAGCACTAGCACTTTATACCTTATATTTGGCAACCACATCCCTACTGGCTCCTTTGCATGTTTAGGCTTCTTGGAGTACTTTACCTGCTTCGCTCCCAGATCCTTAGATGACATGATTTTTTGCAACCTTGTGGTTCGTATTCCTGCATGATACAACTTGGTAAATATGCGCTCATTTTTCTCTCGGGCTTTTGGGTAACATCTCTTATAAACTTGTGATTTTCACACATGGCAAAACGGGTCTGTGATGTGGATCTTTAGCCTAACTCTTATAAATTCCTAAGGTTTTATGTAAGATATTGTCTTATGCCTGCAGAGTATAGCTGGTAGCAGATGGGTATTCATTGGTGTGCATGTCCATATATATATATGCATTTTGCCTACTGATATACTCTAAACTGTGCTTTGTGGTATTTGTTTCCAACTGTCTGGGGGGGGGGGTGCATGCAGCTTATCAGCCATGTGCCGTTTTTTGGTTTTTAGATGTTTTTAAATGTATGTCTTGCTGTGCCTTTTGTATAAATAAAGTTATATATTGTTTGAAGGTTGATCCCATTGATGTGCATATCTTTCTTTTTGCTCGATTTTTCAATTCCCTAAAAAAAATGGTGTTGTAAAAATGAGAAATTGCTGGTCAACTTTTAACCCTTATAACTCCCTAACAAAAGAAAATTTTGTTTCCAAAATTGTGCTGATGTAAAGTAGACATGTGGGAAATGTTACTTATTAAGTATTTTGTGTGACATATCTCTGTGATTTAACCCCTTTCTGACATCTGACGTACTATCCCGTCGAGGTGGGGTGGGCCCGTATGACCACCGACGGGATAGTACATCATACACGATCGGCCACGCTCACGGGGGGAGCGCGGCCGATCGCGGCCGGCTGTCAGCTGCATATCGCAGCTGACATCCGGCACTATGTGCCAGGAGCGGTCACGGACCGCCCCCGGCACATTAACCCCCAGCACACCGCGATCAAACATGATCGCGGTGTACTGGCGGTATAGGGAAGCATCGCGCAGGGAGGGGGCTCCCTGCGGGCTTCCCTGAGACCCCCGGAGCAACGCGATGTGATCGCGTTGCTCCGAGGGTCTCCTACCTCCCTCCTCGCTGCAGGTCCCGGATCCAAGATGGCCGCGGCATCCGGGTCCTGCAGGGAGGGAGGTGGCTTACCGAGTGCCTGCTCAGAGCAGGCGCTGGTAAGCCTGCAGCCCTGCACAGCAGATCGCCGATCTGACAGAGTGCTGTGCACACTGTCAGATCAACGATCTGTGATGTCCCCCCCCTGGGACAAAGTAAAAAAGTTAAAAAAAAATTCTCCACGTGTGTAAAAAAAAAAAAAAAAAAAAAAATCCTAAATAAATAAAGAAAAAAATATTTATTATTCCCATAAATACATTTCTTTAGCTAAATAAAAAAAAAAACAATAAAAGTACACATATTTAGTATTGCCGCATCCGTAACGACCCAACCTATAAAACTGCTCCACTAGTTAAACCCCTTCAGTAAACACCGTAAGAAAAAAAAACAAAAAACGAGGCAACAAACAACGCTTTATTATCATACCGCCAAACAAAAAGTGGAATAACACGCGATCAAAAAGACTGATATAAATAACCATGATACCGCTGAAAACGGCATCTTGTCCCGCAAAAAACGAGCTGCCATACAGCATCATCAGCAAAAAAAAAAAAAAGTTATAGTCCTGAGAATAAAGCGATACCAAAATAATAATTTTTTCTTTAAAATAGTTTTTATCGTATAAAAGCGCCAAAACATAAAAAAAATGATATAAATGAGATATCGCTGTAATCGTACTGACCCGTCGAATAAAACTGCTTTATCAATTTTACCAAAGACGGAACGGTATAAACGCCTCCCCCAAAAGAAATTCATGAATAGCTGGTTTTTGATCACTCTGCCTCACAAAAATCGGAATAAAAAGCGATCAAAAAATGTCACGTGTCTGAAAATGTTACCAATAAAAACGTCAACTCGTCCCGCAAAAAACAAGATCTCACATGACTCTGTGGAATCAAATATGGAAAAATTATAGCTCTCAAAATGTGGTAACGCAAAAAATATTTTTTGCAATGAAAAGCGTCTTTCAGTGTGTGACGGCTGCCAACCATAAAAATCTGCTAAATAACCCGCTATAAAAGTAAATCAAACCCCCCTTCATCACCCCCTTAGTTAGGGAAAAATAAAAAAATTAAAAAATGTATTTATTTCCATTTTCCCATTAGGGTTAGGGTTAGGGCTAGAGTTAGGACTAGAGTTAGGGCTAGGGTTAGGGTTAGGGTTAGGGTGAGGGCAAGGGTTAGGGCTAGGGTGAGGGCTAGGGTTGGGGCTAGGGTTACGGCTAGGGTTAGGGTTGGGGCTAGGGTTAGGGCTAGGGTTAGGGCTAGGGTTGGGGCTAGTGTTAGGGCTAGGGTTAGGGTCAGGGCTAGGGTTGGGGCTAGGGTTAGGGCTAGGGTTAGGGTTAGGGCTAGTGTTACGGCTAGTGTTAGGGCTAGTGATAGGGCTAGGGTTATTGCTAGGGTTAGGGCTAGGGTTAGGGCTAGGGTTGGGGCTAGGGTTGGGGCTACAGTTAGGGTTGGGGCTAAAGATAGAGTTAGGGTTTGGATTACATTTACGGTTGGGAATAGGGTTGGGTGTGTCTGGGTTAGAGGAGTGGTTAGGGTTACTGTTGGGATTAGGGTAAGGGGTGTGTTTGGATTAGGGTTTCAGTTATAATTGGGGGGTTTCCACTGGTTAGGCACATCAGGGGCTCTCCAAACGGGACATGGCATCCGATCTGAATTCCAGCCAATTCTGCGTTGAAAAAGGAAAACAGTGCTCCTTCCCTTCAGAGCTCTCCCGTGTGCCCAAACAGGGGTTTACCCCAACATATGGGGTATCAGCGTACTCAGGACAAATTGGACATCATCTTTTGGGGTCCAATTTCTCCTGCTACCCTTGGGAAAATACACAACTGGGGGCTGAAAAATCATTTTTGTGAAAAAAAAAAGAATTTTTATTTTCACGGCTCTGCGTTATAAACTGTAGTGAAACACTTGGGGGTTCAAAGTTCTCACAATACATCTAGATAAGTTCCTTGGGGGGTCTAGTTTCCAATATGGGGTCACTTGTGGGGGATTTCTACTGTTTAGGTACATCAGGGGCTCTGCAAATGCAACGTGACGCCTGCAGACCAATCCATTTAAGTCTGCTTTCCAAATGGCGCTCCTTCCCTTCCGAGCTCTGTCATGCGCCCAAACAGTGGTTCCCCCCACATATGGGGTATCAGCGTACTCAAGACAAATTGGACAGCAACTTTTGGGGTCCAATTTATCCTGATACCCTTGTGAAAATACAAAACTAGGGGCTAAAAAAATCATTTTTGTGAAAAAAAAAAGAATTTTTATTTTCACGGCTCTGCGTTATAAACTGTAGTGAAACACTTGGGGGTTCAAAGTTCTCACAACACATCTAGATAAGTTCCTTGGGAGGTCTAGTTTCCAATATGGGGTCACTTGTGGGGGGTTTGTACTGTTTGGGTACATCAGGGGCTCTGCAAATGCAACGTGACGCCTGCAGACCAATCCATTTAAGTCTGCATTCCAAATGGCGCTCCTTCCCTTCCAAGCTCTGTCATGCGCCCAAACAGTGGTTCCTCCCCACATATGGGGTATCAGCGTACTCAGGACAAATTGGACAACTTTTGGGGTCCAATTTATCCTGATACCCTTGTGAAAATACAAAACTGGGGGCTAAAAAATCATTTTTGTGAAAAAAAAAAGAATTTTTATTTTCTCGGCTCTGCGTTATAAACTGTAGTGAAACACTTGGGGGTTCAAAGCTCTCAAAACACATCTAGATAAGTTCCTTAGTGGGTCTACTTTCCAAAATGGTGTCACTTGTGGGGGTTTTTAATGTTTAGGCACATCAAGGGCTCTCCAAACGCAACATGGCATCGCATCTTAATTCCAGTCAATTTTGCATTGAAAAGTAAAATAGCGCTCCTTCCCTTCCGAGCTCTGCTATGCGCCCAAACAGTGGTTTACCCCCACTTTTGGGGTATCGTCGTACTCAGGACAAATTGCACAACAACTTTTGTGGTCTAATTTCTTCTCTTACCCTTGGGGAAATATAAAAATGGGGGCGAAAAGATCATTTTTGTGAAAAAATATGATTTTTTATTTTTACGGCTCTGCATTATAAACTTCTGTGAAGCACTTGTTGGGTCAAAGTGCTCACCACACATCTAGATAAGTTCCTTAGGGGGTCTACTTTCCAAAATGGTGTCACTTGTGGGGGGTTTCAATGTTTAGGCACATCAGGGGCTCTCCAAATGCAACATGGCGTCCCATCTCAATTCCAGTCAATTTTGCATTGAAAAGTCAAATGGCGCTCCTTCCCTTCCAAGCTCTGCCCTGCGCCCAAACAATGGTTTACACCCACACATAGGGTATCAGCGTACTCAGGACAAATTGCACAACAATTTTTGGGGTCCAATTTCTTCTCTTACCCTTGGGAAAATAAAAAATTGGGGGCGAAAAGATCATTTTTGTGAAAAAATATGATTTTTTATTTTTACGGCTCTGCATTATAAATTTCTGTGAAGCACTTGTTGGGTCAAAGTGCTCACCACACATCTAGATAAGTTCCATAGGGGGTCTACTTTCCAAAATGGTGTCACTTGTGGGGGGTTTCAATGTTTAGGCACATCAGGGGCTCTCCAAATGCAACATGGCGTCCCATCTCAATTCCAGTCAATTTTGCATTGAAAAGTCAAATGGCGCTCCTTCCCTTCCAAGCTCTGCCCTGCGCCCAAACAATGGTTTACACCCACACATAGGGTATCAGCGTACTCAGGACAAATTGCACAACAATTTTTGGGGTCCAATTTCTTCTCTTACCCTTGGGAAAATAAAAAATTGGGGGCGAAAAGATCATTTTTGTGAAAAAATATGATTTTTTATTTTTACGGCTCTGCATTATAAATTTCTGTGAAGCACTTGTTGGGTCAAAGTGCTCACCACACATCTAGATAAGTTCCATAGGGGGTCTACTTTCCAAAATGGTGTCACTTGTGGGGGGTTTCAATGTTTAGGCACATCAGGGGCTCTCCAAATGCAACATGGCGTCCCATCTCAATTCCAGTCAATTTTGTATTGAAAAGTCAAATGGCGCTCCTTTCCTTCCGAGCTCTGTCATGCGCCCAAACAGTGGTTTACCCCCACATATGGGGTATCAGCGTACTCAGGACAAATTGTACAACAAATTTTGGGGTCTATTTTCTCCTGTTACCCTTGGTAAAATAAAACAAATTGGAGCTGAAATAAATTTTGTGAAAAAAAGTTAAATGTTCATTTTTATTTAAACATTCCAAAAATTCCTGTGAAACACCTGAAGGGTTAATAAACTTCTTGAAAGTGGTTTTGAGTACCTTGAGGGGTGCAGTTTTTAGAATGGTGTCACACTTGGGTATTTTCTATCATATAGACCCCTCAAAATGACTTCAAATGAGATGTGGTCCCTAAAAAAAAATGGTGTTGTAAAAATGAGAAATTGCTGGTCAACTTTTAACCCTTATAACTCCGTCACAAAAAAAAATTTTGGTTCCAAAATTGTTCTGATGTAAAGTAGACATGTGGGAAATGTTACTTATTAAGTATTTTGCATGACATATGTCTGTGATTTAAGGGCATAAAAATTCAAAGTTGGAAAATTGCGAAATTTTCCAAATTTTTGCCAAATATTAATTTTTTTCACAAATAAATGCAAGTTATATCGAATAAATTTTACCACTATCATGAAGTACAATATGTCACGAGAAAACAGTGTCAGAATCGCCAAGATTTATTGAAGCGTTCCAGAGTTATAACCTCATAAAGGGACAGTCGTCAGAATTGTAAAAATTGGCCCGGTCATTAACGTGCAAACCACCCTTGGGGGTGAAGGGGTTAAGGGCATAAAAATTCAAATTTAGAAAAATTTTCGCCAAATTTCCATTTTTTTCACAAATAAACGAAAGTAATATCAAAGAAATTTTACCACTATCATGAAGAACAATATGTCTAGAGAAAACAATGTCAGAATCACCAGGATCCGTTGAAGCATTCCAGAGTTATAACCTCATAAAGGGACAGTGGTCAGAATTGTAAAAATTTGCCAGTCATTAACGTGCAAACCACCCTCGGGGCTTAAGGAGTTAACTGTGTTGCAAAGTACATTCAGTCTACTTTTTATGTAATGCATGCCCTTCATCCAGTAATCTTTGTTCTGTCTGCTCCTTGAATATTCCATAATTAAGTTTCTTTGCATCTTATCCTATCTTTAAGTTGTTTTAAAATTATTGACACATTCTAAATTTGGCAATTTGTGTTAAGTGTTGAGTTCCTGCCGCTGCACAGGGGGAATCTCGAACAATGTCTGCTGCGGTCTCCTATTTTCCTCCAGCCACAGTGGAACCTGCTCAGCGAAGACGTCGGTCCCAGCGTCTGGCTCAGCCTGATACTGTGCGAATGGTTACTGTTGCCTTTCCAGGCTCTGCCCTTGTAGCCAGCACTGGTCAGCAGCGAGCCGGCTTTTCTGGGACTAAGTCCTGCTTTTCACGCACTGAGCATGCCCACTGGAGGTCCTCTAATTGGAGGTCGGGGGTCACATGCTCAGGCCCTGTTGAAGCTCCTATTGGTCCACCAGGAAGGTCCTGTAGAGTTGCAACTATATAAGGTTCGTATGTCCACATGGCCATGCGCTAGTATCAAATGTGTTTGGTTTATGCCAGTGGATACTTATACCACTCTATACATATGTGGTTTGAGGCTGTAGCTTTGGGACTGTACAGTCAGGCAGGCAGCTAGCGTCAGCGGGGGCAATTAACCTTGGCTTAGCATCTGGTTCCTTGATGTCTGCGGTTAGCAAGGAAGAGTTCCAGAGCAAGCACAACCCGTAGTTAGGGTTACAGTTTTGTGTACAGCGCGACTCTGTGAGTCAACAGAGATTGCTTCCAGTTCACACGGGGTGAAGCTTAACCCACGTGTGAGCTCAGAGGTTATCCGCCGTTATTTTGCAGCAGATATCTCTGCACGGTGGACCCCAGGCTGCGAACGCACCTTGTAACTACCTATCTATACTCGGTGTTGTGAATTAGACTTTTTGGCTCCCTCTTGTGGTCACTAGTGGTATGACTCTGGGATTGTCTTTTTTCTGTTTGGCACTCACCTGGGTCGTTAGTCCACGGGTGTCGCTATATTAACTTCCTGGATCCTTAGTCCAGTGCCTGGCATCATTGTAATCAGATCCTTCTGTTGCTCCTGTCTGCTGGTCCTGGCTCTTGCAAAATTAAGCTAAGTCTTGCTTCTTTGTTTTTTGAGTTACTTGCTTTGCTACTATTTTTGTCCAGCTTGTACTAAATGTGATTTCTGACCTTGCTGGAAGCTCTAGGGGGCTGGTGTTCTCCCCCCGGCCGTTAGACGGTTCGGGGGTTCTTGAATATCCAGCGTGGATATTTTAATAGGGTTTTTGCTGACCATATAAGTCATCTTACTATATTCTGCTATTAGCTAGTGGGCCTCTCTTTGCTAAATACCTAGCTCATTCTTATGTTTGTCTTTTCCTCTTACCTCACCGTTATTATTTGTTGGGGGCTTGTATCCAACTTTTGGGGTCTTTTCTCTGGAGGCAAGAATGTGATGGTGGGTTTCTCTATTCCTACAAGTCTGAATGATTCCATGGCGCTGGCTATTCAAATTGACCGGCATTTGTGGGAGCGCAAAACCGCTAATCCTCTGGTGGTGTTGTCTAAACAAACACCTGTTTTGATGCAATGTGATAGAATTCAGACCAGAAATGAGCGTAAAAATCATAGACGTCAGAATGGGTTGTGTTTTTACTGTGGTGATTCTACACATGTTATATCAGCATGCTCTAAACGCCTAACAAGGGTTGTTAGTCCTGTCGCCATTGGTAATTTGCAACCTAAATTTATTTTGTCTGTGACTTTAATTTGCTCATTGTCCTCCTACCCTGTTATGGCGTTTGTGGATTCAGGTGCTGCCCTGAGTCTTATGGATCTGTCATTTGCCAAGCGCTGTGGTTTTGTTCTTGAGCCGTTGGTTAATCCTATCCCTCTGAGGGGTATTGATGCTACGCCATTGGCGGAAAATAAACCGCAGTTTTGGACACAGGTAACCATGTGCATGACTCCTGAACATCGGGAGGTGATTCGTTTTCTTGTTCTGCATAAAATGCATGATTTGGTCGTTTTGGGGTTGCCATGGTTACAGACTCATAATCCAGTCTTGGATTGGAAGGCAATGTCTGTGTCAAGTTGGGGCTGTCAGGGTATTCATGGTGATTCCCCGCCGGTGTCTATTGCTTCCTCTACTCCTTCGGAAGTTCCTGAGTATTTGTCTGATTATCAGGATGTGTTCAGCGAGTCCAGGTCCAGTGTTCTGCCTCCTCATAGGGACTGTGACTGTGCCATAGATTTGATTCTAGGTAGCAAATTTCCTAAGGGAAGACTATTTAATCTGTCTGTACCTGAGCATACCGCAATGCGTTCGTATATCAAGGAATCTCTGGAGAAGGGGCATATCCGTCCTTCCTCTTCCCCTCTTGGTGCGGGATTCTTTTTTGTGGCCAAGAAGGACGGATCTTTGAGACCTTGTATTGACTATCGGCTTTTGAATAAAATCACTGTTAAATTTCAGTATCCTTTGCCTCTGTTGTCAGACTTGTTTGCCCGAATTAAAGGTGCCAGGTGGTTCACCAAGATAGATCTTCGTGGTGCGTACAACCTTGTGCGCATTAAGCGAGGAGATGAATGGAAAACCGCGTTTAATACGCCCGAAGGTCATTTTGAGTACTTGGTGATGCCTTTTGGGCTCTCTAATGCTCCTTCAGTGTTTCAGTCCTTTATGCATGATATTTTCCGGAAGTATCTGGATAGATTTATGATCGTTTATCTGGATGATATTCTGGTTTTTGCTGATGACTGGGACTCGCATGTAGAGCAGGTCAGGATGGTGTTTCAGGTTTTGCGTGAGAATGCTTTATTTGTTAAGGGCTCAAAGTGTCTCTTTGGAGTACAGAAGGTTCCCTTTTTGGGGTTTATTTTTTCCCCTTCTGCGGTGGAGATGGACCCAGTCAAGGTCCGTGCTATTCATGATTGGACTCAACCCACGTCAGTTAAGAGTCTTCAGAAGTTCTTGGGTTTTGCTAACTTCTACCGTCGTTTTATTGCTAATTTTTCTAGCATTGCTAAACCTTTGACGGATATGACCAAGAAAGGTTCTGATGTTGCTAACTGGGCTCCTGCAGCCGTGGAGGCTTTCCAGGAGTTGAAGCGCCGGTTTACTTCGGCGCCTGTTTTGTGCCAGCCTGATGTCTCACTTCCCTTTCAAGTTGAAGTGGATGCTTCTGAGATTGGGGCAGGGGCTGTTTTGTCGCAGAGAGGCCCTGGTTGCTCTGTGATGAGACCTTGTGCCTTTTTCTCTAGGAAGTTTTCGCCTGCTGAGCGGAATTATGATGTTGGCAATCAGGAGTTGTTGGCCATGAAGTGGGCATTTGAGGAGTGGCGTCATTGGCTCAAGGGTGCTAAGCATCGTGTGGTGGTCTTGACTGATCACAAAAATTTGATGTATCTCGAGTCTGCTAAACGCCTGAATCCTAGACAGGCCCGCTGGTCATTGTTTTTCTCCCGTTTTGACTTTGTGGTCTCATATTTACCAGGTTCAAAGAATGTGAAGGCTGATGCTCATTCAAGGAGCTTTGTGCCTGACTCTCCGGGAGTCGCAGAACCAGTTGGTATTCTTAAAGAGGGAGTTATCTTGTCAGCCATTTCTCCGGATTTGCGACGTGTGTTGCAGAGATTTCAGGCTGGTAGACCTGACTCTTGTCCACCTGACAGACTGTTTGTTCCTGATAAGTGGACCAGCAGAGTCATTTCTGAGGTTCATTCTTCGGTGTTGGCAGGGCATCCGGTAATTTTTGGCACCAGAGATCTGGTGGCTAGGTCCTTTTGGTGGCCTTCCTTGTCACGGGATGTGCGGTCGTTTGTGCAGTCCTGTGGGACTTGTGCTCGAGCTAAGCCTTGCTGTTCGCGTGCCAGCGGGTTGCTCTTGCCCTTGCCTGTCCCGAAGAGGCCTTGGACACACATTTCGATGGATTTCATTTCAGATCTCCCGGTGTCTCAGGGCATGTCTGTCATCTGGGTGGTATGTGATCGCTTTTCTAAGATGGTCCATTTGGTACCTTTGCCTAAGCTGCCTTCCTCTTCCGATCTGGTTCCTGTGTTCTTTCAGAATGTGGTTCGTTTACACAGCATTCCTGAGAATATTGTGTCTGACAGAGGATCCCAGTTTGTTTTCAGGTTCTGGCGATCCTTTTGTGCTAGGATGGGCATTGAGTTGTCGTTTTCGTCTGCCTTTCATCCTCAGACTAATGGACAAACGGAGCGAACTAATCAGACTCTGGAGGCTTATTTGAGGTGTTTTGTTTCTGCGGATCAGGATGATTGGGTGACCTGCTTGCCGTTGGCTGAGTTTGCCCTTAATAATCGGGCTAGTTCCGCTACATTGGTTTCGCCATTTTTCTGCAACTCTGGTTTCCATCCTCGTTTTTCCTCGGGACATGTGGAGCCTTCTGACTGTCCTGGGGTAGATTCTGTGGTGGATAGGTTGCAGCAGATCTGGAATCATGTGGTGGACAACTTAAAGTTGTCACAAGAGAAGGCTCAGCGTTTTGCCAACCGCCGCCGCGGTGTGGGTCCCCGACTTCGTGTTGGGGATTTGGTATGGCTGTCTTCTCGATTTGTTCCTATGAAGGTCTCCTCTCCTAAATTTAAGCCTCGCTTCATCGGTGCTTACAAGATATTGGAAATCCTTAATCCTGTGTCCTTTCGCTTGGATCTTCCTGTGTCGTTTGCCATTCACAACGTGTTCTGTCATGGTTCTCAATGGCAAGAGACCGTAGTAAAGCATACAAAAGGACTAGCTCTTGGAAGATGGGAACTCGAGCTGACTGTGAGCTAAACCTACTGCACAACTAACAGTGGCCGGGTAGTGTGCCTACGTTTTATCCCTAGACGCCCAGCGCCAGCCGGAGGACTGCCTGACCCTAGCAGAGGAAAATACAGACCTGGCTTACCTCTAGAGAAATTTTCCCCAAAAGGCAGACAGTAGCCCCCACATATATTGTCGGTGATTTTAGAGGAAATTGACATACGAAGTATGAAGATAGGTTTAGCAAATTGAGGTCCGCTTACTAGATAGTAGGAAGACAGAAAAGGGAACTTCAAAGTCAGCTGAAAACCCTTTTCAAAACACCATCCTGAAATTACTTTAAGACTTTAATATCAACTCATGACACTAGAGTGGCAATTTCAGCTCACAAGAGCTTCCAGCCTCAGAAATATTCAAACACAGAGAACTGGAACAAAAATGCAAAACAAACTTAGGACTACAAGTCCAACTTAGCTGATAGTAGTCTAGGAGCAGGAACATGCAACAGAAAGGCTTCTGGTAACATTGTTGGCCGGCATAGAAATGACTGAGGAGCAAGGTTAAATAGAAAACTCCCACATCCTGATGGAAACAGGTGAACAGAGGAGATGAAGCACACAAGTACAGTACCACCAGTGACCACCGGGGGAGCCCAGAAACCCAATTCACAACAGTACCCCCCCCTCAAGGAGGGGGCACCGAACCCTCACCAGAACCACCAGGGCGATCAGGATGAGCCCTATGAAAGGCACGGACCAAATCGGAGGCATGAACATCAGAGGCTGTCACCCAAGAATTATCCTCCTGACCGTAGCCCTTCCACTTGACCAGATACTGAAGTCTCCGTCTGGAAACACGGGAGTCCAAGATCTTCTCGACAACGTACTCCAACTCACCCTCAACCAACACCGGAGCAGGAGGCTCAACGGAAGGCACAACCGGTACCTCATACCTGCGCAACAATGACCGATGGAAGACATTATGAATAGAAAAAGATGCAGGGAGGTCCAAACGAAAGGACACAGGGTTAAGAATCTCCAATATCTTGTACGGGCCGATGAACCGAGGCTTAAACTTAGGAGAAGAAACCTTCATAGGGACAAAACGAGAAGACAACCACACCAAGTCCCCAACACAAAGACGAGGACCAACACGACGACGGCGGTTGGCAAACTGCTGAGTCTTCTCCTGGGACAACTTCAAATTGTCCACCACATGCCCCCAAATCTGATGCAACCTCTCCACCACAGCATCCACTCCAGGACAATCCGAAGACTCCACCTGACCGGAAGAGAAACGAGGATGAAACCCCGAATTACAGAAGAAAGGAGAAACCAAGGTGGCAGAACTAGCCCGATTATTGAGGGCAAACTCCGCCAAGGGCAAAAAGGCAACCCAATCATCCTGATCCGCAGACACAAAACACCTCAAATAAGTCTCCAAGGTCTGATTAGTTCGCTCGGTCTGGCCATTAGTCTGAGGATGGAAAGCAGACGAAAAAGACAAATCAATGCCCATCCTAGCACAGAATGCTCGCCAAAATCTAGACACGAATTGAGTTCCCCTGTCAGAAACGATATTCTCCGGAATACCATGCAAGCGAACCACATTTTGAAAAAACAGAGGAACCAGCTCGGATGAGGAAGGCAATTTAGGCAAGGGGACCAAATGGACCATCTTAGAGAAACGGTCACACACCACCCAGATGACAGACATCTTCTGAGAAACAGGGAGATCAGAAATAAAATCCATGGAGATGTGAGTCCAAGGCCTCTTCGGAATAGGCAAAGATAACAACAATCCACTAGCCCGAGAACAACAAGGCTTGGCCCGAGCACAAACATCACAAGACTGCACAAAACCTCGCACATCTCGCGACAGGGAAGGCCACCAGAAGGACCTAGCCACCAAATCCCTGGTACCAAAGATTCCAGGATGACCAGCTAATGCAGAAGAATGGACCTCCGAGATGACTCTACTGGTCCAATCATCTGGAACAAACAGTCTACCAGGCGGGCAACGATCAGGTCTATCCGCCTGAAACTCCTGCAAGACCCGTCGCAAGTCTGGGGAAACAGCAGATAATATCACCCCATCCTTAAGGATACCTGTAGGTTCAGAATTACCAGGGGAATCAGGCTCAAAACTCCTAGAAAGGGCATCCGCCTTCACATTCTTAGAACCCGGTAGGTAAGAAACCACAAAATTAAACCGAGAGAAAAACAACGACCAGCGCGCCTGTCTAGGATTCAGGCGCCTGGCAGACTCAAGATAAATCAAATTCTTGTGGTCGGTCAATACCACCACCTGATGTCTAGCCCCCTCAAGCCAATGACGCCACTCCTCAAAAGCCCACTTCATAGCCAAGAGCTCCCGATTACCAATATCATAATTTCGCTCAGTGGGCGAAAATTTACGAGAAAAGAACGCGCAAGGTCTCATCACGGAGCAGTCGGAACTTTTCTGCGACAAAACCGCCCCAGCTCCGATTTCTGAAGCGTCGACCTCAACCTGAAAAGGAAGAGTAACATCAGGCTGACGCAATACAGGGGTGGAAGAAAAGCGGCGCTTAAGCTCCCGAAAGGCCTCCACAGCAGCAGGGGACCAATCAGCAACATCAGCACCCTTCTTAGTCAAATCAGTCAACGGCTTAGCAACATCAGAAAAACCAGTTATAAATCGACGATAAAAATTAGCAAAGCCCAAAAACTTCTGAAGGCTCTTAAGAGAAGAGGGTTGCGTCCAATCACAAATAGCCTGAACCTTGACAGGGTCCATCTCAATGGAAGAGGGGGAAAAAATGTACCCCAAAAACGAAATCTTTTGAACCCCAAAAACACACTTAGAACCCTTTACACACAAGGAATTAGAGCGCAAAACCTGAAAAACCCTCCTGACCTGTTGGACATGAGAGTCCCAGTCATCCGAAAAAATCAAAATATCATCCAGATACACAATCATAAATTTATCCAAATATTCACGGAAAATGTCATGCATAAAAGACTGAAAGACTGAAGGGGCATTTGAAAGACCAAAAGGCATTACTAAATACTCAAAATGGCCCTCAGGCGTATTAAATGCGGTTTTCCACTCATCCCCCTGCTTAATTCGCACTAAATTATACGCCCCACGAAGATCAATCTTAGAGAACCACTTGGCCCCCTTTATTCGAGCAAACAAATCAGTAAGCAGTGGCAAAGGATACTGATATTTAACCGTGATTTTATTCAAAAGCCGATAATCAATACACGGCCTCAAAGAGCCATCTTTTTTAGATACAAAGAAAAAACCGGCTCCTAAGGGAGATGACGAAGGACGAATATGTCCCTTTTCCAAGGACTCCTTAATATATTCCCGCATAGCAGCATGTTCAGGCACAGATAGATTAAATAAACGACCCTTTGGAAACTTACTGCCCGGAATCAGATCTATAGTACAATCGCAATCTCTGTGCGGAGGTAGTGAACCAAGTTTAGGCTCCTCAAAAACGTCACGATAATCAGATAAAAATTCCGGAATCTCAGAGGGAATAGATGACGAAATGGAAACCAAAGGTACGTCCCCATGAGTCCCCTGACATCCCCAGCTTAACACAGACATTGCTTTCCAGTCGAGGACTGGGTTATGAGATTGCAGCCATGGCAATCCAAGCACCAACACATCATGTAGATTATACAACACAAGAAAGCGAATAATCTCCTGGTGATCCGGATTAATACGCATAGTTACTTGTGTCCAGTATTGTGGTTTATTACTAGCCAATGGCGTGGAGTCAATACCCTTCAGAGGTATAGGAACTTCCAGAGACTCTAAATTAAACCCACAGCGTTTGGCAAAGGACCAATCCAT
This sequence comes from Ranitomeya variabilis, assembly GCF_051348905.1. Taxonomy (NCBI): domain Eukaryota; kingdom Metazoa; phylum Chordata; class Amphibia; order Anura; family Dendrobatidae; genus Ranitomeya; species Ranitomeya variabilis. The sequence goes on along the minus strand of NC_135234.1, from coordinate 589,617,719 downwards.
AAGACTCAAAGCGGCGCCAGAGTCGACATAGGCGTCCGCGGTAATAGACGATAAAGAGCAAATCAGGGTCACAGACAGAATAAACTTAGACTGTAAAGTGCCAATTGAAACAGACTTATCAACCTTCTTAGTACGTTTAGAGCATGCTGATATAACATGAGTTGAATCACCACAATAGAAGCATAACCCATTTTTTCGCCTAAAATTCTGTCGTTCGCTTCTGGACAGAATTCTATCACATTGCATAATCTCTGGCGCCTTCTCAGTAGACACCGCCAAATGGTGCACAGGTTTGCGCTCCCTCAAACGCCGATCAATCTGAATGGCCATTGTCATGGACTCATTCAGACCTGTAGGCACAGGGAACCCCACCATAACATCTTTAATGGCATCAGAGAGACCCTCTCTGAAATTCGCCGCCAGGGCGCACTCATTCCACTGAGTAAGCACAGACCACTTACGAAATTTTTGGCAGTATATTTCAGCCTCATCTTGCCCCTGAGACAGGGCCATCAAGGCTTTTTCAGCCTGAATCTCTAAATGAGGTTCCTCATAAAGCAACCCCAATGCCAGGAAAAACGCATCCACATTGAGCAACGCAGGATCCCCTGGTGCCAAAGCAAATGCCCAATCCTGAGGGTCGCCCCGGAGCAAGGAAATTACAATCCTGACCTGCTGTGCAGGATCTCCAGCGGAGCGAGATCTCAGAGACAAAAATAATTTACAATTTTGTTTGAAATTCTGGAAGCGAGATCTATCCCCGGAGAAAAATTCAGGTAAAGGAATTCTAGGTTCAGATATAGGAGCATGAATTACAAAATCCTGTAAACTTTGAACCTTCATAGCGAGATTATTCAAACCTGTAGCTAAACTCTGCTGATCCATTTTTATCAGGTGAAATCAGAACCATTCAAGGATTAGAAGGAGAGAGAGACGAAGGCTGCAGTAAGCAGAGATGCAAGAAATCAACTAATGAGCAAACTCAGGAAAAAAAAAAATTCTCTGCAGACTTCTTTTCTCTCCTTTCTTCTGCCAATTATTTTAACCCTTGGCCGGCCAAACTGTCATGGTTCTCAATGGCAAGAGACCGTAGTAAAGCATACAAAAGGACTAGCTCTTGGAAGATGGGAACTCGAGCTGACTGTGAGCTAAACCTACTGCACAACTAACAGTGGCCGGGTAGCGTGCCTACGTTTTATCCCTAGACGCCCAGCGCCAGCCGGAGGACTGCCTGACCCTAGCAGAGGAAAATACAGACCTGGCTTACCTCTAGAGAAATTTTCCCCAAAAGGCAGACAGTAGCCCCCACATATATTGTCGGTGATTTTAGAGGAAATTGACATACGAAGTATGAAGATAGGTTTAGCAAATTGAGGTCCGCTTACTAGATAGTAGGAAGACAGAAAAGGGAACTTCACAGTCAGCTGAAAACCCTTTTCAAAACACCATCCTGAAATTACTTTAAGACTCTAATATCAACTCATGACACTAGAGTGGCAATTTCAGCTCACAAGAGCTTCCAGCCTCAGAAATATTCAAACACAGAGAACTGGAACAAAAATGCAAAACAAACTTAGGACTACAAGTCCAACTTAGCTGATAGTAGTCTAGGAGCAGGAACATGCAACAGAAAGGCTTCTGGTAACATTGTTGGCCGGCATAGAAATGACTGAGGAGCAAGGTTAAATAGAAAACTCCCACATCCTGATGGAAACAGGTGAACAGAGGAGATGAAGCACACAAGTACAGTACCACCAGTGACCACCGGGGGAGCCCAGAAACCCAATTCACAACAGTGTTCCATAGGTCTTTGTTGCGGCGGTACGTTGTACCTGTGGTTCCTTCTGTTGAGCCTCCTGCTCCGGTGTTGGTTGAGGGCGAGTTGGAGTACGTGGTGGAGAAGATCTTGGATTCTCGTCTCTCCAGGCGGAGGCTTCAGCATCTGGTCAAGTGGAAGGGCTATGGTCAGGAGGATAATTCCTGGGTGGTTGCCTCTGATGTGCATGCGGCCGATTTAGTTCGTGCCTTTCACGCTGCTCATCCTGATCGCCCTGGTGGTCTTGGTGAGGGTTCGGTGACCCCTCCTTAAGGGGGGGGGTACTGTTGTGAATTAGACTTTTTGGCTCCCTCTTGTGGTCACTAGTGGTATGACTCTGGGATTGTCTTTTTTCTGTTTGGCACTCACCTGGGTCGTTAGTCCAGGGGTGTCGCTATATTAACTTCCTGGATCCTTAGTCCAGTGCCTGGCATCGTTGTAATCAGATCCTTCTGTTGCTCCTGTCTGCTGGTCCTGGCTCTTGCAAAATTAAGCTAAGTCTTGCTTCTTTGTTTTTTGAGTTACTTGCTTTGCTACTATTTTTGTCCACCTTGTACTAAATGTGATTTCTGACCTTGCTGGAAGCTCTAGGGGGCTGGTGTTGTCCCCCCGGCCGTTAGACGGTTCGGGGGTTCTTGAATATCCAGCGTGGATATTTTAATAGGGTTTTTGCTGACCATATAAGTCATCTTACTATATTCTGCTATTAGCTAGTGGGCCTCTCTTTGCTAAATACCTAGCTCAGTCTTATGTTTGTCTTTTCCTCTTACCTCACCATTATTATTTGTTGGGGGCTTGTATCCAACTTTTGGGGTCTTTTCTCTGGAGGCAAGAAAGGTCTTTCTTTTCCCTTCTAGGGTTAGTTAGTTCTCCGGCTGGCGCGAGTTGTCTAGAACCAACGTAGGCACGTTCCCCGGCTACTTCTATTTGTGGTGCTAGGATTAGATATATGGTCAGCCCAGTTACCACTGCCCTATGAGCTGGTTTTTTGTGTTTGCAGACTTGGTATTTATTCCTGAGACCCTCTGCCATTGGGGTCATAACAACTCGGTGCGTTCTGCTAGTCCTAAGAGTTTGTATTGTACATTAGAGTACATTGACACTTTGTGTTTATATTGTAGTTTTTTTGTGAAATATGTCCAAGAGTACATGCACAAGAACAATATGTTGCAGAAACATATGTGACTGAATATCAGCTCCATACATCTGAGTGGATTTAGTTCTGCAGCATGCACATGGATTTCCACATGCCTTACGTCCTCTTCAGGTCTATTTGAAATCTTGCCCGATAAAGCAATTAGAAAACACTCAAAAGAATGAACATATGCATTTGCATAAAACCTAGAAATATGACATACAACCTCTTACTGTATATTAAATAAAAAATGTTTATATTTATTTAAATAAAAATAATTGATAAAATAGCTTAAGGGAAAGGGAAAACACAAAAAGTTAAAATACATGTAGCTGTATACCAATAATGTGCATGTATCAGGTAACATGCCCAAAAATCATGAAGCAAATTTAATAAAATCCTGGAAGAATGATATGTTGCCAAATTAATATGTCCAGATGTATAGACAGATTACTAATGTTCAACATACATTTCACCTATTGCTTTGACAAGAGAATCTGAAGGGGTTGTGGCTGAAGGTTTTTAAACACTTACATCATGTATTTTTTTACTTTTTATAAAATCCCTTTCCTTTGTTATCAATTATCTTGATTTAATCAAATGTAAATAAAATATAACGACCGCCGATACGCCTTTTAACGGCGGCCGCTAAGGGTACTTAAACCACAGCGCCGTTAATTAACGGCGCTGTGGAAAAAGTGAATAGCGCCCCCCAGAGTCGGATTTTCTCTGGGGTCTCGGTTGCCGAGGGTAGCCGAGACCCCAGAGAACATGATTCGGGGGGTTTTTACCGACCCCCGAGTTGCGATCGCCGGTAATTAACCGTTTACCGGCGGTCGCAACAAAAAAAAAAAAAACGCGATTTGCCGTTTAATTTCTCTGTCCTCCGATGTGATCGCACATCGGAGGACAGAGAAATGTGGTCCCCGATGGCCCCCAATAGCCCCCCAATACTTACCTACCTCCCCCGGTGCTCCTCGTGTCTCCCCATGGGCGCCGCCATCTTTTTTCCGGGAAAAAATGGCGGGCGCACGCGCAGTACGCCCGCCGCCCGGCACCCGGATGTTCTTTGGGGTCTCGGCTGCCGGGGGTAGCCGAGACCCCAAAGAACATGATCGGGGTCGATTTGCACCGACCCCTGCTTTGCGATCGCCGGTAATTAACAGTTTACCGGCGACCGCAAAAAAAAAAAAAAAAAAAAAAAAAGCGATCAGTTATTTCTCTGTCCTCTGATGTGATCGCACATCAGAGGACAGAGAAATAGGGGGATTCGGGGACCCTATCATACTCACCCGGGGTCCCTGGGTCCTCTTCTGTCTTCTCCTGCCGGCCGGCTTTTTCATCATGGCGGGCGCATGCGCAGTGCGCCCGCCATCTGCTGCCATCTGCCGGCCGGCAGGAGAAGACAAGTTGGGGCTAAAATTAGGGTTAGGGTTAGGGTTAGGGTTAGAGTTAGGGTTAGGGTTAGGGTTAGAGTTAGGGTTAGGGTTGGGGCTAAATTTAGGGTTAGGGTTAGGGCTAGGGTTAGGCTACTTTCACACTAGCGTTTTTTGGCTTCCGTCGCAATGCGTCGTTGGAGAAAAAACGCATCCTGCAAAAGTGCTTGCAGGATGCGTTTTTTCTCCATTGGCTTGCATTAGCGACGCATTGCGACGGATTGCCACATGTCGCATCCGTCGTGCGACGGATGCGTCGTGCTTCGGCGGACCGTCGACACAAAAAAAACTACATGTAACTTTTTTGTGCAACGTGTCCCACATATTTCAGTGCCACGTGCCACGTATTTAAGTGACACGTGCCACGTATCAAAGTGCCACGTGCCACATATTTCAGTGCCACGTATCAAAGTGCCACGTGCCACGTATCAAAGTGCCACGTGCCACGTATCAAAGTGCCACGTGCCACGTATCAAAGTGCCACGTGCCACGTATCAAAGTGCCACGTGCCACATATTTCAGTGCCACGTGCCACGTATCAAAGTGCCACGTGCCACGTATCAAAGTGCCACGTGCCACATCTTTCAGTGCCACGTGCCACGTATTTAAGAGACACGTGCCACGTATCAAAGTGCCACGTGCCACATATTTCAGTGCCACGTGCCACGTATTTAAGTGACACGTGCCACGTATCAAAGTGCCACGTGCCACATATTTCAGTGCCACGTATCAAAGTGCCACGTGCCACGTATCAAAGTGCCACGTGCCACGTATCAAAGTGCCACGTGCCACATATTTCAGTGCCACGTGCCACGTATCAAAGTGCCACGTGCCACGTATCAAAGTGCCACGTGCCACATCTTTCAGTTTCACGTGCCACGTATTTAAGAGACACGTGCCACGTATCAAAGTGCCACGTATCACGTATTTCAGTGCCACGTATTTAAGTGACACGTATCACGTATAAGTGCCACGTGTCACGTATTTAATTGCCACATATTTAAGTGCCACGTATTAAGATTTTCCATGGAGAACAGACACATCAAGAGATATGTCTGCTCTCCACGGCTGCAGCAACACACTGACAGGAGCCATAGTTCCTGTCGGTGTGTCACTGCGCATGCGCGAGCGAGTTTACCGGCGGTCATTGACCCCGGCACTCTCGCTTAACGGCAGTGCTGCGTGGGAAAGTTCAACGCAGCTGTACTGCTGTTAACCGAGACGCCGGAGTCATTGAACTCCGGAACAGTACGCGATACACTGCTAGGAGCTTCGCTCCTGGCAGTGTATCGCCGGAGAGCAGCCGATCGGCGTGGGACACTCGTTTTATGGATTCTGCGGACAGGGAGTATGAATTTGGTTTATTATTTTTGGATTTTTTCCTGGAGGATCGAGGGCTTCGCCTACAAGTGTGCTGTTGGTGAGTATATACTCTGTGTTATATGTTGTATGTACTGTGTGTCATGTATGTGTATTGTGTGTAGGTGTTTTGTGTAACTTTACAATTGTGCTAAGTCGCCGGACACAGGGACAACTCTCCCATCCTAATACCGGATGGGAGTAGTAGTCCCATACGGCGACTTAGCACAATGGTGGCACTAACGTCGCATGGGGACACACACACGCACACACACGCACACACACGCACACACACACACACAGAAGGACTCCATGCTGCTTCACTGGGGGGCGGGGGCTTCCCTCTTCCTGTCCGACGTCACGTCCGGTCCTGGGTGTCAACCCCTCCGTACAAAGACGCCGACACCCAGGACAAAGGCGCTGTGTGTGGAAGGTAATATGGGGCCCTAGGGGGATACGCAGACACGCCGCTGCGTAAAGAATTGACATGTCAATTCTTTTTACGCCGGCGTGTTTGCAGACAAAAGCGCCGCGTTTTTTTGCGGTGTGTCTGAACGGCAAAGTGAATTTCTCATTCACTTTGCCGGCAGACGAAAATGACATTGCGCATTTTTGAAAAGCGCCCGCAAAATAGCGCTCAAAAATGCGCTATGTCTGAAAGTAGCCTAAGGCTTCTTTCACACTTGCGTCGGTTGGGATTAGGGTTAGGGGTGTGTTGGATTTAGGGTTTTGATTAGGGTTATGGTTAGGGTTGAGATTAGGGCTGTTTTGGGGTTAGGGTTGTGATTATCGTTAGGGTTGTGATTAGGATTATGGATCGGGTTGAGATTAGGGTTAGGGCTGTGTTGGGGTTAGGGTTGGAGTTAGAATTGGGGGGTTTCCACTGTTTAGGTACATCAGGGGGTCTCCAAACACGACAGCCAATTTTGCGCTAAAAAAGTCAAATGGTACTCCCTCCCTTCTGAGCTCTGCCGTGCGCCCAAACAGTGGTTTACCCCCACATATGGGGGATCAGCGTACTCGGGATAAATTGGACAACAACTTTTGGGGTCCAATTTCTCCTGTTACCCTTGTGAAAATAAAAACTTGGGGGCTAAAAATCTTTTTTGTTGGAAAAAAATATATTTTTTTATTTTCACTACTCTGCATTATAAATTTCTGTGAAGCACTTGAGCTTTCAAAGTTCTCACCACATATCTAGATAAGTTCCTTGGGGGGTCTATTTTCCAAAATGGGGTCACTTGTTGGGGGTTTCTACTGTTTAGGTACATTAGGGGTCTGCAAAGGCAACATAACGCCCGCAGACAATTCTATCAAAGTCTGCATTGCAAAATGGCGCTCCTTCCCTTCCGAGCTCTGCCGTGCGCCCAAACAGTGGTTTACCCCCACATATGGGGTACCAGCATACTCAGGACAAATTGGACAACAACTTTTGGGGTCCAATTTCTCTTGTTACCTTTGTGAAAATAAAAATTTGGGGGCTAAAAAAATCTTTTTTGTGGGAAAAAAAATATTTTTTATTTTCACTACTCTGCATTATAAACTTCTGTGAAGCACTTGGGCATTCAAAGTTCTCACCACATATCTAGATAAGTTCCTTGGGGGGTCTATTTTCCAAAATGGGGTCACTTGTTGGGGGTTTCTACTGTTTAGGTACATTAGGGGTCTGCAAAGGCAACATAACGCCCGCAGACAATTCTATCAAAGTCTGCATTCCAAAATGGCACTCCTTCCCTTCCGAGCTCTGCCATGCGCCCAAACAGTGGTTTACCCCCACATATGGGGTACCAGCATACTCAGGACAAATTGGACAACAACTTTTGTGGTCCAATTTCTCTTGTTACCCTTGTGAAAATAAAAACTTGGGGGCTAAAAAATCTTTATTGTTAAAAAATATATATTTTTTATTTTCACGACTCTGCATTATAAACTTCTGTGATGCACTTGGGCATTCAAAGTTCTCACTACACATCTAGATAAGTTCCATGGGGGGTCTAGTTTCCAAAATGGGGTCACTTTTGGGGGGTTTCTGCTGTTTAGGCACATCAGGGGCTCTCCAAACGCGACATGGCGTCCGATCTCAATTCCAGTCAATTTTGCATTGAAAAGTCAAATGGCGCTCCTTTGCTTCCGAGCTCAGCCATGCGCCCAAACAGTGGTTTACCCCCACATATGGGGTGTCGGCGTACTCAAGACAAATTGTACAACAGCTTCTGGGGTCCATTTTCTCCTGTTACCCTTGGTAAAATAAAAATTTGGAGGCAAAAAGATCATTTTTGTAGAAAAAATGCGATTTTTTTATTTTCACGGCTCTACGTTATAAACTTCTGTGAAGCACCTGGGGGTTTAAAGTGCTCACCACACATCTAGATAAGTTCCTTAAGGGGTCTAGTTTCCAAAATGGTGTCATATGTGGGGGGTCTCTACTGTTTAGGCACATCAGCGGCTCTCCAAACGTGACATGGCGTCCGATCTCAATTCCAGCCAATTCTACATTGAAAAAGTAAAACGACACTCCTTCTCTTCCAAGCTCTGCGGTGCGCCCAAACAGTGGTTTACCCCCATATATGGGGTATCGACGTACTCAGGAGAAATTGCAAAACAACTTTTGTGGTCTAATTTCTCCTGTTACCCTTGTGAAAATAAAAATTTGGGGGCAAAAAGATCATTTTTGTAGAAAAAATGAGATTTTTTATTTTCACGGCTCTACGTTATAAACTTCTGTGAAGCACTTGGGGGTTCAAAGTGCTCACCACACATCTAGATAAGTTCCTTGGGGGGTCTAGTTTCCAAAATGGTATCACTTGTGGGGGGTTTCCACTGTTTAGGCACATCAGGGACTCTCCAAACGCGACATGGCATCCGATCTCAATTCCAGCCAATTCTGCATTGAAAAAGTCAAACGGTGCTCCTTCACTTCCAAGCTCTGCGGTGCGCCCAAACAGTGGTTTACCCCCATATATGGGGTATCGACGTACTCAGGAGAAATTGCACAACAACTTTTGTGGTCTAATTTCTCCTGTTACCCTTGTGAAAATAAGAATTTGTGGGCAAAAAAATCATTTTTGTGAAAACAAATGCGATTTTTTATTTTCACGGCTCTACGTTATAAACTTCTGTGAAGCACTTGGGGGTTCAAAGTGCTCACCACACATCTAGATAAGTTCCTTGGGGGGTCTAGTTTCCAAAATGGTGTCACTTGTGGGGGGTTTCCACTGTTTAGGCACATTAGGGGCTCTCCAAACGCGACATGGCGTCCGATCTCAATTCCAGCCAATTCTGCATTGAAACAGTCAAACGGTGCTCCTTCACTTCCAAGCTCTGCGGTGCGCCCAAACAGTGGTTTACCTCCACATATGGGGTATCGGCGTACTCAGGAAAAATTGCACAACAAAATTTGTGGTTAAATTTCTGTTTTTACACTTGTGAAAATTAAAAAAAATGGTTCTGAAGTAAAATGTTTGCAAAAAAAAGTAAAATGTTAATTTTTTTCTTCCACATTGTTTTAGTTCCTGTGAAGTACGTAAAGGGTTAATAAACTTCTTGAATGTGGTTTTGAGCAGCTTGAGGGGTGCAGTTTTTAGAATGGTGTCACACTTGGTTATTTTCTATCATATAGACCCCTCAAAATCACTTCAAAGGTGATGTGGTCCCTAAAAAAAACATGGTGTTGTAAAAATGAGAAATTGCTGGTCAACTTTTAACCCTTATAACTCCCTAACAAAAAAAAAAATTGTTTCCAAAATTGTGCTGATGTAAAGTAGACATGTGAGAAATGTTATTTATTAACTATTTTTTGTGACACATCTCTCTGATTTAAGGGCATAAAAATACAAAGTTTGAAAATTGCAAAATTTTAAAAATTTTCGCCATATTTCCATTTTTTTCATAAATAATCGCAAGTAATATCAAAGAAATGTTACCACTAACTTGAAGTACAACATGTCACGAAAAAACAATCTCAGAATCAGCGGGATCCGATAAAGCGTTCCAGAGTTATAACCTCATAAAGTGACACTGGTCAGAATTGTAAAAATTGGCTCGGTCATTAAGTACCAAATTGGCTCTGTCACTAAGGGGTTAATATAAGAGTAGTGTTGAGCATTCCGATACTGCAAGTATCGGGTATCGGCCGATACTTGCTGTATCGGAATTCCGATACCGAGATCCGATATTTTTGTGATATCAGGTATCGGTATCGAAACAACATTAATGTAAAAATGTGTAAAAGAGAGAATTAAAATAAAAAATATTGCTATACTCACCTCTCCGACGCAGCCTGCACCTTACCGAGGGAAGCGGCAGCGTTCTTTGTTTAAAATTCGCGCTTTTCTTTCCTTTACGTGAGTCCCGGCTTGTGATTGGTTGCGTGCCGCCCATGTGACCGGGACGCAACCAATCACAGCAAGCCGTGACGTAATTTCAGGTCCTTCAGGATTTTAAAATTACGTTCCGGCGTTGTGATTGGTTGCGTCGCAGTCACATGGGAGACGCAACCAATCACAAGCCGTGACGTCACGGGAGGCTGGACACGCGCGCATTTTAAAATGGGCGCGTGTCCAGCCTCCCGTGACGTCCCGGCTTGTGATTGGTTGCGCCGCGATCAACCAATCACAAGCCGGGAGGCTGGACACGCGCCCATTTTAAAATTTTAAAATGCGCGCGTGTCCAGCCTCCCGGCTTGTGATTGGTTGACCGCGGCGCAACCAATCACAAGCCGTGACGTCACGGGAGGCTGGACACGCGCCCATTTTAAAAAGCGCGCGTGTCCAGCCTCCCGTGACGTCACGGCTTGTGATTGGTTAATGGCGGCCATGTTGCCGGGACGCGGACCAATCACAGCAAGCCGTGACGTAATTTCGTCACGGCTTGCTGTGATTGGTCCGCGTCCCGGCAACATGGCGCCGTGACCAATCATAAGCCGGGACGTCACTGGAGGCTGGACACGCGTGCTTTTTAAAATGGGCACGTGTCCAGCCTCCCGTGACGTCCCGGCTTGTGATTGGTTAATGGCGGCCATGTTGCCGGGACGCGGACCAATCACAGCAAGCCGTGACGTAATTTCGTCACGGCTTGCTGTGATTGGTCCGCGTCCCGGCAACATGGCCGCCCTGACCAATCACAAGCCGGGACTTCACGTAACCAAGTAAAAGCGCGAATTTTAAACAAACAACGCTGCCGGTTCCCTCGCTGAGGTCCAGGCTGCGTCGGAGAGGTGAGTATAGCGATATTTTTTATTTTAATTCTTTCTTTTACACATTTATATGGATCCCAGGGCCTGAAGGAGAGTTTCCTCTCCTTCAGACCCTGGGAACCATCAGGAATACCGTCCGATACTTGAGTCCCATTGACTTGTATTGGTATCGGGTATCGGTATCGGATTGGATCCGATACTTTGCCGGTATCGGCCGATACTTTCCGATACCGATACTTTCAAGTATCGGACGGTATCGCTCAACACTATATAAGAGACTTTATGTGATACTAGCTGAAGAGCCCGGCGTTGCCTGGGCATAGTAAATATCTGTGGTTAGTTATAGCACCTCACTTCTCTTATTTTCCCATCACGCCTCTCATTTTCCCCATCACATCTTTCATTTTTCCCCTCACATCTCTCATTTTCTTCCTCACACCTCTCATTTTCCCCCTCACTCCTCTTATTTTCCCCCTCACTCCTCTCATTCCCTCCTAACACTTGTCATTTCGACCTCATATCTGTCATTTTCCGATCACTCCACTATTTTCCTTCACTCCTCTCATTTTGCACTCACACCTTTTCATTTTCACCTCACACCTCTCATTTTCACCACAGTATATACATGTTTGTCATCTCCCTTATATATAGTATACACCTGTATGTCATCTCCTGTATATAGTATATACCTGTATGTCATCTCCCCTGTATATAGTATATACCTGCTGTGTGTCATCTCCCCTGTATATAGTATATACCTGTATGTCATCTCCTCCTATATATAGTATATACCTGTATGTAATCTCCTCCTGTATATAGTATATACCTGTGTGTCATCTCACCTATATATAGTATATATCTGTGTGTCATCTCCTCCTGTATATAGTATATACCTGTATGTCATCTCCTCCTATACATAGCATATACCTGTATGTCATCTCCTCCTGTATATACTATATACCTGTAGGTAATCTGCTCCTGTATATAGTATATACCTGTGTGTCATCTCCTCCTGTATATAGTATATACCTGTATGTCATCTCCTCCTGTATGTAGTATGTACCTGTATGTCATTTCCTCCTCTATATAGTATATACCTGTGTGTCATCTCTCCTGTAAATAGTATATATCTGTGTGTCATCTCCTCCTGTATATAGTATATACCTGTGTGTCATCTCCCCTGTAAATAGTATATACCTGTGTGTCATCTCCTCCTGAATATAGTATACAGTATATCTGTATGTCATCTCCTCCTGTATTAGACCTCGTTCACACGTTATTTGGTCAGTATTTTTACCTCAGTATTTGTAAGCTAAATTGGCAGCCTGATAAATCCCCAGCCAACAGTAAGCCCACCCCCTGGCAGTATATATTAGCTCACACATACACATAATAGACTGGTCATGTGACTGACAGCTGCCGGATTCCTATATGGTACATTTGTTGCTCTTGTAGATTGTCTGCTTATTAATCAGATTTTTATTTTTGAAGGATAATACCAGACTTGTGTGTGTTTTAGGGCGAGTTTCGTGTGTCAAGTTGTGTGTGTTGAGTTGCGTGTGGCGACATGCATGTAGCGACTTTTGTGAGATGAGTTTTGTGTGGCGACATGCGTGTAGCAACTTTTTATGTGTCGAGTTGCATGTGACAGGTTAGTGTAGCAAGTTGTGTGCAGCAAGTTTTGCGCATGGCGAGTTTTGCGCGTGGCGAGTTTTATGTGTGGTGCCTTTTGAGTATGTGCAAGTTTTGTGTGAGGCAACTTTTGCATGTGTTGCAACTTTTGCCCCATTATGTAGATAGGGGCAAAATTGTTTGGTGAATTGGAAAGCGCGGGGTTAAAATTTCACCTCACAACATAGCCTATGACGCTCTCGGGGTCCAGACGTGTGACTGTGCAAAATTTTGTGGCTGTAGCTGCGACGGTTCAGATGCCAATTCCGGACATACACACATACACACATTCAGCTTTATATATTAGATTTACAGGATTTATAGTCTTTTTGGATATACAACTACCACATGATTTGTGGTATATTATATGTATATATATATATATATACACCGTATTTTCCGGCATATAAGACGACTGGGCGTATAAGACGACCCCCCAACTTTTCCAGTTAAAATATGAAATCTTCTTAAAAGTCGGAGGTCTTCTTATATGCCGTATGTCGTCTTATAGGGCCGGTGACTAATGTGCCTTTTGGGGTGGGGAGTGGTCCCGATGACGAAGAGAGGGGGCATCTCACAGGAAAGTGTGAGTGGAGAAGCCCCCTATTACCTCATTGCGGCAGCGTGGGGGTCTCTGTGCTGGGGAATGGCGGCTCCTCATTGCGGTAGCATAGTGTTTCTGTGCTGGGAGCGGCAGCTCCTCTTCGTGCTGTGGGTGCTGTGGGGCGGTGCATCTTCTTGCAGCGTCTGGGCTCCTCCGGCATCTCCTCAAAGCCCGGAGGCACCGGCAGCTCCATTGCTGCGATGCGGTGGCCTCCGGGAAAATGGCCGCTGGGGGCGGCGCATGCTCAGATTCAGATCTCGTCTCCCGAGATCTCGGGACGAGATCTGAATCTGAGCATGCGCCGCCCCCAGCGGCCATTTTCCCGGAGGCCACCGCATCGCAGCAATGGAGCTGCCGGTGCCTCCGGGCCTTGAGGAGATGCCGGAGGAGCCCCGACACTGCAAGAAGATGCATCGCCCCACAGCACAGAGCTCCCACGGCACGAAGAGGAGCTGCCGCTCCCTGCACAGAAACCCTATGCTGCGGCAATGAGGAGCCGCCGCTCTCCAGCACAGAGACCCCCACGCTGCCGCAATGAGGTAATAGGGGGCTACTCCACTCACACTTTCCTGTGAGATGCCCCCTCTCTTCGTCATCGGGACCACTCCCCCCCACCCACCATATGCACATTTGTCTGTACCCGGCGTATAAGACGACCCCCGCCTTTTAAGAAGATTTTGAGGGGTTAAAAAGTCATCTTTTATGCCGGAAAATACGGTATATATATATATATATATATATATATATATATTAATATTATATATATATATATATATTACATGTATATGTAAAAACAACTTGCTGTTCATACAGTATGTTCAGACTGTTCAGCATCTGTTAACCACTTCAGGTTTCCAAGCAGATAAACGACATGAGTAGACCATACTCAAGGATTTCCGTTCTGAAGACTCTCTTTACTTACAAACAAGTATATTCAATATACTCCAATACTGTAAAGTCAATTGGAAGGCTCAAAAAAAGCCACGCAGAAGTCATTTTTGAGATGGTAATGGTTTCTTCATAGTCGAATGGATTTTAAATAACTATTCCTAAAACGTAAGTAAAAATAAGACATCACAGCGGTAAAAAAAAAAAAAAAGCGCTTCAGGAAATGGCTGAAAAACTAAAATGGTGACAAAAACACTTCAGAAAAAGATGCTACTTTTTCCTCACACAACTTCTTGAAAAACTCTGCAGGTTTGCTGACATAGCCATCATGTGCACATGCTGTTGGATGAAAGAGGCAGTCAAAAGAAATTTCTGCAAAAAGTATGTTGCATGTAAGTTTGAGGTTGAATTGCTACTACCGAGTCACTGTCATCCAACCAGGCCTTTTGGTATGCACTGGCTATTTGCACCTTAGCAGTTTATGGCTGTGTGTGGCTTCCTGAGGTAATGAAAGCTAATTACGAACTACTTTGAAAAACTGATGGGAAAAAGCATTTTTCTTTTGCTTTTTAACTTCCCTTACTATATCATACTTGTGTTAAAACTACTAAAAACAGCTGTTATTTATCTCCCTCAGGTCCGGTTCTGCATCTGCACATGCTGATCCTGTTATTGTTTACAGGCTGCAGTGGTCACATTACATTAGCAGTGCTGCAGTCAATCAATAGGTTCTGTAGCTCTGCTGTTGTAGACGACATGAGCCTCTAAGATGCAGTGCTGGACCGGGGGCAAATGAGTAACAGGTGATTTTAATATTTTTAACATGGGCACAGCAATTTAGTAAAGACAGATGAAAGTGGCAAACCACCTTAAATAATTTGGGATATTTCGGGATCTGAGGCTTTGTTATGGCTTGTCTTTTTTGCACCTGAGCTGACGATTTTATCGATACCATTTTGTGGTATATACCATGTTTTGATCGCCTCTTATTGCATTTTATTGCATCGTTGCAGCAGCCGAAAATAACATAATTTTAAGTTTTTAAATTTTTTTTCTATTTATGCCCTTGATAAATCAGACTTTTCTAAATGCAGCGGTACCAAATATGTGTATTTTTTTTTTCTTTATTGTTTTATTTTCAATGAAGCAAAAGGGGGATGATTTGAACTTTTGTGTTTTTCTTTATTTTTTTCATAATTTTAAAACTTTTTTTTAATCTCACCTGAGTATCGTTCTCTGGACTATCGTAATCATGGGCATGGGGGTCTTCAGTAGAGCCTCAGCTGTCATGACAACCCAACGTTGTGCCGTGATCATGTGACGGGGCACCGATAGTTGTATGTATGACACACATTCTGCTGTTGAGTGCTAAATCCCACTCTGAGAGATTGACAGTGAGATTTACCTGGTTAAGGCTACTTTTACACTTGCCGTGTTTTTTGCGGCCCGATTCTGCAGGCCATATGGCCGCAACTTTCATGGTCTGCCGTAATAATGGACTGCAAAATAACTTGCGGATCGATGTTTTTCGGGGAGTTCCCAAAACTATAGCAAAAGTATTGGGGAAAAAACGGCGGTCCGCAAAACCGGAAGTCATGGTGCACCGCAAAAACAACTTTCCATTGTTTTTGCGACCCCATTGATTTTAATGTCTCTAAGCCATAAAAAAGATCGAGCAGGCTCAAACTTTTTTCACGGCCGTAAATACGGCCCTCACGGCCATACGGCACATGGCGCACTATGAAGTTATTGCGGCCCGTTTTTGCGGCCCCATAGATATCTATTGGGGCCGCGAAAACGGGCTGCAAAATCACGGCAAATGTAAAAGAAGCCTAAGGCTGCCGTCACACTAGCAGTATTTGGTCAGTATTTTACATCAGTATTTGTAAGCCAAAACCAGGAGTGGGTGATAACTGCAGAAGTGGTGCATATGTTTCTATTATACTTTTCCTCTAATTGTTCCACTCCTGGTTTAGGCTTACAAATACTGATGTAAAATACTGACCAAATACTGCTAGTGTGACGGCAGCCTAACAGTCACCAGCGGCTTTTAAAAGTGCATAATGACAGATTAAATCAGTCATCATGTGCGGGGAAAGATGTGGGCTCGACAAGAAAAGCAAAGGTCGAGAAGGGGTTAAAGAGTGTAAATTTAGGTTAAACAGTATTAGAATTTGTGCACACAGTGTCTTTTAGACACAGTCAAAGCAGAAGGTGCTTAAGGAAACAGGCCAATGGTGTTTATCTAGAAGCATCTTTTTTTGGAACTTTTGCATTTTATCTGTCACTGTGGCTTTACCGCTAGCATTTTTTTTACGCTGTCAAGTTTAAAATAGTGAACAGCTTTCAAGTGGAAGCCATCTGAAGACGGGTTAGGTCCTTTTTTAACCAATCTGCATCTTTATAAACATGAAGTGGTTAAAAACAGCTCAAAAGCTAAACATACAGTGGGTACGGAAAGTATTCAGACACCTTTAAATTTTTCACTCTTTGTTTCATTGCAGCCATTTGTTCAATTCAAAAAAGTTAATTGTTTTTCACATTATTGCACACTCTACACCCCATCTTGGCTGAAAAAAAACAGAAATGTAGACATTTTTGCCAATTTAATATAAAAGAAAAACTGAAATATCACATGGTCATAAGTATTCAGACCATTTGCTCAGACACTCATATTTAAGTCATATGCTGTCCATTTCCTTGTGATCCTCCTTGAGATGGTTTATTCCTTCATTGCAGTCCAGCTGTGTTTATTTAAACTGATAGGACTTGGTTTGGAAAGGCACACACCTGTCTATATAAGACCTCACAGCTCACAGTTCATGTCAAACCAAATGAGAATCATGAGGTCAAAGGAACTGGCCAAGGAGCTCAGAGGCAGGGCACAGATCACAGATTAAGGTTACAAAAGAATTTCTGCAGTACTCAAGGTTTCTAACAGCACAGTGGCCTCCATAATCCTTAAATGGAAGAAGTTTGGGACCATCAGAAGTCTTCCTAGACCTGGCCGTCCAGCCAAACTAAGCAATCGAGGGAGAAGAGCCTTGGTAAGAGAGGTAAAGGAGAACCCCAAGATTACTGTGGCTGAGCTCCAGAGATGCAGTATGGAGATGGGAGAAATTTCCACAAAGTCAACTATCACTGCAGCCCTCCACCAGTCAGGCTTTTATGGCAGAGTAGCCCAACAGAAATCTCTCCTCAGTGCAAGACATATGAAAGCCTGCATAGAGTTTGCTAATAAACACATGAAGGACTCCCAGACTATGAGACATAAGATTCTAGGGTCTGATGAGATGAAGATAGACCTTATTGGTGATAATTCTAAGCGGTATATGTGGAGAAAACCAGGCCCTGCTTATCACCTGCCCAATACAATCCCAACAGTAAAACATGGTGGTGGTAGCATCATGCTATGGGGGTGTTTTTCAGCTGCAGGGACAGGATGACTGGTTGTCATTGAAGGAAACATGAATGTGGCCAAATACAGAGATATCCTGGATGAAAGCCTCTTCCAGAGTGCTCTGAACCTCAAATTTTGCCAAAGGTTCATCTTCCAACAAGACAATGACCCTAAGCACACAGCTAAAAAAACAAAGGAGTGGCTTCAGAACAATTCTGACCACTCTTGACTGGCCCAGGCAGAGCCCTGACATAAATCCAATTGAGCATCTCTGGAGAGACCTGAAAATGGCTGTCCACCAGCATTCACCATCCAACCTGATGGAACTGGAGAGGATCTGCAAGGGAGAATGGCAGATTATACCCAAATCCAGGTGTGAAAAACTTGTTGCATCATTCCCAAGAAGACTCATGGCTGTATTAGCTCAAAAGGGTGCTTCTACTCAACACTGAGCAAAGGGTCTGAATAATTATGACCACGTGACCATGTGATATTTCAGTTTTTGCAAAAATTACTACATTTCTGGTTTTTTTCAGTCAAGATGGGGTGCAGAGTGTACATTAATGAGAAAAAAATGAACTTTTTTGAATTTACCAAATGGTTGCAATGAAACAAAGAGTGAAAAATTTAAAGGTGTCTACTTTCTGTACCCACTGTATGCACAGCAAGCTATGCATAGTTCATTTTTCTGACAGTTTAGTTCTGACAAGAAGTGCTGGGCATTTCACACACAGAGGCTTATGTCAGTCAAATCACTGATGACGATGATAACGATGCTGATGATGTTATCGACTGTTCTTTTGTGGACCACAATGGTCAGAGGTGACGAGGAAGTGAGGTCATCAAAGGAGGAGGTTGCTAGCATTGATGTGGGGAAAAATCATCCTTTTCAGCTGTAATTTCTGGAGTATGGGTATGCCACAAATGTTGTTGGTGGAGGAAGCTCTACAGCAACTGAAAGGTATATTTACGGTGGTGTTGAGTTGTACTTGCATGCTCATCATGTGTGAGTTCTTTTACGCGTTGCCTGCAGATGACTCCAGATGACTCTTTAATAAAAATAAGCTGTGGATGTCCTGTCTCATAGACTAGAAATTACATATCTTTATCAGCAGATTAAGTTTCATCACCTGTTCAATTGGCAAAGTCAAGTGGTTCAGCAATCAGAGACAGCCTCCAGTTGTCCTCCCTCCCTGTTCAGACCAGGCCCAACTTCCTGTCAGTCAGGCTGCACCCTTACATACTACCTGTCATCATCACCATAATCATTTTCCTCTACTTTGTTTCATACTCTGATCATGTCTTCTTCCTCCTACATTGCAAGGGAAAAAAAACATCCCTGAATTTGTGGATTGTGTTGTGAAAACAAGTGTACGCTCACAGTCATCTGCTGGTTTATCAAACAAAATTGAACAATGTCGAATTGCTGGTGGTACAGTCGCTTCCATATCAGCTTGTGGATTCTGATGCCTTTTGAGAAATAGTGACATGCGCTTAACTTACTTCTAAGGAACTAGCTGGCAGAGCAGACTGCAATTTATCTACACAAGGAAAGAAGTGCTGAGATTAAAAGAGATTTCAGAGTGAGTTAAAACAAACCATGAAATACAAAATGAAAACATAACATAAGATATGTACTGCTAGAGAGTTTGCTACTTACTTCCTAAACAAGAATCAAAATATAGGTGCAGAGTGAAAAGCATGAGCAGCAGAGAGATAAACCCTAGCTGATCTTTCACTGACTGGCATAAACAACAGCAGCATTGCTGGAGATCCAAAAGAGAATATCACTAGTAAGAACTACTAGCAGTGGGAACATATATATAGCCGCAAACGAAAGGTAAATGGACAGGCAAATGAAAAAAAGAAAACACCTGTTAACCCTAAAAAAATGAAATCAAGGATAACAGAATAAACACCCAGAAAAAAGGTGAACTACTATGGGTCAGTGAATAGAGAAGCTGACCATGAAGCATAGGATCAAAGATTCGATCCCAGATGTGGAGCGCCTGCTAGGACCGTGGGGTAATCGGGCTGGGTCCGGCGGTACTTAAAGGGTGGTCACA
This sequence comes from Ranitomeya variabilis, assembly GCF_051348905.1. NCBI lineage: Eukaryota > Metazoa > Chordata > Amphibia > Anura > Dendrobatidae > Ranitomeya > Ranitomeya variabilis. The sequence continues at coordinate 589,598,150 of NC_135234.1, read as the reverse complement.
GAGGCGGTGACCCGGTCCGTGGCCCTGGGCATCCAATTAAAAGGGATGAAGTGTAGTGGGAAATAAAGTCTATGGGGAAATGTTCGTGAAGCCACCTGTGGTAGTGTAACACCCCAGGTAACCAGTTGTTACAGTGGCATTACTTTCCTCACAGGGAGAGTGATGTCACGCTAGGAAGCAGGGAAGGATCCATTTAACAGGTAATCAGCACATACAGCAGCATTCTGACTTTCAGCCAGAAGGTGGAGCTCTACACCCAACTTCTGGGGAGCTGCTCTCTCTGGTCAGGAGGAGGAGTGAGTTGCTAGGCAGTTGCTAGGCAGTTAGGAAGAGTTAGTAGTTGGTGAGAGGAGAGCGACATGTGAGGAAGGAAAGCTGGAGCTCCTGGGAAGGAAACCCAGAACAGAGCAATTGATAAAGAGACTGAAAGGGAAAAGAGGCAAAGGTGAAGTTAAGACCAGAGGAGAATATCTGCAATTTAGCTACCTCTTGACAGAGCACAGACATCAGTGGCCGGAAAACGGAGGTTGTGAGGGGCTCTAAGACTCACAGCAGTAATTGGCAGGACAACTGATCTACAGGTGACTTGCCCACCCTATCACCTGAAGACACAGTGGCATATACACTCACTGGCCACTTTATTAGGTACACCTGTCCAACTTCTTGTTAACACAATTTCTAATCAGCCAATCACATGGCGGCAACTCAGTGCATTTAGGCATGTAGACATGGTCAAGACAATCTCCTGCAGTTCAAACCGAGCATCAGTATGGGGAAGAAAGGTGATTTGAGTGCCTTTGAACGTGGCATGGTTGTTGGTGCCAGAAGGGCTGGTCTGAGTATTTCAGAAACTGCTGATCTACTGGGATTTTCACGCACAACCATCTCTAGGGTTTACAGAGAATGGTCCGAAAAAGAAAAAAAATCCAGTGAGCGGCAGTTCTGTGGGCGGAAATGCCTTGTTGATGCCAGAGGTCAGAGGAGAATGGGCAGACTGGTTCGAGCTGATAGAAAGGCAACAGTGACTCAAATCGCCACCCGTTACAACCAAGGTAGGCCTAAGAGCATCTCTGAACGCACAGTGCGTCGAACTTTGAGGCAGATGGGCTACAGCAGCAGAAGACCACACCGCGTACCACTCCTTTCAGCTAAGAACAGGAAACTGAGGCTACAATTTGCACAAGCTCATCGAAATTGGACAGTAGAAGATTGGAAAAACGTTGCTTGGTCTGATGAGTCTCGATTTCTGCTGCGACATTCGGATGGTAGGGTCAGAATTTGGTGTAAACAACATGAAAGCATGGATCCATCCTGCCTTGTATCAATGGTTCAGGCTGGTGGTGGTGATGTGCAGCCGACAAATCTGCGGCAACTGTGTGATGCCATCATGTCAATATGGACCAAAATCTCTGAGGAATGCTTCCAGCACCTTGTTGAATCTATGCCACGAAGAATTGAGGCAGTTCTGAAGGCAAAAGGGGGTCCAACCCGTTACTAGCATGGTGTACCTAATAAAGTGGCCAGTGAGTGTAGAGCCTGGGTCATGATAGAGACCCCGTAAAAAGGCTCGAGCCACCTGTCATACAGGTTTGTGTCCCACTTACAAAAAGGACAGAAAACTCATGAGGACCTTGTTGGACAGCTCTAGGCAGCAAGGAACTACACCACAGTGCTAAGGGTAAGGCTTCTAATCTGATCTGGTAAGGGGAAAATCTTAACTTGCTTCCAAGCCGGCCGGACCACCACCAACACCTGTGATCCGGTACCCTGGACTGAGGCTGCCTAAATTGCTTCAGTAAAAAGGTAAAGAGACTGTAACCCTGTGTCCTCTGTTTCTTATTACACCATCTTCATCTACACACGGGAGCCCTGGGGACCTACTTCACCTGTGGGAATTTATACCATCTAGCTGCCATAACATCACCCCAGAGGACCCCTTTAAGCAGCATCGGTCCCTACTGACCGAGTACCACAGGTGGAGTCACTAACTTTCCTTATTTATACAAAAATCCCTTTAAAGACCGTCACTTTAACATAGGCGCCCAGGGCCATGGACCGGGCGGAGGCCGCCGCCGTGAAACATTCCTTTTAAGTAACGGACCCGGTATCGAGTACCCCATGGCCCTGGCGGGTGCATCAGTACATGTGTATATATACATGTATTGTGTGTGTGTGTGTATATATGTGGATATACAAGTGCTTCTTAGTTCTCACTAAATTAGAATATCATCAAAAAGCTCATTTATTTCAGTTCCTCAATACAAAAAGTGAAACTCATATATTATATAGAGTCATTACAAACAGAGTGATCTATTTCAAGTGTTTATTTCTGTTAATGTTGATAATTATGGCTTACAGCCAATGAAAACCCAAAAGTCACTATCTTAGTAAATTAAAATAATTAGCAAAAAACACAAAGGTTTCCAAAGCATTTAAAAAGAAAGGTCACTTAGTCTGTTTTAGTAGGCTCCACAATCATGGGGAAGACTGCTGACTTGATAAATGTCCAGAAGGCAGTCATTGATACACTCCATAATGAGGGTAAGCCACAAAGGATCATTGCTAAAGAAGCCGGCTGTTCACCACTCGAAAGCAAAATCAATGAGATCTTATGCAGAACCTGAATGAAAAAGTGCATAGGTAACTGTAAATCCAGATTTGATAACAAAAAACACATGTAATAGTAGATACATCTGAGATACATCAGAGATAACTTCAAATCTTCAGAAACAGTATACTTGCACATTAACTCCTTCATGCCAGGGCCATTTTCCATTTTCCCGTTTCTGTTGTTTGCTCAGCTTCTTCCCAGAGCAATAACCTTTTTATATTTCCATCAATATGGCCATGTGAGGGCTTGTTTTTTGTGGGATGATTTATACTTTTCAACACCATTGATTTAACCATATAATGTACTATAAAATGGTAAAAAAAAAATCTGAGTGAGGTGAAATTGAAAAAAAAAAGTGCAATTCCACAATTGTTTCTTGTCTTTTTTTTATATCATGTTCATCGAAAGTTAACAAATGCTAAAACTGACCTGCCGTTATAATTCTACAGGTCATTATGAATTCGTAGATACCAATCATGTCTAGGTTCTTTTTTATTTAAGTGGTGAAAAAAAAGATTTCCAAGACCCCATAGAGTCTCCATTTTTCAGGATCTGGGGCTGGGTGAGGGATTGTTTTTTGTATGTCAAGCTGAAGTTTTTATTTATATCATCTTGGTGTAGATATGATGCTTTGATCACCTGTTATTGCATTGCAATGTTGCGGAGACCAAAAAAACTTAATTCTGGAGTTTTGATCATTTTTTTTTTCTTGTTACACTGTTTATCGATTTGATTAATCCTTTTTATATATTGATAGATATGATAGGGCGATGCTGAACATGGTGATACCAAGTGCGCATATTTTTTTTTTTTTATTGTTTTATTTTGAATGGGCCAAATGGGGGGTGATTTAAACTTTAGTATGTTATTAAGCTTTATTTTACTTTTTACTAGCCTCAATAGTCTCCACAGGAGGCCAGAAGCTTCAGCCCTGCTTTGTGTTGCTAAAATGATCACCTGCTATGAGTGCCAACCGCTGGGTGGTGCTCATAGCTATCAGGCTAAGACAACCACAGGCTTCTCCTGCAGACCCTGTGTAGTCATGCCAAACCATCAGCGACCCACGATCATATGACAGAGGTATTGATGGGTGGGGTTTGTAACACGACCTAACAACAGACTATATGATGGCAGCTCGATCCTATGATGCCTGAAAGGCCGTCAATCTCTTCACGTTCCTCCTAAGGAATGAGAGGGAAGAGTAGAGTGCAATTTACCTACAGAAGGGAAGGAGTGCTGAGATTGAAAGAGATCCCACAAAACCACAAAATGAAAACATAAGGTATGCAATGCTAGAGAGTATGCCACCTTGTTCCTAAACAAGAAACAGAATATACAGTAAGTGCAGAGTGAAAAGCATAAGCATCAGAGAGATAAACCCTAGCTAGTCTTTCACTGACTGGCATAAACAATGGCAGTATTGCTGGACAGCCAAATGAGAATATCACCAGCAGAAAATACTCACAGAGGAGAACGTATACATAGCCGCACCCAAAAGTTGATTTGATGGACAAATGAATAAATGAAAACACCTGTTAGCCTAAAAAGACTACAGCAATGATAACAGGCATTAAAACGTGTAGAAAAGGTGTAACTGCTGTGGCTCAGCAGATGAAGAAGCTGACCACAAAGCACGGCCTCAAGGGTTTGAACAAGGATGCATGAGAAGCACAATCTGATTTGCAAAGTTGCAACCCAATGGAATTTAGTCCTGTATATGTTGCAGCATTTTTACAAATAGTGTAAAGCAGTGACACGTTATATCATGCAACAGTCAAACTGGAGCTTGATACGAGACATTAACAGCAAAGCAGGGATGCATATTGTCTAAAGACTTTTGAAGAGGCAACAAATGTCATTCAGAACACACCAGGAAACAAAAATGTAATCCTGATGATTTTTATGATGAATATGATTAAGCATAAGGAATCGTATGCTAAATAGTTGCAAGTCAAATTTATGTATGATATAGCCAAGATGATTGTCTATACAATGATGGTAGTCTCACACTCAAAGCAGTAGGATGGTGAGATGTGGAGCCAGAAAGTCCAAAAGTTCAAAACATCGTTACCCTTTGCTTGTCAACTCTCAATGATAGACGTGAGTGGCTGCTCATCAGTATTTTTCACTTGTGCTGATTCAGTCTTTATCATGGGCACCTGCTACATAATGCAGGACATTTACTATTGTGTCTTGGTGTTGGTAAATACAGTACACTTCCCTTTTTTCTGTGATTTTATTTTAAATTTTTTATCCTTTCAGATAGTTGCTTTGAAGCATAAAGAAAAGAAAATATTTGTATATGCTAGAAATACTGCAAATTAATTCAAAACAGTTATTAACAGAATTTCACTATATTGCATATTAAAATGATTAATGGACTAATTCCTTTAAAGAGTCATATATTGGCTAAAACACTTTGCTATGGGTTATTTGCTTAATATTTGCTAATAATTGTGAAAATAGGAAGAGTGTACTTAGTCTTTCCTGGTTTCTATATTGTTGGTTTACTAGTTTTGTGATCAGTGGTTGTGTGTTTGCTTATAGAAGTTAGGGTACTGTCACACAGTACCATTTTAATCGCTATGACGGCACGATTCGTGACGTCGCAGCGTCGTATGATTATCGCTCCAGCGTCGTAGACTGCGGTCACACGTTGCAATCACGGCGCTGGAGCGATGCCGAAGTCCCCGGGTAACCAGGGTAAACATCGGGTTACTTAGCGCAGGGCCGCGCTTAGTAACCCGATGTTTACCGTGGTTACCAGCGTAAAAGTAAAAAAAAACAAACCGTACATGCTCACCATCTGATGTCCGTCAGGTCCCTTGCCGTCCGCTTCCTGCTCTGACTGAGATCCGGCCGTACAGTGAGAGCAGAGCGCAGCGGCGACGTCACCGCTGTGATCTGCTCTCACTTTCTGGCCGGCAGACAGTCAGAGCAGGAAGCGGACGGCAAGGGACCTGACGGACATCAGATGGTGAGCATGTGCGGTTTGTTTTTTTTTACTTTTACGCTGGTAACCACGGTAAACATCGGGTTACTAAGCGCGGCCCTGCGCTTAGTTACCCGATGTTTACCCTGGTTACCAGCGAACGCATCGCTGGATCGCTGTCACACACAACGATCCAGCGATGACAGCGGGAGATCCAGCGACGAAAGAAAGTTCCAAACGATCTGCTACGATGTACGATTCTCAGCAGGATCCCTGATCGCTGCTGCGTGTCAGACACTGCGAGATCGTAACGATATCGCTAGAACGTCATGAATCGTGCCGTCCTATCGATCAAAATTGCACTGTGTGACAATACCCTTAGTACTTACCACACAATTTTTATTTAGGTCCTGATAAATAAAACAGAGGATTTTGTGGGTGTATTTTCTAATCATTAAAGTATCTGCTTATCTTCAGCTTGTCTTCCACATGACTTTTGTACCCACCATTAACCCTTTTTTAGGTACTTTGCTTTCCTTGTACTGCTCTTCTTTATTCACACTGGTATTTTAGCAATGAATTAGAAAACTGCATTGATTTTCTGTAAATCTGTATGTCAGAGGGATTTCAATTGTTTCATGTTGCAGTACCTTTAATCAAACACATTAAATAGCTGCAATTTTAGAATCAAATGTCAAAGGGATTAAAGTCTAAACAAGTAAGTAGGAAACATCTCAGGACAGAAGCCACTGAATATTTGCTAATAAATTCAATAAAAACACATTTTAAATGTTCCATTTGTGGAAGCTTTTCTTGGAAACTATGATCAGTTAGACAGGAAAGAACAAGTGTAGGGCAGCGCACAGGAAATCAGAAGATGATTATAGTAAAATGTGACTTGGGTCACTTTAACTTTAGCTGGATTTGAAAGGAAAAGCTGCACTTGAATATTGGGCTTCTGTACGTAAAACATTTTTAAAGAGTATGTTCATCATTTTACAGTTTATGTACATAAATATATTCTAAGGCTTTGAAAATAATTGTATTTACTTGTCTACTTAGCCTGACATTAACTTTATATATAGTAAAATATGCAAAGGAAGCTAAAGTAACTAAAGTGGTCTATGTGGTAAGGTTTCTCCTGGTGGAAAACACCAAATTGGCAAAGGGAGATTACAGGCTTTGAAATGTTCTCTGGGAAATAAAATATACAAATTGCCTTTCCATAGAGGAAGATAATAGGTTTTCTACTGATACCGGTGATAAGCAAAAGTCCTGTGAGTCAAATAACCTTTAGGATGTGTGCACACGTCACGTTTTTTTCGTGGTTTTTCGCTATAAAACAGTGAAAAAAACCGCTCACATTAAGCATCCTATTAAATAGAATGTAATCCGCATTTTTTGTGCACATGCTGTGTTGTTTTTCTGAGCGGAAACACATTCCAGAAAAAAACGCAACATGTTCATTAATTTGCAGAATTGCGGGGATTCCGCACACCTAGGAATGCATTGATCTGCTTACTTCCCGCATGGGGCTGTGCCCACCATGCGGGAAGTAAGCTAATCATGTGCGGTTGGTACCCAGGATGGAGGAGAGGAGACTTCCCTCCACGGACTGGGCACCATATAATTGTAAAAAAAAAAGAATTAAAATAAATAATAGTGATATACTCTCGGAGTCCTCCTGCCTCTCAGCGGTGCACGTAGCTGCTTCCGTTCCCATGGATGCTTTGTGTGAAGGACCTGCGATGATGTCGTGGTAACGTGACCATGACGTCATCGCAGGTCCTGCACACAAAGCATCCATGGGAACGGAAGCCGCCGCGTGCACCGCTGAGGAGATCGGGGGCCTTCGGAAGGTGAGAATAACCTTTTTTTTTTTTTTTTTTTTAACATTATATCTTTTTACTATTGATGCTGCATAGGTAGCATCAATAGTAAAAAGTTGGTCACACTTGTCAAACACTATGTTTGACAAGTGTGACCAACCTGTCAATCAGTTTTCCAAGCGATGCTGCAGATCGCTTGGAAAACGCTAGCATTCTGCAAGCTAATTATGCTTGCAAAACACTAGTGTTTAGCAGGAATATGCATGCCAATTCCGCATGCGATATACCCGCGGCAGGAGTTGCAGAATTGCCGTGGAAATTTCTGCAGCAATTCTGCGACGTGTGCAATTAGCACACACCGTGCTCTCTATGTACATTGTCTAGAGACATTGACCTGCTTATCACAGGAGGGAAAGAAGCTGGACTAGCATGCACATGCTGCTGTAGTTCAGGCAGTGATAATTACCAGGTGATAAAACCTTCAGTGTAAGTAAACAACACTACACAGCCTGACATGTGACACATGAAATCTGCATTTTAACCCCAAAAGTGTTGCCACTTGATATATGATATAAAGCCAAATCAGAATATCCATTTGCATATAGCAATGATTAGAACCAATTTTACATAAGTGAAGAAGGGACTGGGTATTAGATAAACCTTGTTGGAATGTTTCAATATGAGGGTATTCGATATTTTATCTTGCATTTATAAACCAGCTTTATATATCACTTTATATCACTGTTCAATTTATATTTCTAGAAATTGAGATATTTTTAATAAACTTTATCTTCTAATTTTTGTCAGTATGCATCGTGAACTAAAGTGCATTAACATATTGTAAAGTAAATTGGGTCATCATACAGCGGATGATGTTCCTATGACTACAGTTCCCTAAAACTTCACTTTCACTCATGTCACTGGTAAACGCTAATGACAAATGACAGCACAATTAATTACATGCTAGACTGGCCTGCGGCATGTTGTTTTGCAGCGCATTGTACTCAGATTTTCATTTGTGATGTAATAGATCTGTCAGCCTGGGAAATAAAAATCCTAGATCTACAATGATGCTGTTCCATTTACCATCAGCAGAAGAGATCCTAGAGAGGAAATTTGACATTTCTCCCACTCAATCACATGTATTATAATATTGCTGGTTACAAAAGGCACAGTGTGAGTTACCAACCACATTGCTTAATCCGAATTGGCAACGATTGGCTGATAACTCTTCTGTGAACTTAGGTTTACTTTACTACATTTTTGCAAGTATACAGACAAAATTATCTTTTAGGAAAATTGTAACAGAAATAAACATGTCTGAGTTCAATTTGTAAAAAACAGTTAAGGTTGCACCACAATTTACCAAGAATGATTACTCTAGAACATTGAAACTGCATTGCTGCCATAGCAAATGGGAAGAAATGGAAAAAAACGCTATCTAGTGTATATATGAAATAAGCATGTGCACAAATTTCTATGAAAAAAAGGAAGGTACTTAGCGCAAAGTTTGGCCAACATATGTGAGCCCAATTGCCACGTCAAGGCGTCCTTAAAAAATTGGGTCCCTATCCTGATATGTCACCTCTCCAGGGCAAAAAAGCCAACAATTTATGAGCAGGAATGGACCAGCTAGTCTGCTTAAACTCACCTGTGGCTAATGGGAGTGGTAGTGTACATGTCCAAAAGGCTTTGATGCAAATAGAAAAAAAGAAGGACCAGCACATCTAAGCTAGTGTGAATAGATGCCAACTAGTGATGGGCGAGCACTAAAATGCTCGGGTGCTCATTGCTCGGGTCGAGCAAATTGGAATACTCAGGTACTCAACCTGAGCAACAAGCCCAATGTAAGTCTATGGGAGACCCGAGCATTTTTGCCACGATCCCCTCTGGGGGTCATTTTAGGGTCTAAAAACATCTGAAATCGATGGGAACAGCGCTCAAATGACACAGGAACATTATGGGGAACACCCCTGGAAGCATTTCTGACTCCTAAGTCACAGCTGTGACCAATGTTGTCAGAATTTGACGCCACTTTTACAGACGCACACTAAAACATGAAAAAACGAAACCAAAATGGATTTTCCTGAGAAATATGTTAAGGAACATCTTTTCCAGGGTAATGATTTGTATGTAAGGCAAAATAATGACCACCCCAAAAAATGCACTTCCACATTCGGGCTTCGTTCACACGTAGCATTTTTGATGTGTTTTTCAACTTTAGCATTGCTTTCAACAAATACAAATGCATTCTATGGGAAATGTCATTGTAAAATTTAACAACCTTAGCTGGCCATGTGGTGTGTGACATCATTAGACACATCTTGTTTCATTTATGAAGGAGGGACTCTTAAAGTCACAAAGACTATTTTTATAGGGGCATCAGGCGGCATTAATATTCTTACAGGGCCATTATTATACAGTGGGTCTCCTATACTGTTATTGTCTATGCAGTGAGCGGCTGGGCTGCCAAAAATTAAGACACACCGCAATACCTCTTTCACGAGACGTACAGGAGGGCCTCCTGAAAAAATGTTCCCATTATAAGAAAATGGGTCTCCCATAGTGTTTGCCTATGCATTGAATGCAAGACCTGCCCTGCCTCAAAGTTACAGGCACCCCAATAAGCATTTGAACCCATGTACTGGATGGCCACAGGAAAACCAAGTTCACATTATTCATTTGGTACTGCCATACTATTTGATTATGCATTGAATGCAAGGCCTGCCCTGCCCTAAACTCACATGCACCCAAATAAGCCTTGGAAGAGACGTAGAGGTGAGCCTCATGAAAACAATGTTCCCATTATTAGGAAGTGGGTCTCCCATAGTGTTTGCCTATGCAGTGAATGCAAGGCCTTCAAAAAATTAGGAGGCATTACAATGCCCCTTGAAAGAGTTGTGGAGGAGGGCCTCATAAAAAAATGTTCCTATTATAAAGCAGCGGGCCTCCTATACTTGCAATGCCCATACACTAAGTGTGTGGGCTGACCAACATTTCCCCCTTGGGTGTACACATTATTTTTTTCAAATTTTTTTTTACGGGCAACAAAAACACCCTTGCCAAAAAATAAAGTGACTGTTGCATCACGGAATACGTTCATCCTGGTGTTCTAGTGGTGGTGTCTGAAGAGATGTGGAGGATGGGAGGATGTCCTCCTGTGAATCTATTCTCAATTTAAAGGAGTGGGTCTCCTATATTTGGAATGCCCATACACTAAGTGTATGGGCTGACAAACATTTCCCCCTGAGGGGTGCACATTTATTTTTTGATTATTTGCGGGCATCATAAACACCCTTGCAAAAGAGAGTGGCTGTAGCATCACCGAACATGTTCACCCTGGTGTTCTAGTGGTGGTGGATGATGAGGATGAGAAGGAGGAGGATAACACCAACTAGCCAAAATCAGGAAGTGTATACCCATGTGTGGGTGTGAAGAGGTGCATGGAAATACACCTCCCAAAAAAGACACTGTATTGGAGATTATGTTTCACTGTTATCATTTGGTGGAGTACAGAAGTCTGGCCCAATCCTGCCCTTGTTAATTTTTATAAGAGTCAGCCTGTCAGCATTTTCAGTTGACTGGCAGATGTGCTTATCAGCCATAATTCTGCCAGTAGCACTAAAAACCCGCTCTGACAAAACACTAGCGGCAGGGCAGGCCAGGACATCCAAGGCATAGGGAGTCAGTTCATGCCACGTGTCCAGTTTGGATATCCAATAATTAAAAGGCACAGAGGAATCCCGGAGGATGTTGGTATGGTCAGAAAGGTACTCCCTCTGCATCTTTCCAAACATTGCACTCCTTGTGGTAGTATACCACACCTCTGGGCCAGGGAGATGGGAGGTTCCGAGAAAATTGTCCCAGAACGTTGCCGTCAGTGTTCTCCTGCCTCTGCTGGATTGGAGTTGTGTCTCTCTCGCCTGTACTCCTTGGTTGTCCAACGAACTAAGACGTCTGCTGCCAGCGTTCTCAGATGGGAATTTTTTTAGTAATTCCTAAACAAGGGCCCTCTGGTACTGCCCCAGTTTAGTAGACCTGTCTGCCTCTGGAAGAAGAGATTTAAAGTTCTCCTTGTAGCGTGGGTCTAGAAGTGTCACCAACCAGTAATGAGTGTCTTCCAAAATTTCATAATGCGAGAGTCACAGGAAAGACAGTGCACCGTAAAGTCAGCCAAGTGTGCCAGACTGCTAACAGGCAAGACTTCTGTGTCCTCACCAACAGGATGACTGACCATGCTCTCCTCCTCCTCCTCCCTGCCCACAGGCCATTTACGCTGAACAGATGGTATGACAGTTGTGCTTGTAGTACCATCTATAGTGCATGAAAGTAGCTCCTATTCTTCCACCTCCTCTATCTCATTGTCTACCTATCCACATTGGGAAGACATGAGGCTGGGCTGTGTGTAATCACCCTGTATGGTTCTTTTGTCCATGTCCTCATGCTCCGCCTGCAATGCACCTTCTGTCATTGTGAGCAGAGAGCTTCTCAGAATGCAGAGAAGCGTGATGGTGATGCTAATTATGGCGTCATTGACACTCATCATCTTGGTGGAGTCCTCAAAGTTTTGTAGGATGGTACATATGTCTGACATTTACAGTATGTCCACTCCTGAGGTCTTATGTGTGGAGTCTGAACTGAAAAATGGTGGCCTTCTTGATGCTGGTAGTCAACAACTGCCCTCTTCTGCTCACAGATCCTTTCCAACATATGCAGTGTAGAGTTCCAACAGGTGGGGACATCACACACCAGTCGGTGAGCCGGAAGCTGAAAACGCTGCTGAAGCACGGCAAGGGAGGATGAAGCTGTAGCTGACTTTCTAAAATGGGCACACAGGCAGCGTACTTTCACAAGCAGATCCGGCAGCTCCGGGTCACTTTTGAGAAACGTTGATCAGCGAGGTTGAGCACATGGGCCAGGCATGGTATGTGTGTGAGCTCACCTCGCCTCAGAGCCGCCACCAGGTTCCGGCCATTGTCACACACGACCATGCCAGGCTATAGGTTCAGCAGTGCCAGCCACAAATCTGACTGCTCTTTTAGAGCTGTCCACAACTCTTCAGCATTGTGCATTTTGTTAACTAAGCAGATTAGCTTCAGCACAGCCTGTTGCCGCTTGGCTGATTCAGTGCTGCAGTGCTTCAAGCTTGTGACCATTGTGCTCATTTCAGAGATGGACGCTGAAGAGGAGGAGGAGGAGGTGCAGGAGCTGTAGACTGTGGGGGCAACCATGATTGACGTAGGTCCCGCAATCCTCGGCGATGGGTGTATGTGTTCCATCCCGGCTTCCACTATGTTAACCCAGTGTGCATCAGTGAGATGTACAGTCCCTGCCCACAAGCACTTGTCCATGTGTCTATGGCTAGGTGGACTTTTCAAGTAACAGCATTATTTAGGGCACGAGTAATGTTGTGGGACACATGCTTGTGTAAGGCCGCTATGGCACACCAGGAGAAATAGTGGTGGCTGGGGACCGAGTACTTTGGGATGGCCGCCACCATCAGGTTGCAGAAAGCTTCCATGGGCAGCTGGGACAAGGACGTGGATGTGCTTGATGATGGTGCTAGTTGACTGTGTGCAACGACAGGTGCAGGGCACAAGGCATCTTCGCATGCACCATGGACAGGATAGTGGCTTGCACGCACAACAGTAGAAGAAGCAGTGGTATAACCCTCAGACACTGTTCCTGGAGCCTGGGGTTTGCCCACAAAGTCAGGTGCTTTGCTGCTATGTGCCAGATCATGCTGGTGGTGGTCAGGCTGGTAGTTTTGCTACCCCTGCTGATGCAGGTATGGCAGGTGGTGCAAACGGCCTGTTTGGGGTTATCAGCAGAGTTTTTAAAAAACAACCAGACTCGGGAAGATCTAACATTTGGAATGGAAACTTCTGTCATGTTGGTGTTACAGGGAACGGATGCACGCCTTCTGTCTGCGGCCACCACACTGCTTCTTCCTGCCTGTTGTGGTTCTACGACTCTTTCCCCATGTGTGCTGCTGTTCTCGTTCTGCATGTCCTCCTGCCCCATTGGGACAGTTACTATATCATCCACCACCTTATCTTCCAAATCCGCACCCTGGTTCTCCTCCTGACTTTTTGGCAAGTGTGTCTCATCATCGTCCTCCTCTTGTGACACTTTGACACTGTCGCCTTTGTGTGACCGTGGCTGCTCAAATATTTGGGCACCGCTGCATGCGATCTTAACTTGCCCCGCTTCAAGTGGACCAGCCGAGAGTCTCGAATCTATAAATGGAAAAGTGAACAGCTCTTCAGAGTGTCCAAGTGTAGGATCAGTTGTCATTGGGCACTCAGCATGGTGGGAGGAAGGAGAATCAGCATGAATAATATGCAGTCCAGACTCACGGCTATTCAGACTTGACCGTGTGAAAGACGTGGTGGTGATGATGGTGGCAAAGTGGCTGGAAGCCTTATCCGCTATCCAACCAACAACCTTTTGACACTGCTCTGGGTTCAGTAGCTCTGTGCTGCAGTCCCATAGTAATTGGGACAGGAAGGTCATGCGAAAAGATGTGGGTGTTTGTTGTGTCCCACTTTCACCTTGCCCACGGCCTCATCCTCTGCATGCACCATCATCATCACGTCCCCCCATTCATTGCCACACTCCTTGCCCATTTTAAATGGACTACTACAATATTTTACACGTTCACTACAAATGACAGAATTTGGAGCAAACTTACATGTGATCAGTGTGCTTTAAAACCACAGTTTAAATTATCTGGACTGTAGGTAATTTTTTTAAAACTGTTTTTATTAACTAGGGTAAGACACAGCAAAAACAGTTCAAAGGAGACCGCAAGTGCCACAATTTTTAGCCCACAGATAGAGGAGGCGTTTGACTGAGATACCACACTTTTCAATATGAGGCCTGTATATTTTTAATTTAAGCAGAAAAATACTGTATAGAACTAGGGTAACACACCGCAAAATAGGTGAGTGTAGGTCTGAAATGCCCAAATTTGTAGCACACAGATAGATCAGGGGTCTGACAGAGGTACCACACTGTTCAATATGTGGCCTGTATTTTTTGCCCCAAAATACTGTATAGAATGAGGGTAACAGATAGCAAATACAGTGGATTGGAGGCCTGAAATGCCCACATTTGGAGCCTGCAGATAGTTCAGGGGTCTGACAGAAGTACCACACTGTTCAATATGTGGCCTATATTTTTGACCCTAAAATACTGAATAGAACGAGGGTAACAGACAGCCAATACAGTGGAATGGAGGCCTGATATCCCCAAATTTGTAGCCCACAGATAGATCAGGCGTCTGACAGAGAAACCGCAATGTTCAATAAGTGGCCTGTTTTGTTTTTTTTTAAACCCAAAATACTGTATAGAACGAGGGTAACAGACAGCAAATACAGTAGAATGGAGGCCTGAAATGCCCAAATTTGGAGCCCACAGATAGATCAGGCATCTGACAGAGAAACCACAATGCCCAATATGTGGCCTGTTTTTGCTTTTTTTACACCAAAATACTGTATAGAACAAGGGTGACAGCAAATACAGTGAAATGGAGGCCTGATATGCCTAAATTTGTAGAAAACAGATAGATCAGGGGTCTGACAGAGGTACCACACTGTTCAACATGTGGCCTGTATTTTTTATCCCAAAATGCTGTATAGAACGAGGGTAACAGACAGCTAATAGAGTGGAATGTAGGCCTGAAATGCCCAAATTTGTAACTCACAGATAGATCAGGGGTGTGAAAGAAAAACCACAATGTCCAATACGTAGCCTGTTTTTTTTTACCCCAATATACTGTATGGAACAAGGGTAACAGACTGCAAATACGGTGGAATGGAGGCATGAAATGCCCAAATTGTAGCCCACAGATAGACGTCTGACAGAGAAACCACACTGTTCGATATGTGGCCTGTATTTTTTACCCCAAAATACTGAATAGAACGAGGGTTACAGACAGCCAATACAGTGGAATGGAGGCCTAAAATGCCCAAATATGTAGCTTACAGATAGATCAGGCGTCTCACAGAGAAACCCCAATGTCCAATATGTGGCTTGTTTATGTTTTTTTACCCCAAAATACCGTATAGAACGAGGGTAACAGACTGCAAATACAGTGGAATGGAGGCCTAAAATGCCCAAATTAGAAGCCTATAGATGGATCAGGGGTCTGACAGAGGTACCACACTGTTCAATATGTGGCCTGTATTTTTTGCCCCAAAATACTGTATAGAATGTGGGAAACAGACAGCAAATACAGTGGAATGGGTTCCTGAAATGTCCAAATTTGTAGCTGTCACGGAGAGACTAGGTGGGCAAGAGCTAATAACCCGGGCCCCTGCAATTTCCCTCAGACTAGGGAAATGCTGACTGACCCTCTACCTGAAGTTTACACTGATGGTGTGCATGTCCAGGCCTCGAACCTCACCCTGCCTCCTGTTACAACCCTAGGCTGAAAACCTCCGCCCTCCACCTGGTGAATGCAATACACCAATACCCACAGTTAGCACAGACAAGGAGAAAGGAAAATATACACCACGCCGCAGTCACTCAGGAATACACTATAAATGTGCAGGGCAAACTAAACACAAATATAGGAAGGAGTAAATAAGGAAAATACACCACCAGCAACGATTCTCCAACAACCAGCTCTCCACTCCAGACCAAGATAACAACGCAAGACAGAAGCTATAATCGGCGACGCCCAATGATCAGGAAAGCTATTTAAAGGCAATGGGCATGGCCCAGCTTCCAATCCGAGGATCAGGTAAATTAACCCCGGAACAGCTAGACAAAATCTAGCCGATGCCAATGAACAAATAGTGGTCAAAAGCGGAACTACCGCTGTCTGTCGGACGACCTGGTCTGAACGGCGTCCGACATGACAGTACCCCACCTTCTACGAGGGACCCCAGGGCCCTCACGGCTTATAGGACCCAGCTTGTCCGGATGGCGACGATGAAAAAACCTGACCAGCCGATCCACATGAACGTCCGAGGCTGGTACCCAGGACCTCTCCTCAGGCCCATAACCACGCCAGTGTACCAAGTACTGTAAAGTGCGATGCACTACACGAGAGTCAACCACCTTAGAGACTTCAAATTCCAGGTTACCATCCACCAAAACTGGAGGTGGCATAGGCGCCGCGTCCACAGAACCCACCACCTTCTTCAGAAGAGACCTGTGGAACACGTTGTGTATCTTATACACCGTAGGGAGCTCCAGTCGGTACGCTACTGGGTTAATGACGGCGGTGACCCTAAATGGACCAATAAACCTTGGACCCAATTTAAGGGATGGTATCTTGAGTCTTATGTTTTTTGTGGATAACCACACCCAGTCATCCACACTCAGGTCCGGACCTGGCACACGCCTACTGTCAGCCACACGTTTGTACCTGGCACCCACACTCAACAGGCGCTGTTTAACTCTCCTCCAAACTGACGACAATTGTGCTCCTAACTGGTCCTCCTTCGGAACGCCGGAAGAGCCCCTCTGACTCAAAGTACAAAATTGAGGATGTAGCCCGTAAACACAGAAAAACGGAGACTCCCCAGATGACTCCTGGCAGTGATTATTGATGGCAAACTCAGCCAAAGGAAGAAAGGTAGACCACTCCTCCTGGTTATCAGAGACAAAACAGCGTAGGTACTGTTCCAAATTTTGGTTCATACGCTCAGTCTGACCATTTGACTGAGGATGAAACGCAGAAGAATGGGACAACTTGATCCCCAGCCGTGAGCAAAATGCTTTCCAAAATTTTGCCACAAACTGAGACCCCCTATCAGACACGATGTCAGACGGAACCCCATGAAGTCTGACCACCTCCTGCACAAATACCTGAGCCAGAGTCTTAGCGTTAGGCAACGAAGGCAAAGACACAAAGTGCGATATTTTTGAAAACCGATCAACAATCACCAAGATGACCGTGTTCCCAGCTGATGAGGGCAAATCAGTGATGAAATCCATGGAGATTTCCGTCCATGGCTTACTAGGTACCTCAAGAGGAAGTAGTGTGCCAACAGGACGGGAGCGAGGCGTCTTAGCCCTAGCGCACGTGGTACAAGCTGACACGTATGAGACCACGTCCTGTCGGATCTTGGGCCACCAAAACTGACGTGACACCAACTCCAAGGTACCTCTAACCCCTGGGTGGCCAGCCAGGACAGCATCATGATGCTCCGCCAAAACCTTTAAGCGGAGATGAAGCGGTACAAAAGATTTGTTGATGGGAAGCTCAGATGGTACCTCCTCCTGAGCCTCAGCAATCTCAGCCTCAACCTCGGTAGTGAGAGCCGAAACAACAACACCCTTTTGGAGGATGGGTACTGGATCCTCCCGAGGTTCTCTCCCCGGAAAACACCTGGACAGAGCATCCGCCTTAGTGTTTTTAGACCCCGGTCTGTAAGTGACAACAAAATTGAACCACGTGAAAACAATGCCCAGCGAGCCTGCCTGGGGGACAGACGCTTGGCTGACTCCAAATACAGCAGATTCTTATGATTGGTAATAACCGTAACCTGATGTACCGACCCCTCCAAGAAGTGTCGCCATTCCTCAAAGGCCAACTTAATAGCCAACAACTCCCTGTTGCCGATATCGTAGTTACATTCGGCGGACGACAGTTTCTTGGAGAAATAGGTGCATGGACGCAAACCACTCAAAGATGAGCCTTGAGATAGTACCGCCCCCAGACCAACCTCAGACGCATCGACTTCCACAACAAAGGGTTTTGATACATCTGGCTGCACAAGAATGGGGGCTGAAACAAAACTGTTCTTAAGAAATTCAAATGCACGCACAGCAGCCTCAGGCCAAACGGAGAAATTGGTACCCTTTTTAGTCATGTCAGTTAGCGGTTTAGCAATGATGGAAAAATCCTTGATAAATTTCCTATAGTAGTTAGAAAACCCAAGGAACCGCTGAAGTGCTTTCAGGTTATCAGGACGTTCCCAATGCAGCACCGCTTGCACCTTAGCAGCGTCCATTTTAAAACCAGAAGCAAACACAATATAACCCAAGAACGGCAACTCTTGAACAAAAAATACACATTTCTCAAGTTTAGCATACAGCTTATTCTCTCTGAGAAGCTGTAACACCTGCCTGACATGATCTAAATGAGCATCACGGTCGCAAGAATATATGAGAATGTCATCTAGGTACACGATAACAAATTTCCCCAAAACATGCGAGAACACATCATTGATGAAATGTTGGAACACTGCAGGTTAGTCAACCCAAATGGCATCACCAAATTTTCAAAATGACCCTCAGGGGTATTAAAAGCCGTCTTCCACTCATCACCTTGACGGACTCTTATGAGGTTGTACGCCCCCCTGAGGTCAAGCTTGGTAAACCACTTAGCACCTGCCACCTGGTTGAACAAGTCTGGTATCAGTGGCATAGGGTATGGATCACGAACCATAATCTGGTTCAACTCCCTGAAATCCAAACACGGGCGTAATCCGCCATCTTTCTTCTTCACGAAGAAGAACCCTGCTGCCACCGGCGAGGATGACGGCCTGATGTGCCCTTTGCTCAAGCTTTCAGCAATATAATCTTTTAACGCTTGTCTCTTTGGACCGGAGATGTTGAACATCCTTGCTTTAGGCAATTTGGCCCCTGGTTTAAACCTGATAGAACAGTCATAGGGACGATGTGGCGACAACTCTGAACAACCCTTCTCAGAGAACACATCCACAAAATCCAGAAGTGACTCCGGAACACTTGAAGTCACCGCAGCTATACATGTGGCCAGGCAATTCTCCTGACAGAACTCGCTCCACTGAATTATGTCCTGAGTTTTCCAGTCAATTACCGGGTTGTGCATAGACAACCAAGGAAAACCCAAAACCACCTGAGCAGGAAGATTCCTGAGCACCTTACAAGTAACCCGCTCGGAATGTAGAACCCCAATGTGGAGTTTCACCTCAGCCACAAATTCAGTAATCTCCCCCTGAGAGAGAGGAGCTGCATTGATGGTGACCACGCGGATAGGATGAGACAGTTTCTCAATCCTAAAACCTGCTGTGCGTGCAAACTCCTCATCAATGAGATTTGTGGCTGAACCACTATCCACAAAAACAGTAATTGGCAGCTCACTGCCAGCGATAAAAACCTTAGCAGGGAGCATGCATTGAGAAACCACCATGGAGGATATACGTAAGCTCAGATTGGTCTCCTCCACACCCTCTGAGCTCAGAAGCTTTCCGCCGTTGCGTTTTTCTTAGTCAGCAGAGGACAGATGTTAATAAAATGACCAATTTTACCACAGTAAAAACAGGCTCCCTGCTTCCTGATCTCTGGGGCTCGACGCTTTACGTGTGACACCCCTGCGATTTGCATAGACTCCGTGGGCTCATCTGCAGCAACCTCACGTGTACCTAAACCTTCACCCACAGGCGGTGTCTCATGCTCCCCCTGACGCAGACAGCGATCAATGCGGACAACCAGACTCATAGCGGAATATAGAGAAGCAGGAGTCTCGTACATCAGAAGGGCTTTTTTAACCCTTCCAGAAACCTCATGAATAAACTGACTCCGCAATGCTGGATAATTCCATTGGGTATCGATCGCCCAGCGGCAGAATTCAGAACAGTAATCCTCTGCTACTCGCTCCCCCTGGCGAATAGAGCGTATCTTAGATTCTGCCAGAGCCATTGTGTCAGGTTCATCGTAGATTTTCCCAAGCGAAGAAAAAAAACTCTCCACAGAGTCAAATGCAGAAGAATCAGATGGCAAAGAAAACGCCCATGCTTGGGGATCCCCACTTAACAATGACAACACCAGGCCCACACGCTGAGCCTCATTACCTGAGGAGATCGGGCGCATACGGAAATATAGTTTGCAAGCTTCACGAAAAGAAACAAATTTACTGCGTTCCCCAGCAAATTTTTCAGGCAAAGGAAATTTAGGCTCAGCAACTCTTTCTGTCGCTCTAGCTTGCACATTAGATACTGCTAGTCCCTGTTGCTGTACTGCCCCCCTCAACTCCGTGACCTGTAGGGACAGTGCCTCCAACTGGCGGGTTATGGAAGTCATGGGATCCATGACAAAACACAAAAAAAAAGAAACCCCCTTTTTTTTTTTTTTGTTGGGCCGATTATAATGTCACGGGGAGACTAGGTGGGCGAGAGCTAATAACCCGGGCCCCTGCAATTTCCCTCAGACTAGGGAAATGCTGATTGACCCTCTACCTGAAGTTTACACTGATGGTGTGCATGTCCAGACCTCGAACCTCACCCTGCCTCCTGTTACAACCCTAGGCTGAAAACCTCTGCCCTCCACCCGGTGAATGCAATACACCAATACCCACAGTTAGCACAGACAAGGAGAAAGGAAAATATACACCACGCCGCAGTCACTCAGGAATACACTATAAATGTGCAGGGCAAAATAAACACAAATATAGGAAGGAGTAAATAAGACAAAGGAAAATACACCACCAGCAACGATTCTCCAACAACCAGCTCTCCACTCCAGACCGAGATAACAACGCAAGACAGAAGCTATAATCGCCGACGCCCAATGATCAGGAAAGCTATTTAAAGGCAATGGGCATGGCCCAGCTTCCAATCCGAGGATCAGGTAAATTAACCCCGGAACAGCTAGACAAAATCTAGCCGACGCCAATGAGCAAATAGTGGTCAAAAGCGGAACTACCGCTGTCTGTCGGACGACCTGGTCTGAACGGCGTCCGACATGACAGTAGCCCACAGATAAATCAGGGGTCTGACAGAGGTACCACACTATTCATTATGTGACCTGTATTTTGTACCCCAAAATACTGAATAGAATGAGGGTTACAGACAGCCAATACAGTGGAATAGAGGCCTGAAATGCCCAAATTTGTAGCCCAGAGATAGATCAGGCGTCTGACAGAGAAACCCCAATGTCCAATATGTGGCTTGTTTATGTTTTCTTTACCCCACAATACTGTATAGAACGAGGGTAACAGACTGCAAATACAGTGGAATGGAGGCCTGAAATGCCCAAATTAAAAGCCTACAGATGGATCAGGGGTCTGACAGAGGTACCACACTGTTCAATATGTGGCCTGTATTTTTTAACCCAAATTCTGAATAGAACGAGGGTTACAGACAGCCAATACAGTGGAATTGATTCCTGAAATGTCCAAATTTGTAGCCCACAGATAGATCAGGGATCTGACAGAGGTGCCACACTGTTCAATATGTGGCCTGTATTTTTTTCCCCAAAATACTGTATAGATCGAGGGTAACAGACAGCAAGTACAGTGGAATGGAGGCCTGAAATACCCAAATTTCTAGCCCCCATAAAGATCAGGGGTATGACAGAGGTACCACACTGTTCAATATGTGGACTGCTTTTGTTTTTTTACCCGAAAATACTGTATAGAACGAGGGTAACAGACAGCAAATACAGTGGAATGGAGGCCTGACATGCCCAAATTTAGAGACAACTGATAGATCAGGCGTCTGGCAGAGGTACCACACTATTAAATATGTGAACAAGCAAAAACAAAAAAGGGGGGCTCTGGATTGCTTTGGAATAAAATAATATGGATTAAGAAGCCAAAAAAATCTTCCTAGCCACTGATACCTGGGGCTAGGTATTATATGTAATAGGCAGCAGCAGACAGTAATGGAATGGACCCACTTGATGTATGCAATGATATCTATATACCCAGATACAGTGCTTGCATGCCTTGCACTGATATGTATAGAGCCACATACACTCCCCTGCCTACCTAGCACTGCAATCTTTATACTCCGCAATTAGTCCTTAGAAGGACTGTTGGTTTAGCTGGATTTGTGGATTCTATGATGGTAGACCCATACTAACTAATAAATCCCCAAATCTGACCCTATCTCAGCAGCAGCTCTCCCTACATTATCTGAATGTGGAGCTGAATGCGCCAAGCAGGGCGGCGCCAGGTTTCTTATAGACCTGATGATGCTGTGCGGCCAGCCAATCACTGTAATATCACAACAAAGATGGCTGCGGCATTACAGTGCATTGCTGACAATCCCTGCATGTTGATTTGCTCTATAAAGGGCGTAGACCCGAGCTCCCGCCGAGCAAGCCTGGAAATGCTCAGTGCTCACCAAGTACCGCGAGTACAGCGATGCTCAGGCGAGTAACGAGCATTACCGAGTATGCTCGCTCATCACTAGTGCCAACCAAAGAAAGCATATCAGTAAAAAATAGTTAAGGTTGCACCATAATTTACCAAGAATGATTAACCTAGAACATTGAAACTGCATTGCTGCCATAGAAAATAGCCATAGAAAATAGGAAAAAATGGAAAAAGTGATATATTGTGTATATATGAAATATGCATCTGCAAAAATTGCTATGAAATTAAGGAAGGTACAGTGCATAGATTGGCCAATATGTGTGAGCCCATATTTGTAC
Organism: Ranitomeya variabilis; assembly: GCF_051348905.1. Lineage (NCBI taxonomy): Eukaryota > Metazoa > Chordata > Amphibia > Anura > Dendrobatidae > Ranitomeya > Ranitomeya variabilis. The sequence goes on along the minus strand of NC_135234.1, from coordinate 589,575,400 downwards.
TAAAGCCTTTTTGACTTGTGCACTACCACTCCCATTAGCCACATGTGATTTTAAGCCCATAAATTGTAGGCTTTTTTGCCCAGAAGAGGTGACATATCAGGATAGAGACCCAATTTTCGAAGGATGCCTTGACGTGGCAATTTTTGCAGATGCATATTTCATATATACATTATATAGCACTTTTTCTATTTTTTCCCATTTTCTATGGCAGCAATGCAGTTTCAATATTCTAGAGTAATAATTCTTGGTAAATTATTGTGCAAACTTGACTGTAGTTTACTTATACGCTTTCTTTGGTTGGCACCTATTCACACTAGCTTAGATGTGCTGCTCCTTCTTTTTTTCTATTTGAGTTCAATTTTGATGATGATTCAGAGTGATAAACCAGCCATTTTCTTACGTCTCAGATTCAATGTGTTTAACTGGGGGTCACACGAGTGACGAGTTTTTGGATCAGTTATGTAAATGAAGCTGGTTGAGCCACAAGTGTCAGCTTATTGTCATATGATTCTCTCGCAGAGAGAATTGGATCACAGGTATGAAGAAAACGGAGAACTTAATTTCTCAATCTTCTCCATTGCCTGTGTTCGCGTAAATCAGACTGTGCTCAGGTGGTATGAGAGGGCACTCGGATGTTTTATATGCAACCATAGACTTGTTTGGGTAAGTGTGATCAGTATGGAACTAATCTGCACTAGACCATAGAATAATATTGGTCCGAGTGCTATCCGATAAAACATCAGGTAGAACTCGTCCGATATATATGATTGTGTCAGCGAGCCCTTACTCAAATTTTCCTCGTCACCTATGGCTTTAGATTCTGGTTTTGCTCAGCATGCAGTTGCCTGGGCAGTATAGTTAACAGCATTCTGTTGTCGTCCTTGGTATTTCACATATTAACATTCGCTGATCCTCCTTCACCTGACTTGTTCTGTGGACACTTCTAATGTTTTTGATTTCTTACCTCACTGATACAGTCCTGTTCCTGTCTTTAATTGTCTATTATAACTTTAAGTTCAGATCTTAGTACTACACCATACCAAAGATTAATAAGTAGTGTTGAGCGATACCGTCCGATACTTGAAAGTATCTGTATCGGATAGTATCGGCCGATACCCGAAAAGTATCGGATATCGCCGATACCGATACCAATACAAGTCAATGGGACACCAAGTATCGGAAGGTATCCTGATGGTTCCCAGGGTCTGAAGGAGAGGAAACTCTCCTTCAGGCCCTGGGATCCATATTAATGTGTAAAATAAAGAATTAAAATAAAAAATATTGATATACTCACCCGTCCGGAGGCCCCTGCACCTTACCGCTGTTAAACGGCAGCCTGCTTTGCTTAAAATGAGCGCGTTCAGCACCTTCCATGACGTCACGGCTTCTGATTGGTCGCGTGCCGCTCATGTGACCGCCACGCGACCAATCACAAGCCGCGACATCATGGAAGGTGCTGAACGCGCTCATTTTAAGCAAAGCAGGCTGCCGGTTACTACAGGGCGCGTCAGAGGGTGAGTATATCCCTATTTTTTATTTTAATTCTTTATTTTTTACATGAATATGGATCCCAGGGCCTGAAGGAGAGTTTCCTATCCTTCAGACCCTGGGAACCATACACTGGGAACTTCCGATTCCGATTCCCGATACCACAAAAGTATCGGATCTCGGTATCGGAATTCCGATACCGCAAGTATCGGCCGATACCCAATACTTGCGGTATCGGAATGCTCAACACTATTAATAAGCTGTTGCTGTAGAGGACTTCAAAGTAAGAACTATTCTTTAGCAAAAACTAAACCTCCCTAAATAATTTAAAGGGGTGGTTCAATTCCTAAAATGTTGTTTATAAATACCTATTTTTACAATCTAAGAACTTTTACAATTTGCTTTACTATAAAATATTTTAGACTTCCTATAAAACTAATCTCTCAATTTGTTTTTGTTTTTTTTTCCTGCACTTTTTGTGATGTTAAATTTGAGAGAAATCTTAAATGGAGAATCATCAGCAGGCTGGGGCTGCACTCACTTCCTCACAATGTCTATCACCCAACTAGAACAGAATATCATTATGGGGCATTGCTGCAATCTCTTTCATTACCGTGCTCGAAAGATGTCCTAAATTCATGGCCTTGATAGGAGCTATGGGAAAAGTGACCAAGGCGCTGCCACTCTGTTTGTCCCAACAGGCTGCCAGCATTTTACTGTGAAAGGAGATGTCATCAACACAAGGTGATAGAAGCAGAACCCTGATGATAATGATTCAGAAGCTGTGGGGCGGTGATTCTGTCACTCACCCTGCTTCTATCACTGCTCCCTGACAATGTATCCTTTCACAGTAAGGCCCGCAGGATGTGTTTTTTGCCCATAGACTTGTATTGCTGACGGATCGCGACATATGGCCATACGTCCCGTCCAACGTGCACTGGGTGCGTCGTGTTTTGGCGGACCGTCGGCACGAAAAAACATTCAAGGGAACGTTTTTTCGTACTTTAGGTCTGCCATTTCCTACCGCACATGCGCGGCCGGAACTCCGTCCCCTCCTCCCCGGGACTTTACAATGGGCAACGGATGCGTTGAAAAACTGCATCCGCTGCCCAAGTGCCAAATTTTCACAACGTGCGTCGGTACGTCGCGCCGACGCCTAGCGCCGGACCCGTACCGACCTAAGTGTGAAAGAAGCCTAAGTAGCTGCAGCTGATGGTGACAAAAGCAAAGTGCCTGTGCCTTGGTAAATTCTCCCACAATTTCTATCAGCACCATGGATTCAGGACAGTTTTAGAGGCAATGAAAGAAACTGTGATAAGTGACTGCAGCCCCACTCCTGATGACATCCTGATCCAGACAGAGTGATAGACACTGTGGAGAAGTGAGTGAACCCTTGCCGGTCAGATGATTTATTGGAGAATCCTCAATAACAAAATGTTGCATGAAGTGAAGTGAAAATCAAAACACACCCCCACACACACACATTTATGTATTAGATACCATCAAAAGGACAACAGATGCTCATAAAATATAACCTTTACTGAATATTTAAAAAATATTTAAAGTTTGACATACATACAAAAACAGAGAAATAAAAAAGAATTATAATGTAATATCACTCCTTAAGAGATACCATGTGCTAGAAATGCATAATATAGGCTTTATACTGATTGCATGTGTTAGGAATGTTTGATATATTATTTTCAATGCCCTGTGTTCTTTTAATTATACAAAATTTACCATATTGGCAATGCAGAAATTACAAGGTAATGTGAACATGGCAAAGAGCATAGTGCAATACTATGGTCCTGTGTGCCTCAACCCATGTCTCACACAAGTTTCAACAGGGGGCGTGTCAGATTAGGAGACAACAGGTGGATATATAACGTAAGTGCATTAACCCTAGAACGCATACCCATAGAAATCTACACATTCACACACCTGGGGCCTTTTAGGCCTGTTTACAATTATCATGGAATAACTCAAATAAAAATACTTTTCAAAGTTTATTGCAAAGTAAGGATGCATTCCCACTAGCGCAGGGGTCCGCCAGGATGGGATTCCGTAATGGATCTGACCTCCTGGTGACCCCAGCTAAGGCTGGCGGACGCATACCTGGGGCCTCGCAGGCCTGCCAGGTTACTTGTTTTCTATTTTCTGTAAAATTACTTTAGTTAGAATTTTGAAACTCTAGGTATTCCTCAGGTATATAGTTGTTAGTAATTTCCAGTTGTTCATATATTTTTATGTTATAGGCATTTCGGTATAACAACCTTTTTTTGGGACTACCCCATATTCACGCACCTGGGGCCTTTAAGGCCTGTGTGCAAATAACATGGAATAACTCAAATAAAAATACTTTTCAAAATTTATTTTACAATTGCAAGGTAAGGATGCATTCCAACTAGCGCTGGGGTCCTCCAGGAGGGGATCCGTAATGGATCTGACCTCCTGATGACCCCAGCAAAGGCTGGCGGAATCCCGCCATTCCGGCAGCCTTAGCTGGAGTTACCAGGAGGTCAGATCCATTATGGATTCCCTTCTGGCGAACCCCAGCGCTACTGGGAACACAGCCTAAGATGTGTATATTTCAAAACATAATTATGTGCATAAAACAACAAAAAAGTAAGTAAACGGGCACGTCAAATATAGGCATTGTATAAGCAATTTTCTCATGAAAATTTTTTTTGGTTGTAGCAAACTTGGTGCAGGAATATTTATTTGTAACTTTACATATTCCCCCGACAATTCTCGCATATTATTTTTTCGGCTGAATGTTCCTTGCATACATTTTGTCCGCAAGTAGAACAGAAACGCTCCGATTTTCTTTCCTTCTTTGCTGGACAAATATAGCAGCGCTTTCTTTTTTTTTCTCTTTGCTCTGGATGTTCCAGAAAGCATATTCCACATAGGATCATTGCCTCTGTAATTTGCCTTGATAAGCATATCATGCTGCTTCTCTCCATCATAGTAGGCATCAAAAGTTCATAACAAAGTTCTGTCAAAAATAGACATCTCTTGTCTTTCCTGTTGGCATGGAATTCTGGATTAGTTTGACAATAAACAATGTAGCTATTGAGGGCTGACACATCAAGGATATTGGAAAAAAGGGCAACAGGCCAACGTTTAGTCTGCCTTTTGCACGAATACTCTCCAATCATTTCGTCCATCTTGTCGACACCTCCTTTTGTCTTATTATATTGCAGTATGATTTCAGGTTTTTTTTTCCTGTCATTGGTGTCAATACTTCCATCATGATGCATTGTACTCAGTAATATCACGGATTTTTCTTTCTTGGCTTTATAAGACACCATTGTTGCTTGATTGCAAAAACCGAATACACTCTCGTAGATTGTTCGCTGTGCATTGTGCTTCATGATTGTAGGAATTTTGCGGCGGTTTGGCCTCATAGTACCAACAAGTGTATGTTGCTTTTGAAGCAAAAAGTTGGCCATTTCAAAATTGGTAAAGTAATTATCCATTGTAATATTTTTTCCCGAATTGAAAATTGGTAGAGCAAGTGTTTTTACTGTCGGAACATAGGTCTTTCTGGACTGGAGCATCAGCTTCTTTGCCACAGTAAATCAGACCATTCATCCCATAATAGCTTGCTGAATCGCACATCCAGAAAATGTTTCTACCATACTTAGCTGGCTTACTGGGCATATACTGAATGAATTTGCAACGTCCCCTAAAGGCAAGAAGTTGCTCGTCCACTGTCACATTATCACTGGAATGGTAAAGCTTTGTACAGTTCTTGATAAAAAGATTTCAGATACAGCTAATAGGGGCTAATTTATCGGTTGCCAACCTCACAGGGCGAGTTCTCTTTTCATCAAAACGAAGGCATCTCCGAATACCCTCAAATCTATTGATGGACATAGTAGCTTTGTAGTGTGAATCTGCAAATGGGTTCTGAAATAACTCTCTGATTGGAACATCGTATGATTTTGTCGACCCTGCCAGAAGAGTAAGGCCAATATAAGCATATAGTTCCTCTTTAGTTATATTTTTCCATTTTTGTTTTCTTCCTGACGCGATACGTTTTCCTTCTATGTTAGTACACAAAACTACCTCATCTGCAATATCATCCGAAACAAATTTACAGAAAACATCTCTTTTGGACATGAATTGGGGAATTCCGACAGCTCCTTGAGCAACTCTAATAATGTTATGTGATGGGGTGAGTGCAGGAGCCGCAGCAGTACTGTTCCAAAAAATATTCGTTTTAGATGTTCTGTTTGAACGTTCTGCTGGATCCACTACTTCTTCATCATCTGAAGAATCGCTGGACGATGAAGTTGATACATTAGCTGGTGGCATGTACTCTTCATCAGACAAAGAAATTTCACTTTCTTCATCACTATTGAAAACAATCTCCTCGATTTCATGGTCAGTCAATCCCCTGGAAGTAGACTGTGCCATTGTAATTTTAGATGTCAGTAAACTAAAAAGAAAAAAAATATATTACAATCAGGCTTGTGCACTGTAAACAGAATGTGATAAGACTCTTTGTTAGGGTCCCAGCACAGCAAGCGATATAAAGCGGGTAAAGTGCAGCCCCCCTCCTCTTACCTTCAACAGATCACTTTCTTGAAGTGCAGTAGAAGCCTCTGGTTTTGGAGCTCAGAAAGTTTCTATTTCCAGACAAAAGAAAGCTGACTTCTTCCTCCAAAGTCTCTCCAGCAATTAGTACAAAAAGACCTGCAATGAGGTCAGAGACACATGACTTTGTGAGGGAGCCTCCATTCCAAGATCACATGACCATGTTGTCATGCAGAATCCACACTCTTCCCAGCAATAGCAGAGTCGTAAAAGTTCTTCCCCAGCAACAATACAGACAAAAAGACTGAGTATCTCATGTAAACCTAGTACAGGCCTAAAAGGCCCCAGGTGCGTGAATATGGGGTAGTCCCAAAAAAAGGTTGTTATACCGAAATGTCCGTAACATAAAAATATATGAATAACTGGAAATTACTAACAACTATATACCTGAGGATTATCTAGATTTTCAAAATTCTAACTAAAGTACTTTTACAGAAAATAGAAAACAAGTAACCTGGCAGGCCTGCGAGGCCCCAGGTATGCATTCTAGGGTTAATTGATCAGCAAATTGTCATAGAAGAATCATGAGGCTAAACCAAAAACAGCATGCGGCACTATTTGCCATAATACATATCAACATATTAGATATCATTTTACAAAGGTATTAAAGAATTCAGCCAATTAGAGTATTTGTGATTTATCTAATACAATCCTCCCCTAAATTATGTAATTTGATCCTGCAGCTTATCACAAAAAGTGGGTCAGTGATGTACAATGGAATATCCTATCCAAATGACCGTATATTCCAGATGTTAAACATGCTCTTTGTGGATGTTGGCCAATCACCTGCAGTGTATTTATGCTGCTTACCGTAGCGACCTATCAAAAAGGCCAAAGCATCAGTGTATTGACCTCGACTATTTAACACACATTCAGCAGAGGAATACAATGTAATGTCAGGCTTCATCAATGAGATAGTATACGGCGGTTCATGCCTCAACCTGCCTGATCCTCCGCCCGCTGGGACTGCAATCAGATCTTGTCATGTCTCCTACGAGATGCATGCACTCACCGATCACATTGCCTGGCTTGGTTGAGGATCTGGAGATGCCCCAGTGCGCATGCACACATGGAATCACAGTGTGATCTATTGGGTATGAACAAGCTCTATGTTAACCTATACTCCAATGTAAGGGAGGATTGTCACTGGTTTGTAAGGGACCTGGAGGTCTAGGTTTAGGCACTAGGAAGCATGTGAAATTCTGGACTATATAAAAAATACAGTAAAGAAAATATATATGGCATGTACAGATTAGAATAAATAAACATGAAAATGTGTATGTGGACAAAAGGAAAATTACTTGGGTGAAAAATGTACACTGACAAATATTGCTATGTGCAAAGATTAGACAGGGATTTGGTCTGATACAAGATAACAAAACTTTAAACTATATTTGTTTAAGTGAATATAAAAAATTATTTATAAACCTATACGACTAACAGTGACTGTGCACAAAAATTGCTGTTAACTAGAATAAAGATACCTGTGTATACAATATATACAGTATATAAAACATATAAATAAATTTATGCCAATACTAAATACTGAAAAGCAATAAAATTGTAGTCATCCTATTTGATCACAAGTGTGTTTACTTATTATTTTACACTATACAGTGGCATGTAAAAGTTTAGGCACCCCTGGTGAAAATTACTGTTATTATGAACAGTTAAGCAAGTTGAAGATGAAATGATCTCTAAAAGGCCTAAAGTTAAAGATGACACATTTCCTTTGTATTTTAGGCAAAAAAAATAGATTTTTTTCATCTTTTTCATGTTAAATAATTACAAAAAGGCAAATGGTAGATGACAAAGTTTTGGCACCATGCATGGTTTGTACCTAGTAGCACTCTGTTTTGAATGTATCAAAGTTTGTAAACGCTTTTTGTATCCAGACAAGAGTTTTCAATTCTTGGTTAAGAGATTTTCATCAATTCTTTGTTTTGAAATTCTTCCCGTCTTGTGAGATTCCTGGGTCATCTTGCAAGCACTGCTACAGTTATGCACAAAAGTTTACATACCCCAGCAGAATTTTTGCTTTCTCTGCCTTTTTTTTAGAGAATATGAATGATAACACCAAAACTTTTTCGCCACTCATGGTTAGTGGTTGGGTGAAGCCATTTATTGTCAAACTACTGTGTTCTCGCTTTTTAAATCATAATGACAACCCAAAATATACAAATGACCCTGATCAAAAGTCTACATACCTACATACCCCATTTCTTAATACCATGTTTTTCCCCCTCTAAACATTAATGAGAGCTTGAAGTCTTTTGTGGTAGTTGTGGATGAGGTTCTTTGTTTTCTCAGATGGTAAAGCTGCCTTCTCTTCTTGGCAAAATGCCTCCAGTTCCTGTAAATTCCTGGGGTGTCTAGCATGAACTGCGCGGTTGAGATCTCCCCAGAGTAGCTTCTGCTTAGAAGAACCAATGGCTGCTGTTTTTTGACACAAGGATAGAGGAGGTTTGGTTTTTATAAAGCTGGAAAATTTGCATAATCTGGCCTTTCCTAATGATGATAGTGAACAAGCCATAACCCTAACAAGCTAATTAAGTTCTCAAAACTTGGTCAACGTTATCTGTGAAATCAAACCTCCAAGGGTACCCAGCCATTTGCACTGACCCATTTTCCTTTTTGTAATTTTTAAAATGAAAAATATGGCAGTATATACATTTGTTTTGTCTAAAATACAAAGGAAATGTGTCATCTGTAACTTTAGGTTTTTTAGAGATCATTTCATCTTCAATGGTACACATTGACAGTAGTTTTGACCAGGAGTGCCCAAACATTTACATGCCACCGTATGTGATTGTTAACCCCTTCAAGATCTTCAACGTATCCATACCTTCAGGTTGAGAAGTACTTTCTAACTTTCGACGCATGGCAGTTTGGCACGCACAGGAGCTGTGCGCCTGCGATTGCCCCAGAATGTTCAGCTGAAATCTGACATTCAATGCCAGGAGCAGTGCAATCATCGCTCCTGACAATTTAACCACCTAAATTGTGCAATCAATATCAATTGCAATATTTAGATGGCAGGGAGAGAGAGGAGGCCCTCTATCCCCTCTGATCGACACAACCTGCAACATAATCGCGAGGAGCCGATTGTTCTCATGGTGACCCAATATAGTTATGTATATATTTTACCCATAAATATGTATTTTTTAAAAATGTACACATTTGGTATTGTCCTGTCTGGAACAGCCTAACCTATAAAACTGTCTCTTTAATTAACATTTTCAGTAAACACTGCAAAAATACATAAATAAAAAAATAGGAAAAAACTATGCTTTTCATCAAACTGCTAAGCAAAAAGTGAAATAAAATGTGATTAAAAAGAAAAATGTAAAAAAAATATGGCATCACTAAAAATGTCCTTTTATCCCACAAAAACAGGCTGCCATACAGCTCTATTAGTGGAAAAATAAAAAAAGTTGTAGCTCTCAGAATAAAGGGATGCAAAAATAATTCTTATTAGGGTTGAGCGACTTTTATTTTTATAGGATCGGGTCGGGTTTCACGAAACCCGACTTTCTCAAAAGTCGGGTCGAGTGAAATTGGCCGATCCTATAAAAAAGTCGGGGTCGGGGTCGGCCGAAACGCGAAACCCAATGCAGTGCAATGGGATACTATGGTTCCCAGGGTCTGAAGGAGAGGAAACTCTCCTTCAGGCCCTGGGATCCATATTTAAGTGTAAAATAAAGAATTAAAATAAAAAATATTGATATACTCACCCTCTGACGAGCCCTGGTAGTAATCGGCATCTTCTGTTCCTAAGAATGAGCGCGTTCAGGGCCTTAGATGACGTCACGGCTTTGTGATTGGTCACGGCGGCCCACGTGACCGCTCAGCGACCAATCACAAGCCGTGACATAATTCTCTCAGGTCCTAAATTCCTCATTCTAGGAATTTAGGCCATGAGAATTACGTCACGGCTTGTGATTGGTCGCTGAGCGGTCACGTGGGCCGCCGCGACCAATCACAAAGCAGTGACGTCATCTAAGGCCCTGAACATGCTCATTCTTAAGAAGGAAGGCTGCCGGAAAGAAGCAGGGCACGTACGAGGGTGAGTATATACCTAATAGGAATATACTCACCCTCGGCTTCTTTCCGGCAGCCTTTCTTCTTAAGAATGAGCGCGTTCAGGGCCTTAGATGACGTCACGGCTTTGTGATTGGTTGCGGCGGCCCACGTGACCGCTCAGCGACCAATCACAAGCCGTGACGTAATTCTCATGGCCTAAATTCCTAGAACGAGGAATTTAGGACCTGAGAGAATTACGTCACGGCTTGTGATTGGTCGCTGAGCGGTCACGTGGGCCGCCGCGACCAATCACAAAGCAGTGACGTCATCTAAGGCCCTGAACACGCTCATTCTTAAGAAGGAAGGCTGCCGGAAAGAAGCAGGGCACGTACGAGGGTGAGTATATACCTAATAGGAATATACTCACCCTCGGCTTCTTTCCGGCAGCCTTTCTTCTTAAGAATGAGCGCGTTCAGGGCCTTAGATGACATCACGGCTTTGTGATTGGTCGCGGCGGCCCACGTGACCGCTCAGCGACCAATCACAAGCCGTGACGTAATTGTCATGGCCTAAATTCCTAGAATGAGGAATTTTGGACCTGAGAGAATTACGTCACGGCTTGTGATTGGTCGCTGAGCGGTCACGTGGGCCGCTGCGACCAATCACAAAGCCGTGACGTCTTCTAAGGCCCTGAACGCGCTCATTCTTAGGAATGGAAGATGCCGATTACTACCAGCGCTCGTCGGAGAGGTGAGTATATCAATATTTTTAATTTTAATTCTTTATTTTACACTTAAATGTGGATTCCGATACCGATTTCCGATATCGCAAACATATCGGAACTCGGTATCAGAATTCCGATACCAGATTCAGAAGATCGCCGACCTCATGGCCGACCCCACACAGGAGTCGGGTCGGGTTTCATGAAACCCGACTTTGCCAAAAGTCGGCGACTTTGCCAAAAGTCGGCGACTTTTGAAAATGGTCGACCCGTTTCGCTCAACCCTAATTCTTATTCTATAGACTAGTTTTTATTGTTAAAAAGTGGCAAAACTTAAAACAATAATATAAATGTGATATCACTGTAATCATACGAGTAAAGCCACCTTATCAATTTTTCCCGATGTACAACGGCATTAAAAAAAAAAAAAACTATTCATGAATATCTGTTTTTTGCTCATTCTGCCTCCCAAAAATTGGAACAGAAAGCTACCAAAGGTCATGCGCTCGAAAATGGTACCAGTCAAAACGTCAACCCATCTCTCAAAAAACAAGCCCTCATATAACCCTGTTGGCAGAAATATGTTTTAGCTTCTGACAGCAGCCAAACACAAAAAAACAATATTTATCTGATATCCCTGCAATCGCATTTATTTGAATAATAAAGTCGTCTAATCACTTATTCAGCATGAGGAACAGCAAAAAGATAAATAAAAACCAATTCTTGACCTGCTGTTGATTTGTTCATTCTGCCTCCAAAAGAGCACCATGTGGCTTGGCTTACAGGTACAGTACAGACCAAAAGTTAGGACACACCTTTGACATTTAAAGATTTTTCTGTATTTTCATGACTATAACAATTGTACATTCACACTAAAGGCATCAAAATTATGAATTAACACATGTGGAATTATATACTTTGGGCCCATATAATGCTCCATAAAGGGGATTATGGCCCCATAAGATGTTCCATAGAAAATATGTCACATGTAATGCTTCATAAAAGTTGATTATGGCCCCATAAGATGCTCCATAGAAAATATGCCACATGTAATGCTGCATAAAGGTTGATTATGGCCCCATAAGATGCTCCATAAAAAATGCCCCATATAATGCTGCATAAAAGTTGATTATGGCCCCATAAGATGCTCCATAGAAAATGTGCCACATGTAATGCTGCATAAAGGTTGATTATGGCCCCATAAGATGCTCCATAGAAAATATGCCACATGTAATGCTGCATAAAAGTTGATAATGGCCCCCATAAGATGCTCAATGGAAAATATGCCACATGTAATGCTGCATAAAGGTTGATTATGGCCCCATAAGATGCTCCATAAAAAAATTGCCCTATGTAATGCTGCATAAAAGTTGATTATGGCCCCATAAGATGCTCCATAAAAAATATGTCACATGTATAGCTTCACAAAAGTTGATTATGGCCCTATAAGATGCTCCATAGAAAATATGTCACATGTAATGCTGCATAAAAGTTGATTATGGCCCAATAAGATGCTCCATAGAAAATATGCCACATGTAATGCTGCATAAAGGTTGATTATGGCCCCATAAGATGCTACATAGAAAATGTGCCACATGTAACGCTGCATAAAGGTTGATTATGGCCCCATAAGATGCTCCATAGTAAATATGCCACATGTAATGCTGCAAAAAAGTTGATAATGGCCCCATAAGATGTTCCATAGAAAATATGTCACATGTAATGCTTCACAAAAGTTGATTATGGCCCCATAAGATGCTCCACAGAAAATATGTCACATGTAATGCTGCATAAAAGTTGATTATGGCCCAATAAGATGCTCCATAGAAAATATGCCACATGTAATGCTGCATAAAGGTTGATTATGGCCCCATAAGATGCTCCATAAAAAATGCCCCATATAATGTTGCATAAAAGTTGATTATGGCCCCATAAGATGCTCCATAGAAAATGTGCCACATGTAATGCTGCATAAAAGTTTATTATGGCCCCAAAAGATGCTCCATAGAAAATGTGCTCCATTTAATGCTGCATAAAAATTGATTATGGCCCCATAAGATGCTCCATGGAAAATATGTCACATGTAATGCTGCATAAAGGTTGATTATGGCCCCATAAAATGCTCCATGGAAAATATGCCACATGTCATGCTGCATAAATGTCGATTATGGCCCCATAGAAAATTTGCCCCATATAATGCTGCATAAAAGTTAATTATGGCCCCAAAAGATGCTCCATGGAAAATATGCCACATGTAATGCTGCATAAAGGTTGATTATGGCCACGTAAGATGCTCCATAGAAAATATGCCACATGTAATGCTGCATAAAGGTTGATTATGGCCCCATAAGATGCTCCATAAAAAATATGCCCTATATAATGCGGCATAAAAGTTGATTATGGCCCCATAAGATGCTCCATAGAAAATGTGCCACATGTCATGCTGCATAAATGTCGATTATGGCCCCATAAGATGCTCCATAGAAAATGTGCCCCATATAATGCTGCATAAAAATTAATTATGGCCCCAAAAGATGTTCCATGGAAAATATGCCACATGTAATGCTGCATAAAGGTTGATTATGGCCACATAAGATGCTCCATAAAAAATGTGCCACATGTAATGCTGCATAAAAGTTGATTATGGCCACATAAGATGCTCATTAGAAAATGTGCCACGTGTAATGCTGCATAAACGTTGATTATGGCCCCATAAGATGCTCCATATAAAATATGCCACATGTAATGCTGCATAAAAGTAGATTATGGCCCCTTAAGATGCTCCACAGAAAATTTGCCCCATATAATGCTGCATAAAAGTTGATTATGGCCCCATAAGATGCTCCATGGAAAATATGCAACATGTAATGCTGCATAAAGGTTGATTATGGCCACATAAGATGCTCCATAGAAAATATGCCACATGTAATGCTGTATAAAAGTTGATTATGACCCCATAAGATGCTCCATAGGAAATATGCCACATGTAATGCTCCATAAAGGTTGATTATGGCCTAATAAGATGCTCCATAGGAAATATGCCACACGTAATGCTGCATAAAGGTTGATTATGGCCCCATAAAATGCTCCATAAAAAAATTGCCCTACATAATGCTGCATAAAAGTTGGTTATAACCCTTGAGATGCTCCATAGAAAATGTGCCACATGTAATGCTGCATAAAAGTTGATTATGGCCCCATAAGATGCTCCATAGAAAATTTGCCCCATATAATGCTGCATAAAAGTTGATTATGGCCCCATAAGATGCTCCATGGAAAATATGCGACAAGTAACGCTGCATAAAGGTTGATTATGGCCCCATAAAATGCTCCATAAAAAAATTGCCCTATATAATGCTGCATAAAAGTTGATTATAACCCTTAAGATGCTCCATAGAAAATGTGCCACATGTAATGCTGCATAAAAGTTGATTATGGCCCCATAAGATGCTCCATAGAAAATTTGCCCCACATAATGCTGCATAAAAGTTGATTATGGCCCCGTAAGGTGCTTCATAGAAAATATGCCACATGTAATGCTGCATAAAGGTTTATTATGGCCCCATAGGATGCTCCATAGAAAATTCTCCCCATATAATGCTGCATTAAAGTTGATTATGGCCCCATAAGATGCTTCATAGAAAAATATGCCACATGTTATGCTGCATAAAAGTTGATTATGGCCCCATAAGATGCAGTTTATGCGTATGTGATTAGCCGTACTGTATATCTGCTGCTGCAATAAAAAAAGACATACTCACCTCCCGTCGCTGCCCGCTGCTCCTCAGCGTCCCGTCTCTTTGCAGTGACTATTCTGACAGAGGGTGCACACTAACATGTCATCGTGCCCTCTGACCTGAACGTCATAGCCAGAGGTTACGGAAGACAGAGCCAGGCGGTGGAATGGGGACAGGTGAATATCAGAATGCTAACCCTTCCCCTTATACTCACCTGCTCACGGTGCGGTCCCTGCTTCTCACTGACAGATGGTCTCCAGGTGCCTGCAGCTTATTCCAGTGTTGAGCAGTCACTGGTACCACTCATTAAAGTAATGAATATACGCTCCACCCCAATGGGAGTGGGGTTGTGTCCATATTCATTACTTTAATGCGCGGTACCATGTGACCGCTCAACACTGGAAGAAGCTGTGGGCGCCTGGAGACCATCTGTCAGTGAGAAGCAGGGACTGCGCCGGGAGCAGGTGTGTATGATGTGACAGCTGCTGCTCCCCCTCTCCCCCACCGATCCCGTGGGACAATAACTCCAGTATACGCCGGGAAGGGAACTTTCAGCCTAAATAAATGGGCTGAAAATCTCAGCTTATACTCTAGTATACAACCCCTGGCAAAAATTATGGAATCACAGGCCTTGGAGGATGTTCATTCAGTTAATTTCGTAGAAAAAAAGCAGATCACAGACATGGCACAAAACTAAAGTCTTTTCAAATGGCAACTTTCTGGCTTTAAGAAATACTAAAAGAAATCAAGAAAAAAAATGTAGTAGTCAGTAATGGTTAGATTTTTTAACCAAGCATAGGGGAAAAATTATGGAGTCACTCAATTCTGAGGAAAAAATTATGGAATCATGAAGAACAAACAAACAAAAATAAGACTCCAAAACATCTCTAGTATTTTGTTGAACCACTTCTGGCTTTTTTAACAGCTTGCAGTCTCTGAGGCATTGACTTAATGAGTGTCAAACAGTACTCTTCATCAATCTGGCTCCAACTTTCTCTGATTGCTGTTGCCAGATCAGCTTTGCAGGTTGGAGCCTTGTCATGGGCCATTTTCTTCAACTTCCACCAAAGATTTTCAATTGGATTGAGATCCAGACTATTTGAAGGCCATGACATTGACCTTATGTGTCTTTTTAAAACGTATGTTTTCACAGTTTTTGCTCTATGGCAGGATGCTTTATCATCTTGAAAAATGATTTTATCATCCCCAAAAATCCTTTCAATTGATGGGATAAGAAATGTGTCCAAAATATCAGCATAACCTTATGCATTTATTGAAGATGTAATGACAGCCATCTCCCCAGTGCCTTTACTTGACATGCAGCCCCATATCATCAATGACTGTGGAAATTTGCATGTTCTCTTCAGGCAGTCATCTACAGGTCCTTCTCAAAAAATTAGCATATAGTGTTAAATTTCATTATTTACCATAATGTAATGATTACAATTAAACTTTCATATATTATAGATTAATTATCCACCAACTGAAATTTGTCAGGTCTTTTATTGTTTTAATACTGATGATTTTGGCATACAACTCCTGATAACCCAAAAAACCTGTCTCAATAAATTAGCATATTTCACCCGTCCAATCAAATAAAAGTGTTTTTTAATAACAAACAAAAAAACCATCAAATAATAATGTTCAGTTATGCACTCAATACTTGGTCGGGAATCCTTTGGCAGAAATGACTGCTTCAATGCGGCGTGGCATGGAGGCAATCAGCCTGTGACACTGCTGAGATGTTATGGAGGCCCAGGATGCTTCAATAGCGGCCTTAAGCTCATCCAGAGTGTTGGGTCTTGCGTCTCTCAACTTTCTCTTCACAATATCCCACAGATTCTCTATGGGGTTCAGTTGGCAGGCCAATTGAGCACAGTAATACCATGGTCAGTAAACCATTTACCAGTGGTTTTGGCACTGTGAGCAGGTGCCAGGTCGTGCTGAAAAATGAAATCTTCATCTCCATAAAGCATTTCAGCCGATGGAAGCATGAAGTGCTCCAAAATCTCCTGATAGCTAGCTGCATTGACCCTGCCCTTGATGAAACACAGTGGACCAACACCAGCAGCTGACATGGCACCCCACACCATCACTGACTGTGGGTACTTGACACTGGACTTCAGGCATTTTGGCATTTCCTTCTCCCCAGTCTTCCTCCAGACTCTGGCACCTTGATTTCCGAATGACATGCAAAATTTGCTTTCATCAGAAAAAAGTACTTGGGACCACTTAGCAACAGTCCAGTGCTGCTTCTCTGTAGCCCAGGTCAGGCGCTTCTGCCGCTGTTTATGGTTCAAAAGTGGCTTTACCTGGGGAATGCGGCACCTGTAGCCCATTTCCTGCACACGCCTGTGCACGGTGGCTCTGGATGTTTCCACACCAGACTCAGTCCACTGCTTCCTCAGGTTCCCCAAGGTCTTGAATCGGTCCTTCTCCACAATCTTCCTCAGGGTCCGGTCACCTCTTCTCGTTGTACAGCGTTTTCTGCCACATTTTTGCCTTCCAACAGACTTACCATTGAGGTGCCTTGATACAGCACTCTGGGAACAGCCTATTTGTTGAGAAATTTCTTTCTGGGTCTTACCCTCTTGCTTGAGGGTGTCAATGATGGCCTTCTTGACATCTGTCAGGTCGCTAGTCTTACCCATGATGGGGGTTTTGAGTAATGAACCAGGCAGGGAGTATTTAAAAGCCTCAGGTATCTTTTGCATGTGTTTAGAGTTAATTAGTTGATTCAGAAGATTAGGGTAATAGGTCGTTTAGAGAACCTTTTCTTGATATGCTAATTTATTGAGACAGGTTTTTGGGGTTTTCAGGAGTTGTATGCCAAAATCATCAGTATTAAAACAATAAAAGACCTGACAAATTTCAGTTGGTGGATAATGAATCTATAATATATGAAAGTTTAATTGTAATCATTACATTATGGTAAATAATGAAATTTAACACTATATGCTAATTTTTTGAGAAGGACCTGTATATACATCTCATTGGAACGGCACCAAACAAAAGTTCCAGCATCATCACCTTGCCCAATGCAGATTCGTGATTCATCACTGAATATGACTTTCATCCAGTAATCAATAGTGCAAGAGTGGTTTTCCTTAGCCCAGTGTGACCTTGTTTATCTCTGTTTAGGTGTTAATGGTGGCTTTCGTTTAGCTTTTCTGTATGTAAATTCCATTTTCTTTAGGCGTTTTCTTACAGTTCGGTCACAGATGTTGACTCCAGTTTCCACCCATTCGTTCCTCATTTGTTTTGCGGTGCATTTCCTGCTTTGGAGACATATTGCTTTAAGTTTCCGGTCTTGATGCTTTGATGTCTTCCTTGGTCTACCAGTATGTTTGCCTTTACCAACCTTCCCATGTTGTTTGTATTTGGTCCAGATTTTAGACACAGCTGACTGTGAACAACCAACATCTTTTGCAACATTGCATGATGATTTACCCTCTTTTAAGAGTTTGATATTCCTTTCCTTTGTTTCAATTGACATCTCTCATGTTGGAGCCATGATTCATGTCAGTCCACTTGGTGCAACAGCTCTCCAAGGTGTGATCACTCCTTTTTAGATGCAGACTAATTTGATGCAGGTGTTATTTTTGGGTATGAAGATGTACAGGGTGATTCCATAATTTTTTCCTCATAATTGAGTGATTCCATAATTTTCCCCCATGCTTGGCTAAAAAAAAGTAACCATTACTGACTACCACATTTTTTGTTCTTGATTTCTTTTAGTGTTTCTTAAAGCCAGAAAGTTGCCATTTGAAATGACTTTAGTTTTGTGCCATGTCTGTGATCTGCTTTTTTCTACAAAATTAAACAACTGAATGAACATCCTCCAAGGCTGGTGATTCCATAATTGTTGCCAGGGGTTGTATACGGTATATAAAAATACATAAAGTATGGCTTTCATATCTATTATCAATACTGAAACATACTTGTGCAAATATGTGCTTGATGGTCCCAAAGAAAGGTCTGTTAAAGGAGTTAAAAAGATTTTAAAGTGAATATGATACTAAAGTGCCAGTGCCTATTGAAATAGACTAACCATGAATGGTGAAGTCTATGCTGAATTCTAATGATGCTTAGAAAAACATGTATAATGTTTTGTTGCATTAATTGTGAAAGATGTGTACAGAACCAACATAATTACACACCCCTAAACTGACATGTCAACTGACCAATAGATGCTGCTGCACAGGCACGAGGGGCACCATTTTCAAATTGATTTTTTCTTTGTAATATCAGGAGAATCTCAGACATATCATATACTATATATACACAGTACATATGCGATTATGCTGCAGCACTGGTGCCACGGTTGGCGCCTGCCTGCAGAAGGTTTTCTTTTTAACATGAATATATAATGTTCATTCTGTAAACTAGGGGGTAGGCCACTGTGGGAGAAAGGACCTGTCAGCAGTAGGGTTGAGCGACTTTCATTTTTTTAAGATCGAGTAGGGTTTTGGGAAACCCGATTTTGTCCAGAGTCGAGTCGAGTGCAGTCGGCCGATTATCGCTAAAAGTCGGGGATCGACCGAAACACGAAACCCAATGCAAGTCAATGGGGAAGCATAGTCGGCAGTGAGTGGAGGCCAGGAAAACACCTACAGTGCCCATTTTAATGCCAAAAACATCCATTCTTGTTTCTGAAGCTTGCCAATCTTAATTAACTGTATAATAATAGTTGGGCATAGGGAATTGGGGGAAAGTTGTGGGGGGAGTAGGGCTGGCTCAAGTTTTTCGTGGGCCCAGGAAATGCGGACTACGTCACGGCGGTGTTGCAGGGAAAGGTAAGTATTTAAACGTTGCAAGTGCTGTGATCCTGAGCAAGCAGGGGGGGGCCCACTCGTTCGCATTGGCACTGGCACAGGGCCCCTCAAAGTACGGCGGTGTGTTTGCATGGCGGGGGCGCCTCCCACCAGCAGCGACACTTTTGCGTACTCTGAGGGGCCCTGTGCCAGTGACGTCGCCAACGAGTATGCCCCCCCACCTGATGAAGGAACCTGCACTTTCATCTGCACCTTCCTCTTTGTCCCTGTGTAAGGTGGTATAACATGCGGGAAGGGGAACCTTACTTTCAGCAGGGTCAGATTCTGGCTGTGTAGAGTACAAGGGGAATGTAGTGGTCTAGGTCAATGTACCAGCAGACTCATTTAGCAGTGGCTGGGCAATGGGCAGGATGAGGAGGAAACAGATATAGGGCCAAAGAATAAAGTAGGCTAAATGCAGTTCAAAATTGGTAACAGGACTAAACAGGCGGCATTGCTTTGTTCAGTGGAGTAGCAAACCCAAGAGCAGCAGACACTGTTTCAAGGGCCTAACCACACTAGTAGGCCAAATGCAGTTTAATATCTGATAGTATAGGGCGAAAGCCAGAATGTGGAAGCTCAGCTTTGTTCAGTTGAGGACAACACCAGGGAGGGGCAGACACCTTTAGTAGGCCGGAAAAGCCTATTGCATTTTTTAAAATGGTAATTTGGAGCAGAAGGTTGAAGCTCAGCTTTATTTAGTTGAGGACAACACCAGGCAGGGGCACACAGACAGACACCTTTAGTAGGCCGGAAAAGCCTATTGCATTTTTTAAAATGGTAATTTGGAGCAGAAGGTTGAAGCTCAGCTTTATTTAGTTGAGGACAACACCAGGCAGGGGCACACAGACAGACACCTTTAGTAGGCCGGAAAAGCCTATTGCATTTTTTAAAATGGTAATTTGGAGCAGAAGGTTGAAGCTCAGCTTTATTTAGTTGAGGGCAACACCAGGCAGGGGCACACAGACAGACACCTTTAGTAGGCCGGAAAAGCCTATTGCATTTTTTAAAATGGTAATTTGGAGCAGAAGGTTGAAGCTCAGCTTTATTTAGTTGAGGACAACACCAGGCAGGGGCACACAGACAGACACCTTTAGTAGGCCGGAAAAGCCTATTGCATTTTTTAAAATGGTAATTTGGAGCAGAAGGTTGAAGCTCAGCTTTATTTAGTTGAGGGCAACACCAGGCAGGGGCACACAGACAGACACCTTTAGTAGGCCGGAAAAGCCTATTGCATTTTTTAAAATGGTAATTTGGAGCAGAAGGTTGAAGCTCAGCTTTATTTAGTTGAGGGCAACACCAGGGAGGGGCAGAAGCCGTTAGTAGGCCCTAACCACCATTTTTTTTTTTTAAAACCACTTAATGAGAGCCGGAAGGTTGAAGCTCAGCTTTATTTAGTTGAGGACAACACCAGGCAGGGGCACACAGACAGACACCTTTAGTAGGCCGGAAAAGCCTATTGCATTTTTTAAAATGGTAATTTGGAGCAGAAGGTTGAAGCTCAGCTTTATTTAGTTGAGGGCAACACCAGGCAGGGGCACACAGACAGACACCTTTAGTAGGCCGGAAAAGCCTATTGCATTTTTTAAAATGGTAATTTGGAGCAGAAGGTTGAAGCTCAGCTTTATTTAGTTGAGGACAACACCAGGCAGGGGCACACAGACAGACACCTTTAGTATGCCGGAAAAGCCTATTGCATTTTTTAAAATGGTAATTTGGAGCAGAAGGTTGAAGCTCAGCTTTATTTAGTTGAGGGCAACACCAGGCAGGGGCACACAGACAGACACCTTTAGTAGGCCGGAAAAGCCTATTGCATTTTTTAAAATGGTAATTTGGAGCAGAAGGTTGAAGCTCAGCTTTATTTAGTTGAGGACAACACCAGGCAGGGGCACACAGACAGACACCTTTAGTAGGCCGGAAAAGCCTATTGCATTTTTTAAAATGGTAATTTGGAGCAGAAGGTTGAAGCTCAGCTTTATTTAGTTGAGGACAACACCAGGCAGGGGCACACAGACAGACACCTTTAGTAGGCCGGAAAAGCCTATTGCATTTTTTAAAATGGTAATTTGGAGCAGAAGGTTGAAGCTCAGCTTTATTTAGTTGAGGGCAACACCAGGCAGGGGCACACAGACAGACACCTTTAGTAGGCCGGAAAAGCCTATTGCATTTTTTAAAATGGTAATTTGGAGCAGAAGGTTGAAGCTCAGCTTTATTTAGTTGAGGACAACACCAGGCAGGGGCACACAGACAGACACCTTTAGTATGCCGGAAAAGCCTATTGCATTTTTTAAAATGGTAATTTGGAGCAGAAGGTTGAAGCTCAGCTTTATTTAGTTGAGGGCAACACCAGGCAGGGGCACACAGACAGACACCTTTAGTAGGCCGGAAAAGCCTATTGCATTTTTTAAAATGGTAATTTGGAGCAGAAGGTTGAAGCTCAGCTTTATTTAGTTGAGGACAACACCAGGCAGGGGCACACAGACAGACACCTTTAGTAGGCCGGAAAAGCCTATTGCATTTTTTAAAATGGTAATTTGGAGCAGAAGGTTGAAGCTCAGCTTTATTTAGTTGAGGGCAACACCAGGCAGGGGCACACAGACAGACACCTTTAGTAGGCCGGAAAAGCCTATTGCATTTTTTAAAATGGTAATTTGGAGCAGAAGGTTGAAGCTCAGCTTTATTTAGTTGAGGGCAACACCAGGCAGGGGCACACAGACAGACACCTTTAGTAGGCCGGAAAAGCCTATTGCATTTTTTAAAATGGTAATTTGGAGCAGAAGGTTGAAGCTCAGCTTTATTTAGTTGAGGACAACACCAGGCAGGGGCACACAGACAGACACCTTT
Organism: Ranitomeya variabilis; assembly: GCF_051348905.1. Classification (NCBI taxonomy): domain Eukaryota; kingdom Metazoa; phylum Chordata; class Amphibia; order Anura; family Dendrobatidae; genus Ranitomeya; species Ranitomeya variabilis. The sequence goes on along the minus strand of NC_135234.1, from coordinate 589,553,168 downwards.
AGTAGGCCGGAAAAGCCTATTGCATTTTTTAAAATGGTAATTTGGAGCAGAAGGTTGAAGCTCAGCTTTATTTAGTTGAGGGCAACACCAGGCAGGGGCACACAGACAGACACCTTTAGTAGGCCGGAAAAGCCTATTGCATTTTTTAAAATGGTAATTTGGAGCAGAAGGTTGAAGCTCAGCTTTATTTAGTTGAGGGCAACACCAGGCAGGGGCACACAGACAGACACCTTTAGTAGGCCGGAAAAGCCTATTGCATTTTTTAAAATGGTAATTTGGAGCAGAAGGTTGAAGCTCAGCTTTATTTAGTTGAGGGCAACACCAGGCAGGGGCACACAGACAGACACCTTTAGTAGGCCGGAAAAGCCTATTGCATTTTTTAAAATGGTAATTTGGAGCAGAAGGTTGAAGCTCAGCTTTATTTAGTTGAGGACAACACCAGGCAGGGGAACACAGACAGACACCTTTAGTAGGCCGGAAAAGCCTATTGCATTTTTTAAAATGGTAATTTGGAGCAGAAGGTTGAAGCTCAGCTTTATTTAGTTGAGGACAACACCAGGCAGGGGAACACAGACAGACACCTTTAGTAGGCCGGAAAAGCCTATTGCATTTTTTAAAATGGTAATTTGGAGCAGAAGGTTGAAGCTCAGCTTTATTTAGTTGAGGACAACACCAGGCAGGGGCACACAGACAGACACCTTTAGTAGGCCGGAAAAGCCTATTGCATTTTTTAAAATGGTAATTTGGAGCAGAAGGTTGAAGCTCAGCTTTATTTAGTTGAGGACAACACCAGGCAGGGGCACACAGACAGACACCTTTAGTAGGCCGGAAAAGCCTATTGCATTTTTTAAAATGGTAATTTGGAGCAGAAGGTTGAAGCTCAGCTTTATTTAGTTGAGGGCAACACCAGGGAGGGGCAGAAGCCGTTAGTAGGCCCTAACCACCATTTTTTTTTTTAAAAACCACTTAATGAGAGCCGGAAGGTTGAAGCTCAGCTTTATTTAGTTGAGGGCAACACCAGGGAGGGGCAGAAGCCGTTAGTAGGCCCTAACCAAAGGTGAAGGCCAAATGCAGTTTAATTTCTGATACTATAGGCCGAAAGCCAGAAGGTGGAAGCTCCAATTTAGACAGTGGAGGACAATTTGAATTAGGGACTGCAGACAGACTTAGTAGGCTGTCCCCTGTGGACCATGCATCCACCACATTAACCCATTGCGCCGTAATGGACACGTAATCTTCCGTGGCCATGCCTACAGGTCCATGCGTCTGTTGTCAGGTGCACCTTTGTACTCACAGATTGCCAGAGTGCATGGACAATGCGGTCTTCTACATGCTGGTGGAGGGTTGGGATGGCTTTTCTCGCAAAAGAAGTGTCGACTGGTTAGCTTGTAGCGTGGTACAGCGTAGTCCATCATGGCCTTATTAATAGTAAATAAAATATATAACTAGGCTCTATGAACTTTTAAATAGGTTCCAGGGGTACACGGGCAGCATTGGTGTGGTCAGTGGAGGAGTATTGCAAGTAGGGGCTGCAGACAGGCTATCAAAGGCCTAAAATACCAAACAGTAGGCACTCATGGCAGTTTTACATCGGTTACATGGATACACAGGCAGGCACTCCAGGCAGCATTGTGGTCAGTGGAGGAGTATTGCAAGTAGGGGCCGCAGACAGGCTATCAAAGGCCTAAAATAACAAACAGTAGGCAGTCATGGCAGTTTTACATCGGTTACATGGATACACAGGCAGGCACTCCAGGCAGCATTGTGGTCAGTGGAGGAGTATTGCAAGTAGGGGCCGCAGACAGGCTATCAAAGGCCTAAAATAACAAACAGTAGGCAGTCATGGCAGTTTTACATCGGTTACATGGATACACAGGCAGGCACTCCAGGCAGCATTGTGGTCAGTGGAGGAGTATTGCAAGTAGGGGCCGCAGACAGGCTATCAAAGGCCTAAAATAACAAACAGTAGGCAGTCATGGCAGTTTTACATCGGTTACATGGATACACAGGCAGCTAGGTTGTGAGTGGAGGAGTAATTAAAGTAAGGACTGCAGACAGGCTATCAAAGGCCTAACATAACAAACAATAGGCTCATGGCAGTTTTACAGCGGTTACATGGATAGACGGGCAGGCAGCTTGGTGGTGAGTGGAGGAGTATTTAAAGTAGGGACCGCAGACAGGCTATCAAAGGCCTAACATAACAAACAATAGGCTCATGGCAGTTTTACAGCGGTTACATGGATACACGGGCAGGCAGCTTGGTGGTGAGTGGAGGAGTATTTAAAGTAGGGACCGCAGACAGGCTTCAAAGGCCTAACATAAGAAAATGGGCTGGCTGTAGGCACTTTATAATTGGTTCCAGGGGTACACGGGCAGCAGTGGTCTGGCCAGTGGAGGACTAGTGGAAGGAGGGACCGCAGACAGGCTTCAAAGGCCTAACATAAAAAAATGGGCTGGCTGTAGGCACTTTATAATTGGTTCCAGGGGTACACGGGCAGCAGTGGTCTGGTCAGTGGAGGACTAGTGGAAGGAGGGACCGCAGACAGGCTTCAAAGGCCTAACATAAAAAAATGGGCTGGCTGTAGGCACTTTATAATTGGTTCCAGGGGTACACGGGCAGCAGTGGTCTGGCCAGTGGAGGACTAGTGGAAGGAGGGACCGCAGACAGGCTTCAAAGGCCTAACATAAAAAAATGGGCTGGCTGTAGGCACTTTATAATTGGTTCCAGGGGTACACGGGCAGCAGTGGTCTGGTCAGTGGAGGACTAGTGGAAGGAGGGACCGCAGACAGGCTTCAAAGGCCTAACATAAAAAAATGGGCTGGCTGTAGGCACTTTATAATTGGTTCCAGGGGTACACGGGCAGCAGTGGTCTGGCCAGTGGAGGACTAGTGGAAGGAGGGACCGCAGACAGGCTTCAAAGGCCTAACATAAAAAAATGGGCTGGCTGTAGGCACTTTATAATTGGTTCCAGGGGTACACGGGCAGCAGTGGTCTGGCCAGTGGAGGACTAGTGGAAGGAGGGACCGCAGACAGGCTTCAAAGGCCTAACATAAAAAAATGGGCTGGCTGTAGGCACTTTATAATTGGTTCCAGGGGTACACGGGCAGCAGTGGTCTGGTCAGTGGAGGACTAGTGGAAGGAGGGACCGCAGACAGGCTTCAAAGGCCTAACATAAAAAAATGGGCTGGCTGTAGGCACTTTATAATTGGTTCCAGGGGTACACGGGCAGCAGTGGTCTGGCCAGTGGAGGACTAGTGGAAGGAGGGACCGCAGACAGGCTTCAAAGGCCTAACATAAAAAAATGGGCTGGCTGTAGGCACTTTATAATTGGTTCCAGGGGTACACGGGCAGCAGTGGTCTGGCCAGTGGAGGACTAGTGGAAGGAGGGACCGCAGACAGGCTTCAAAGGCCTAACATAAAAAAATGGGCTGGCTGTAGGCACTTTATAATTGGTTCCAGGGGTACACGGGCAGCAGTGGTCTGGCCAGTGGAGAACTAGTGGAAGGAGGGACCGCAGACAGGCTTCAAAGGCCTAACATAAAAAAATGGGCTGGCTGTAGGCACTTTATAATTGGTTCCAGGGGTACACGGGCAGCAGTGGTCTGGTCAGTGGAGGACTAGTGGAAGGAGGGACCGCAGACAGGCTTCAAAGGCCTAACATAAAAAAATGGGCTGGCTGTAGGCACTTTATAATTGGTTCCAGGGGTACACGGGCAGCAGTGGTCTGGTCAGTGGAGGACTAGTGGAAGGAGGGACCGCAGACAGGCTTCAAAGGCCTAACATAAAAAAATGGGCTGGCTGTAGGCACTTTATAATTGGTTCCAGGGGTACACGGGCAGCAGTGGTCTGGTCAGTGGAGGACTAGTGGAAGGAGGGACCGCAGACAGGCTTCAAAGGCCTAACATAAAAAAATGGGCTGGCTGTAGGCACTTTATAATTGGTTCCAGGGGTACACGGGCAGCAGTGGTCTGGCCAGTGGAGGACTAGTGGAAGGAGGGACCGCAGACAGGCTTCAAAGGCCTAACATAAAAAAATGGGCTGGCTGTAGGCACTTTATAATTGGTTCCAGGGGTACACGGGCAGCAGTGGTCTGGTCAGTGGAGGACTAGTGGAAGGAGGGACCGCAGACAGGCTTCAAAGGCCTAACATAAAAAAATGGGCTGGCTGTAGGCACTTTATAATTGGTTCCAGGGGTACACGGGCAGCAGTGGTCTGGTCAGTGGAGGACTAGTGGAAGGAGGGACCGCAGACAGACTTCAAAGGCCTAACATAAAAAAATGGGCTGGCTGTAGGCACTTTATAATTGGTTCCAGGGGTACACGGGCAGCAGTGGTCTGGTCAGTGGAGGACTAGTGGAAGGAGAGACCGCAGACAGGCTTCAAAGGCCTAAAATAACAAACAATAGGCTCATGGCAGTTTTACAGCGGTTACATGGATACACGGGCAGCTTGGTGGTGAGTGGAGGAGTAGTGCAAGGAGTGTCTGTCCCAGTACTCCCAAAATATAAATAGATGTTAATGTCTCGCAAAACAACCAAAACAAAAAAAAAGGTGGCATACTTAGGTACAGGGGTGGGCTCATCTGCTGAGTTTCTGACATAGTAATTTGGCAGTAACTATTTAATGGTGCCAATATAGGACACAGACACAGACTACTTTAAGTTGCATCATAGATGTCTACAAATTTGTATTGTCAGTGCCAGACATTGAATGATGTCAGCGAATAGACTAAAGATTGGTGGAGCTGTGCGACATAATTTTGCATGTGGTAGAGCACATTTTGAGCTGGGGTAGGGGGGAACTCTGTAGAGGCCGGCGGGACCGCCCCAGGGCCCCTCATGTTACAACGGTGTGTCTGACGTTGGGTGCGCACCACCACCGCCAGAGACACTACATTGTACTATGAGGGACCCAGTAGCAATGCCGTCAACCAAAAGCGAGCACACCCACCTCTTCAGACAAACAGCAGTCTCACGGGTGCTTGCGCCAAGTCGCGATACCACGGCCCCGTGTGGGGAGTTTGGCCATTTAGGGAGGTGTAAACATGTCGTATGCTGTACAATCAGCTGCAGCAAATTAGACATTAGAAAAGTAATTCACAGGCAAGAGCCTTTCATAGGAAAGCTAGGTGTCGGCCGGGCAAGGTGGGGCAAAAGATTTCGAAATCCAGTTGTGGTTCATTTTAATGAATGTTAGATCGTCAACATTTTGGGTAGCCAGACGAGTCCTTTTTTCGGTTAATATTGAACCTGCAGCACTGAATACTCTTTCTGATAGGACACTTGCTGCCGGGCAAGCAAGCTCCTGCAATGCATATTCTGCCAATTCTGGCCAGGTGTCTAATTTGGAGGCCCAGTAATCAAATGGGAATGACGGTTGAGGGAGAACATCGATAAGGGATGAAAAATAGTTAGTAACCATACTGGACAAATGTTGTCTCCTGTCACTTTCAATTGATGCAGCAGTACCTGTCCTGTCTGCGGTCATAGCAAAATCACTCCACAACCTGGTCAGAAAACCCCTCTGTCCAACGCCACTTCTGATGTGTGCACCCCTAACACTCCTAGTCTGCTGCCCCCTGGAGCTCGTGTGAGAACGATCACGTGCGCTGTGTGCTGGGAATGCCTGAAGCAAACGGTCAACAAGAGTTGATTGTTTGGTTGCTAATATTAGTTCCAAGTTCTCATGTGGCATAATATTTTGCAATTTGCCTTTATAGCGTGGATCAAGGAGGCAGGCCAACCAGTAATCGTCATCGTTCATCATTTTCGTAATGCGTGTGTCCCTTTTTAGGATACGTAAGGCATAATCCGCCATGTGGGCCAAAGTTCCAGTTGTCAAATCTCCGGTTGTGATTGGTTGAGGGGCAGTTGCAGGCAAATCTACGTCACTTGTGTCCCTCAAAAAACCAGAACCCGGCCGTGACACGCAACCAATTTCCTGTGCCCCCGGGAAAGGTTCGGCATTAAAAATATACTCATCCCCATCATCCTCCTCGTCCTCCACCTCCTCTTCGCCCGCTACCTCGTCCTGTACACTGCCCTGACCAGACAATGGCTGACTGTCATCAAGGCTTTCCTCTTCCTCTGGTGCAGACGCCTGCTCCTTTATGTGCGTCAAACTTTGCATCAGCAGACGCATTAGGGGGATGCTCATGCTTATTACGGCGTTGTCTGCACTAACCAGCCGTGTGCATTCCTCAAAACACTGAAGGACTTGACACATGTCTTGTATCTTAGACCACTGCACACCTGACAACTCCATGTCTGCCATCCTACTGCCTGCCCGTGTATCCTCCCACAAATAAATAACAGCACGCCTCTGTTCGCACAGTCTCTGAAGCATGTGCAGTGTTGAGTTCCACCTTGTTGCAACGTCTATGATTAGGCGATGCTGGGGAAGGTTCAAAGACCGCTGATAGGTCTGCATACGGCTGGCGTGTACAGGCGAACGTCGGATATGTGAGCAAAGTGCACGCACTTTGAGGAGCAGGTCGGAGAACCCAGGATAAGTTTTCAATAAGCACTGCACCACCAGGTTTAAGGTGTGAGCCAGGCAAGGAATGTGTTTCAGTTGGGAAAGGGAGATGGCAGCCATGAAATTCCTTCCGTTATCACTCACTACCTTGCCTGCCTCAAGATCTACTGTGCCCAGCCACGACTGCGTTTCTTGTTGCAAGAACTCGGACAGAACTTCCGCGGTGTGTCTGTTGTCGCCCAAGCACTTCATAGCCAATACAGCCTGCTGACGCTTGGCAGTAGCTGGCCCATAATGGGACAACTGGTGTGCAACAGTGTCATCTGCCGATGGAGTGGTTGGCAGACTGCGTTCTGTGGAAGAGCTGTAGCTTCTGCAGGAGGACGAGGAGGAGGAGGAGGAGGGGGTGCGAACGCCTACAGCCAACTGTTTCCTAGACCGTGGGCTAGGCACAACTGTCCCTAAATTGATGTCGCCTGTGGACCCTGCATCCACCACATTCACCCAGTGTGCCGTGATGGACACATAACGTCCCTGGCCATGCCTACTGGTCCATGCATCTGTAGTCAGGTGCACCTTTGTACTCACAGATTGCCTGAGTGCATGGACGATGCGCTGTTTAACATGCTGGTGCAGGGCTGGGATGGCTTTTCTGGAAAAAAAGTGTCGACTGGGTAGCTCGTATCGTGGTTCAGCGTACTCCATCAGGGCTTTGAAAGCTTCGCTTTCAACTAACCGGTAGGGCATCATCTCTAACGAGATTAGTCTAGCTATGTGGGCGTTAAAACACTGTGTACGCGGATGCGAGGATATGGACTTCCTTTTTCTAACCAGAGTCTCATGTAGGGTGAGCTGGACTGGAGAGCTGGAGATCGTGGAACTTTCGGGTGTGCCGGTGTACATGGCAGACTGAGAGACGGTTGGAGACGGTATTGTTTCCGCCGGTGCCCTAGATGCAATATTTCCTCCTACAAAACTGGTGATTCCCTGACCCTGACTGCTTTTGGCTGGCAAAGAAACCTGCACAGATACTGCCGGTGGTGCGGAAAATGGTGGCCTTACAGTGACGGAAGGGATGTTGCGTTGCTGACTAGCTTCATTGGCCGAGGGTGCTACAACCTTGAGGGACGTTTGGTAGTTAGTCCAGGCTTGAAAATGCATGGTGGTTAAGTGTCTATGCATGCAACTAGTATTTAGACTTTTCAGATTCTGACCTCTGCTTAAGCTAGTTGAACATTTTTGACAGATGACTTTGCGCTGATCAGTTGGATGTTGTTTAAAAAAATGCCAGACTGCACTCTTCCTAGACTCGGATCCCTTTTCAGGGATTGCAGACTGAGCTTTAACCGGATGGCAACGCTGTGCTCCAACAGGTTTTGGCTTTGACACGCGTTTTGGGCCAGATACGGGCCCGGCAGATGGAACCTGTTGCGATGTTGATGCCTGCTGCGGCCCCTCCTCCACCTCCGCTTCTGAACTACTGCCGCCTGCACCCTGTTCCCCCAATGGCTGCCAATCGGGGTCAATAACTGGGTCATCTATTACCTCCTCTTCGAGCTCGTGTGCAACTTCGTCTGTGTCACTGTGTCGGTCGGTGGTATAGCGTTCGTGGCGGGGCAACATAGTCTCATCAGGGTCTGATTGTGGATCTGTACCCTGAGAGGGCAATGTGGTGGTCTGAGTCAAAGGAGCAGCATAGTACTCTGGCTGTGGCTGTGCATCAGTGCACTCCATGTCAGAATATACTTGTAATGGGCATGGCCTGTTAAGTGTTTCACTTTGTAAGCCAGGGACGGTATGTGTAAAGAGCTCCATGGAGTAACCCGTTGTGTCGCCTGCTGCATCCTTCTCTCTTGTTGTAGTTTTTGCTGAGGAGGACAAGGAAGCGACTTGTCCCTGACCGTGAACATCCACAAGCGACGCGCTGCTTTTACATTTACCAGTTTCGGAAGAGGAGGCAAAAGAGCTAGAGGCTGAGTCTGCAATGTAAGCCAAAACTTGCTGTTGCTGCTCCGCCTTTAAAAGCGGTTTTCCTACTCCCAGAAAAGAGAGCGTTCGAGGCCTTGTGTAGCCTGACGACGAAACTGGCTCCACAGCTCCAGACTTAGGTGGAATATTTTTATCCCCACGACCACCTGATGCTCCACTACCACTACCATCATTACCAGCTGACAATGAACGCCCACGACGACCTCTTGCACCAGACTTCCTCATTGTTTTAAAATCTTAACCAAAGTAACTTTATTTGTTGCTGTCAAACAACTTACACGGTGAGCTATAACTTCAGTATGATTTCAATATCCCTTAACAGGTTGGTGAGACCACAAGGAAAATCAGGCACAATGGTACACACTCTGTTTTCTGTGGCACAAAATCACAGAGATGACACACACGCAGGACTGTCACTCAAGCACTAATGTCAATATTAATCTCCCACCTAATTTATTTTTTTTTTTTTCTCAGGGAGACTTTAGAAACCAAATAATATTAAAAAAAAAAAAAAAAAAAAGGCTTTCTATGGCCCACAATTAGAGAGAGAGAGGTGGCACACCCAGGAGTCAAGACTGGCGCACAAGCTGAAAGGGCAATATTACTCTCCCACTGTTTTTTTAAATTTTTTTTTTATTTCAGGGAGACTTTAGAAACCAAATAATATTAAAAAAACCAAAAAAAAAAATAGCCTTTCTATGGCCCACTGAATGAGAGAGAGAGGTGGCACACCCAGGAGTCAAGACTGGCACACAAGCTGAAAGGGCAATATTACTCTCCCACGGTTTTTTTATGTTTTTTTTTTTTTTTCAGGGAGACTTTAGAAACCAAATAATAAGAAAAAAAATAAATAAATAAATAGGCTTTCTATAGCCCACTGAATGAGAGATAGCACACACAGCAGTGGCACACAAGCCCTGACTGAGGCCAATATTTTTCTCCCACTGATTGATGTAGTGTTTTTGTGTTGAGGTAGATTTTAGAACACAAATCAAGGAAAAAAAAAAAAAATGCTTTCTATGGCCCACTGAATGAGAGAGAGGTGGCACACCCAGGAGTCAAGACTGGCACACAAGCTGAAAGGGCAATATTACTCTCCCACTGTTTTTTTATGTATTTTTTGTTTTTTAAGGGAGACTTTAGAAACCCAATAATATTTAAAAAAAAAAATAAATAGGCTTTCTATGGCCCACTGAATGAGAGGGAGAGAGGTGGCACACCCAGGAGTCAAGACTGGCACACAAGCTGAAAGGGCAATATTATTCTCCCACTGTTTTTTTATGTTTTTTTTTTTTAAGGGAGACTTTAGAAACCCAATAATATTTAAAAAAATAAATAAATAGGCTTTCTATGGCCCACTGAATGAGAGGGAGAGAGGTGGCACACCCAGGAGTCAAGACTGGCACACAAGCTGAAAGGGCAATATTACTCTCCCACTGTTTTTTTATGTTTTTTTTTTTTTTTTCAGGGAGACTTTAGAAACCAAATAATATTAAAAAAACCAAAAAAAAAAATAGCCTTTCTATGGCCCACTGAATGAGAGAGAGAGGTGGCACACCCAGGAGTCAAGACTGGCACACAAGCTGAAAGGGCAATATTACTCTCCCACTGTTTTTTTATGTATTTTTTGTTTTTTAAGGGAGACTTTAGAAACCCAATAATATTTAAAAAAAAAAAATAAATAGGCTTTCTATGGCCCACTGAATGAGAGGGAGAGAGGTGGCACACCCAGGAGTCAAGACTGGCACACAAGCTGAAAGGGCAATATTACTCTCCCACTGTTTTTTTATGTTTTTTTTTTTTTTTCAGGGAGACTTTAGAAACCAAATAATAAGAAAATAAATAAATAAATAAATAGTCTTTCTATAGCCCACTGAATGAGAGATAGCACACAAAGCAGTGGCACACAAGCCCTGACTGAGGCCAATATTTTTCTCCCACTGATTGATGTAGTGTTTTTGTGTTGAGGTAGATTTTAGAACACAAATCAAGGAAAAAAAAAAAATGCTTTTTTATGGCCCACTGAATGAGAGAGAGGTGGCACACCCAGGAGTCAAGACTGGCACACAAGCTGAAAGGGCAATATTACTCTCCCACTGTTTTTTTATGTATTTTTTGTATTTAAAGGGAGACTTTAGAAACCCAATAATATTTTTAAAAAAAAATAAATAGGCTTTCTATGGCCCACTGAATGAGAGGGAGAGAGGTGGCACACCCAGGAGTCAAGACTGGTACACAAGCTGAAAGGGCAATATTACTCTCCCACTGTTTTTTTATGTTTTTTTTTTTTTTTTCAGGGAGACTTTAGAAACCAAATAATATTAAAAAAACCAAAAAAAAAAATAGCCTTTCTATGGCCCACTGAATGAGAGAGAGAGGTGGCACACCCAGGAGTCAAGACTGGCACACAAGCTGAAAGGGCAATATTACTCTCCCACTGTTTTTTTATGTATTTTTTTTTTTTAAGGGAGACTTTAGAAACCCAATAATATTTAAAAAAAAAAATAAATAGGCTTTCTATGGCCCACTGAATGAGAGGGAGAGAGGTGGCACACCCAGGAGTCAAGACTGGCACACAAGCTGAAAGGGCAATATTACTCTCCCACTGTTTTTTTATGTTTTTTTTTTTTTTTCAGGGAGACTTTAGAAACCAAATAATATTAAAAAAACCAAAAAAAAAAATAGCCTTTCTATGGCCCACTGAATGAGAGAGAGAGGTGGCACACCCAGGAGTCAAGACTGGCACACAAGCTGAAAGGGCAATATTACTCTCCCACTGTTTTTTTATGTTTTTTTTTTTTTTTCAGGGAGACTTTAGAAACCAAATAATATTAAAAAAACAAAAAAAAAAAATAGCCTTTCTATGGCCCACTGAATGAGAGAGAGAGGTGGCACACCCAGGAGTCAAGACTGGCACACAAGCTGAAAGGGCAATATTACTCTCCCACTGTTTTTTTAGGTATTTTTTTTTTTTTCAGGGATACTTTAGAAACCAAATAATATATAAAAAAAAATAAAAATAAATAGGCTTTCTATAGCCCACTGAATGAGAGATAGCACACACAGCAGTGGCACACAAGCCCTGACTGAGGCCAATATTTTTCTCCCACTGATTGATGTAGTGTTTTTGTGTTGAGGTAGAATTTAGAACACAAATCACGGAAAAAATAAATAGGCTTTCTATGGCCCACAATTAGAGAGAGGTGGCACACCCAGGAGTCAAGACTGGCACACAAGCTGAAAGGGCAATATTACTCTCCCACTGTTTTTTTAGGTATTTTTTTTTTTTTCAGGGAGACTTTAGAAACCAAATAATATTAAAAAAAAAAAATAAATAAATAGGCTTTCTATAGCCCACTGAATGAGAGATAGCACACACAGCAGTGGCACACAAGCCCTGACTGAGGCCAATATTTTTCTCCCACTGATTGATGTAGTGTTTTTGTGTTGAGGTAGAATTTAGAACACAAATCACGGAAAAAATAAATAGGCTTTCTATGGCCCACTCAGTGAGAGATGGCACACACAGGGATGGCACTGTAGCAGAAATGCCAATCTTAATCTCCCACAAAAAAAGCAAAAAAAAAACAGGGACTGTCCTACAATTACTATCTCCCTGCAGTAATCTAAGCCAGGTATGGCAGGCAGCAATAGGAGTGGACTGATGCACAAATTAAATAAAAAGTGTGGACAAACAAAAAAGATAGCTGTGCAGAAAGGAAGGAACAAGAGGATATGTGCTTTGAAAAAAGCAGTTGGTTTCCACAGTGGCGTACACACAGCAATACAGCTATCACGGAGCCTTCTAGGGCAGCCCAATGAGCTACAGCGCTGAGGGGAAAAAAAAAAAAAAATAGCTTCCACAGTCCCTGCACACCGAAGGTGGTGTTGGACAGTGGAAATCGCTGCAGCACAAGCGGTTTGGTGGTTAGTGGACCCTGCCTAACGCTCTCCCTGCTTCTGACGAAGCGGCAGCAACCTCTCCCTAAGCTCAGATCAGCAGCAGTAAGATGGCGGTCGGCGGGAACGCCCCTTTATAGCCCCTGTGACGCCGCAGACAGCAAGCCAATCACTGCAATGCCCTTCTCTAAGATGGTGGGGACCAGGATCTATGTCATCACGCTGCCCACACTCTGCGTTCACCTTCATTGGCTGAGAAATGGCGCTTTTCGCGTCATTGAAACGCGACTTTGGCGCGAAAGTCGCGTACCGCATGGCCGACAAGCACAGGGGTCGGATCGGGTTTCATGAGACGCCGACTTAGCCAAAAGTCGGCGACTTTTGAAAATGATCGACCCGTTTCGCTCAACCCTAGTCAGCAGTCTTATTTATGAATAGTTATGCAGAGCACCACATGAAGACCTCCCTCAGGCTCGCTCTGAAGCACAAGTATATCATTAACTCAAAACTAAAAATAAAGATTAAACAACAACCACAAGATGAATTTCATCAACCAAGGTATTATTTTATTCAGTATAATGGCACTAACAGTGATTATTATTATTATTATTATTATTATTATTATTATTATTATTTATTTATATAGCACCATTGATTCCATGGTGCTGTACATGAGAAGGGGTTACATACAAGTTACAAATATCACTTACAATAAGCAAACTAACAATAACAGACTGATACAGAGGGGCGAGGACCCTGCCCTTGCGGGCTTACATTCTGCAGGATTATGGGGAAGGAGACACTGATGGTAGGTTAGTATTCACAATCCTGCTTACAGGTTCCCTTTGCTGCAAAATTTGCTGGAGTCATTAGCAGATGCCGTTTTGCCTTTTAAGAGCTCGTAATTAGTGTTGAGCATTCCGATACTGCAAATATCAGGTATCGGCCAATATTTACTGTATCGGAGTTTCGATACTGAGTACTGATACTTTTGCAATATCGAATACTGGAATCAGAAGTTCTCATAATGCAATGATGCACTATAATGGAGTGTGGGTGGTGTGTGGGCGGAGACTGAATGTCTGTGTGTGTGGGCGGGGTCTGTGCGTGACCATGGGGGGTCTGTATGCACCTGCAGGTGGGTCTGTATGGGCCTGCCGGGGGTCTGTGCGGGCTGCCGGGGGTCTGAGCGGGCAGCCGGGGATCTGTGCGGGCCTCTTGGGGGTTGTGCGTGTGTGCAGAAATCGTCCGATGGGACTACAAGTCCCATCGGGCTATGCCTGCTACAATGACAGTGATTGACACATTAGCCAATGATGGGACAGTAGTAGTCCCATCATCCGGCTAATTGTTGAATGTAAAAAACAACAACACAAACATACATACTACATAGTACATACAACATACTACATACATACAACATACATACTACATACATACAACATACATACAACACACATACTACATACATACTACATACTACATACATTCATACAACATACATACAACATACATACAACATACATACATACTATATACATAAAACATACATACATACAACATACATACATACTACATACATACTACATACATACAACATACAAACAACATACAACATGCATACAACATACAACATACATAAAACATACATACATACATACATACTGCATACATACTACATACATACAACATGCTACATACATACTACATACATACAACATACATACAACATACATACAACATACTACATACATACTACATACATACATACTACATACATACAACATACTGCATCAATACAACATACATACAACATACATACAGATGGACTCTACATGTCTGGTTCCTACTGTGAAGTATGGAGGAGGTGTGATGGTGTGGGGATGCTTTGCTGGTGACAATGTTGGGAATTTATTCAAAATTGAAGGCATACTGAACCAGCATGGCTACCACAGCATCTTGCAGCGGCATGCTATTCCCTTTTGTTTTGCGTTTAGTTGGACCATCATTTATTTTTCAACAGGACAATGACCCCAAACACACCTCCAGTCTGTGTAAGGGCTATTCGACCTGGCCACCAGACCTGAACCCAATCGAGATGGTTTGGGGTGAGCTGGAACGCAGAGTGAAGGCAAAAGGTCCAACAAGTGCTAAGCATCTCTTTGAACTCCTTCAAGATTGTTGGAAGACCATTCCCGGTGACTACCTCTTGAAGTTCATCAAGAGAATGCCAAGAGTGTGCAAAGCAGTCATCAAAGCAAAAGGTGGCTACTTTGAAGAACCTAGAATATAAGACATAATTTCAGTTGTTTCACACTTTTTTGTTAACCATCATGAACTTTATGGAGCATTATATGGGCCCATCATGAACTTTCTGGAGCACTATATGGGCCCATCATGAACTTTATGGAGCATTATATGGGCCCATCATGAACTGTATGGAGCATTATATGGGGCTCCTGATTCAATATGGATATTCAAAAACACTTAACCTACTGATGTCTCAATTAATTTTACTTTTATTGGTATCTATTTTTATTTTTGAAATTTACCATTAGCTGCTGCATTTTCCACCCTAGGCTTGTACCCGAGTCATTACGTTTTCCCAGTTTTTTGTGGCAAAATTAGGGGTCTCGGCTTATACTCGAGCATACACGGTATTTCTTATTGGCTCTGTAAAAATAAATTTGAGGGATTTTAAGATTGTGGATATACACTCACTGGCCACTTTATTAGGTACACCTGTCCAACTTCTTGTTAACACTTAATTTCTAATCAGCCAATCACATGGCGGCAACTCAGTGCATTTAGGCATGTAGACATGGTCAAGACAATCTCCTGCAGTTCAAACCGAGCATCAGTATGGGGAAGAAAGGTGATTTGAGTGCCTTTGAACGTGGCATGGTTGTTGGTGCCAGAACACGGTATTTCTTATTGGCTCTGTAAAAATAAATTTGAGGGATTTTAAGATTGTGGATATACACTCACTGGCCACTTTATTAGGTACACCTGTCCAACTTCTTGTTAACACTTAATTTCTAATCAGCCAATCACATGGCGGCAACTCAGTGCATTTAGGCATGTAGACATGGTCAAGACAATCTCCTGCAGTTCAAACCGAGCATCAGTATGGGGAAGAAAGGTGATTTGAGTGCCTTTGAACGTGGCATGGTTGTTGGTGCCAGAAGGGCTGGTCTGAGTATTTCAGAAACTGCTGATCTACTGGGATTTTCACGCACAACCATCTCTAGGGTTTACAGAGAATGGTCCGAAAAAGAAAAAAAATCCAGTGAGCGGCAGTTCTGTGGGCGGAAATGCCTTGTTGATGCCAGAGGTCAGAGGAGAATGGGCAGACTGGTTCGAGCTGATAGAAAGGCAACAGTGACTCAAATCGCCACCCGTTACAACCAAGGTAGGCCTAAGAGCATCTCTGAACGCACAGTGCGTCGAACTTTGAGGCAGATGGGCTACAGCAGCAGAAGACCACACCAGGTACCACTCCTTTCAGCTAAGAACAGGAAACTGAGGCTACAATTTGCACAAGCTCATCGAAATTGGACAGTAGAAGATTGGAAAAACGTTGCTTGGTCTGATGAGTCTCGATTTCTGCTGCAACATTCGGATGGTAGGGTCAGAATTTGGCGTAAACAACATGAAATCTTTGGGATGTGGTGGAACAGGAGATTCGCATCAGGGATGTGCAGCCGACAAATCTGCGGCAACTGTGTGATGCCATCATGTCAATATGGACCAAAATCTCTGAGGAATGCTTCCAGCACCTTGTTGAATCTATGCCACGAAGAATTGAGGCAGTTCTGAAGGCAAAAGGGGTCCAACCCGTTACTAGCATGGTGTACCTAATAAAGTGGCCAGTGAGTGTATATGTTCTATTTTAATGCCAATAATTGAAGGAGATCTTGTTTATACGTATTTACACTTCATTAATTTAGTCATATGCACTGTCACTTTAGCAATAATATCTAGTGTGAAATGGTAAATAAACACACTTGAGATCAAATTGGATGAAGATAATTTTATTGGTTTACAGTATTTAGCATGCAGCAGCTAGATGGAGTATGCAGAACATGGACACGTAGAATGCAAACTTTAATTTTAATATAGTCATGGAAACCATCAACAGAAAGTCAGAGTTACTGAATACCATGGGCAGATAGCAGTGACTGAACATCTGGGTCAGATAGTAGACCAACAGGAGGCAACAAGGAGACACAGACAGGTAGCAGACAAAATTCTGGAGTAACAAGAAAGTCAAATACCATGGAAGCCGCACACAGCCACGAAGACAGAAAACATCAGGCAGACACAAAGTATGGGTCCTAAAAGACCATGGACAGGTAGCAGACAGAACTCCAGATAAACTAGAAAGTCTGAATACCTTGAAAGTCGCTTACAGCCATGAAGATGTCTTGAAAACTTCAGGCGCAGGTTGTGATCCTGGAAACTGCAGTCAAGAGATAAAGTCTGATCTGTAACAAGGTTACTGGAAACCATAGACAAACAGGTGAGTAAGGTACCTGAAAACCGCACACAAGTAGCTTATGGACAGGAAACCACAGACAGCCAGGAGACTTCCTGATGACTGTGGACTGGAGCTGTTCACAGGCAACCAAGAAAGTTAATAGCACATCTTAGAGCAAAACAAAGACATGGGTGTATGTCTTGTGAGCACTTGAATAGACCTAGGAAGTTTATCACATGGGTGCATGCAGAGGTACTAGCAAATCCAGACATGGAGTACAAGAAAATCAAACCAATATGGGCATGAGCATAGCGTCTCGGAAACCTCAGAGAGTTACACACATCTTTTCAGGGCAATTGGAACAAATTATATTATTGCGACTCAAGACAAATAAATTTGCTGTGCAATAAAGGTTTTGGAAAATGTTGTGGAACCTGGCAAGTTCAAATTTCAAAAGATTCAATCATCTCTAATTTTGTTAAAATAAATGTACATGGAAATATGTATAGTCAGTCCTCTGAGAACCTATATGACACCAATTAAGATAAAGTCAAGCACAAGTTTCTGTTTCATAAAAATCATCTTCATTTCTTATGCAGTTGTCTGGTGAAATTAATTTTAGTTTTTCAGCTGATTATGAAGGAAATAATAAGTTTGTGTGTCATTGGCTTAGTGATGATTCAAAGTTACGCTTTGTAATTTAACATCTGCCAGTGGCTTCATGTCACATAAAATACTACAAGATACGGAGCACATCTTGACATTGGAAGTTTAATAATTAAATTTAGGAAGACTTATGGAAAGTTATGCAAATTACTGACACATTGCTATTGTGAAATATAACATAATGTGTTACAATTAAAGCAAAGAAAAAAAACAAAGTGAATGACAGCAAATTTACACATGAATGAACACAATTTAAAGGAAAGTTTTAAACTAATTGCTCCTATAATTATAGGAACTACCAAGAATTGGGTTTGTTAAGATACTATTCAGAATATTTTCGGTATTTGTGCTGTATTGCCATAGAAAAGGGCTTAAAGGGCATAACGGCCCATTACACTCATGTTTCATAAACCTTTTATATCCTACTAATTTACAATTTGTCATCTAACATGATGATATTTATTTTCAGCATTCTGACACCGTGTGGAAACATTTCACAATATGTAATTTGCTGTTTATAAGCAGAAACAAATAAATCATTGCAGTCAATTCAGTAAGTGCATGGATAAGTGTGCTTTGGGCATTATGTAATTCATAGACATAATTCAACTTAACCTACTAATAACTTCTGATGGGTGTTTGCATTAGGCAGTCAAAGTCTTCATTGCAGCACTTGCCATACCAATATTGTGCCAAATTATCAATGACAGGGAAAGCAGATTTTTTTCTTAGTCTTTTTCGTCTTCAGAGAGTGGCAGATGTATGTAATATTATGTATTGCTGTAGCTGTATTGCTTTAGATAATCACTGCCATAAGCATTAATTTTCATTGTCGAGTTTGTTTTGCAGTAAACAGGCTCAGTCTAGTGGTTGAATTTATTTGTCGGCACTAGCTTTTTGTCCCTCTGCTCTTCCTGTCACTTGCTCTGTAGTGGTGTATTTTGGGAAGAAGAAGCACATTACCTCAAAGACTGGTGTTCAGAGCATATCCACCATTTCATTCCCCTTGTGAGAGCTTTGCTTGTAAGAAGCATTATGTGGTACTTTTTGCAGGCACACAAAAACAAAATAGACCAGCAGGGCATTAATAGACTTAGAACCTTAAAGAAAAAAAGATCCCTATAAAAGAACATTTATTTAGACAATTAAAAAAGTAATGCTACACAGCAAACTTCTAAAAATAGTATTCTAGAGGGTGCCCAATCAGGGTCACAAATGAACCAAGGTCCACATGATTTTTTTTAAATTATTTCATTAAATCAAAGATCTATTAAAACCTTTAGCTGCCCTGGTGCTCATGAGAGATAAGCAAACCTTTCAAGGTTCGGTTTGGTTTAATTCGCCGAACATTTAGACGTTCACCGAACAGTTGGATGAACATACTCAAACCACTATTAGATTTAATGGGATTGCAAACCAAACGTATACACAACACCTTAAGGGCAGATAAAAAGCTTCAAAAACAGCTAACATTGGGTGTAGACACCATAAAAATTGTCATCAATTGACCCACAGTAGAAATTTGCAAATGGCACAGCAGCACTCAGTCATGGGCCATGCATGAGGTGTCAGAGTCTGGCTCAGCATTTACAGCTTGGAATTGAAGTTTCAATGATGACCTGGTGATTAAGGGAGCAGTGTAAGCCTTCTTAGCAGGGAGCCATGATACCTCATGCAAGACCTCTTATTTGTTTTCCAGCCACTCTCAGATGGGTAAGGAAAGTAACACATAAGGAAAGTAACACAGGTAGGTGACTGAAAATAAGTGCAGGCCTGCTTGTCTGAAAGTCCTACTTCTACAGGCAACACACATGAAGGGAGACTCAACTTAGATTCTCCACATTTCAAAAAAATATTGTCACACACCACTAAAGTGGCATCAATTTACACAGAGTAGAAACAGTATAATAGCCCTCTGACATACCTTCCACTACAGGCAACCCACCAGTTGGAGAAACAACATGGAGTGTACACAGTTAAAAAAAATTATTGTCACACACCACTAAAGTGGCATCAATTGCCTGGTGCATGGGCTGGTCTAAATAATGTGTTAAACGACTCACAGAAATGGCTTACACCACTGACACTGCTGCTAATGTTTTTCAGATGACACCTTGGTGTTCCCGGGGTTGGACGTCTAGGACTGGGATGCACACTGTGTGCCTCTCTGGTGCCTTGGAAAAAAACAATCTTAAGATTGTTTACATGCAGTTTTGATACTCCAGCACGCGCACCTCCCTTTCCAGGAGGGGAAGCATTTGGCTAAATTTACTCTTGTACCGTGGATTTAACAGAGTGGCAACCCAGTAGTCAGCACTATTTCTAACCCTAAGAATACGGGCATCATGTTGAACGTAGAGCAGCAAGAAGGTGCTCATGTTTCAGGTGCTTCCATGAGGTCCTAGTCCATTGTGTGTTGGTGGTGGAGTAGCACTCAAGGTTGCTTCCTTACTCCCTTCCCACCAACCATGGACATCAGAGAGGATCGTTATCCTCTTCATCTCCTGACTTTTGCACGTCCTTCACCTTGTCCTCCTACATTTGATCCTTGGCTCCTGCACCTTTACTAACAGTTTGTCTCTTTGTCTGTTGTTTAGAACCCCCCTTGATTGCTCTAAGCCACTCTCCCATGGCATCTGCCAGTGCCATGACGGTCTGGAAATTGACGATATTGTTATCCCTTCCGCATCTTCCTCTGCTTCCACCTTTTCCTCTGGGACCATCACATCCTCACACAGAATATTCAAAGTGTGCTCCAGCATGTAGGTGACTGGAATAATTATGCTGATGATGGCTTTGTCGGTGCTATCCTCACCCTGAGAGTCACCCTCTTATTCTTCCTGCCCTGACACCATAGTACACTCTGCATGCACCTCTGGTATCTGAGTCTCATCAGGATCACCTCCACTCTCAGTGGTTAATGTTTAGTGATGAGGGACTGGATTCTGCTGGGACTCTACTATGTTCGCCACCAGATCCAACATGAAAACATTATGGGGATCGGTGCAGATGCTTTCCTCCTCTGATTCTATGATTCTTTGGAGCAGACCTCTGATGCCAATGGAATAGAATGTGTGAGCAGCGCTGCAGAATGGTTCATCTGTGGTTCCCCACATTCAGTTGGGCATTTGGAAATTTGTGATGTGTGTGAAAATAAGGGTAATTGGGGTGCTATCTCTGATGATTGTACTATGCGTGATATTAAAATGCTTGATGCAGCACTTACTATCCACTGGAGCACATACTCTTTCTGAGCCTCATCTGCATGGCGTACTGATGTGTGACTGCCAAAGAAAGAGAGTTGAGTATCCCATCCAGTACAGATGTTGTAAGTAGTCTTTGGATAGGATGAGAAGCTATTTGTTCAGTTGAGCTTTTATTGACATTAACACCTAACCCACATACACGTCGACCACCAATGAATAAACTTTATTATGTCCAATAGTATAAACAAAAGACTGGCACTTCATATCAAATAATTACACAAGTATGGACTGACACTATTCAAGAAGCCGAAAGAAGAGCTTGAGATATTAAAATCCAAATATTTATTAATATAATATATTAAAAACCAAAACAACCATTTTATATCAAATAAAAACAAGATAAGAAGCAAGAGTGCCCTAACTAGGAGGGACACTGGGTCAGATTCAGTCCTTCACAACTATAATGTGGGGCTGCTGCTATAGCAGAAGAGTCTTTACACCCAATCAGGCAGCAAATTTAAACTACATCTATATATATAATTGTCTAAGGGTTTTTCCGTCTGTCTGTCTGTCTGTCTGTCTGTCCTGGAAATCCCGTGTCTCTGATTGGTCGAGGCCGCCAGGCCTCGACCAATCAGCGACGGGCACAGCATGGCGACGATGATGTCATAATGGAAATCCCGCATCTCTGATTGGTCGAGGCCGCCAGGCCTCGACCAATCAGCGACGGGCACAGTATCGACGTACATGTCATAATGGTTGCCATGGCGACGATGATGTCATAAAGGTTGCCTCGACCAATCAGCGACGGGCACAGTCTGCCGCGAATTCTGGAATCATCATTGTCCATATACTACGGGGACATGCATATTCTAGAATACCCGATGTATTAGAATCGGGCCACAATCTAGTATACAATAAGGCATAAGAGTACATGAGGCAGACGTACAGCAAAATGATATCCAGTCTAATGACATTATATAGACCTGCCTAATCAGTGCTAGAAATACCTATAATGCAGGGACTATAATGGTACATACATAAAAGGGATGAATACAATTAGTTTTTACCCAATTAGTGAAGTGCACTGCAGACCCAGGAGAAAGATCAGCGTTCCTGCTCACCCTGACGCATGTTTCGCATCCGCTTCCTCCAGGGGCGATGCCAGGAGGGACGCTGATCTTTCTCCTGAATCTGCATATTAGGCCCCGATACTATATTAAAAGGACATACAGTGAAAGAAAAACACACACAATATTCAAAAAACATCCTATATCACCATAGAAGGGCAAGAGGCAGATGAATCACCTGCAGGACAGTGGGGTACTCGGTACCAGGTCCGGTCACAAGGGGGGTGTCCTGGTGGCTGTGACCCAGTCCATGGCCCTGGGCCTTAACGTTAAATGCGAAAATGTTCAAAGTTTGTCGTGACGCCACCTGTGGAGTTCGGTCAGTAGTAGGACCAACGCTGCATTAAAGAGGTCCCCTGGGGGATGTTGAGGCAGCACGGGTGATACACTTCCACAGATGAAGCGGGGTCGCCAGGGGTCCTATAGTGTGTGGCGGAGATGATGGTATGCCGATGATTAAATGGAGGAGACAGTTGTAAGTCTTCACCTGGTTTACTGCAGGTTGCTGGCCACAGTCCAGGGTACCAGGCATGGGTGAAGGTGGTCAAGCCGGCTCAGAGGCAAGAAAGGGTTCCCTTCTCCAGTAGAGGTCCATGAGCCTTTCCAATTAGCGCTATTAAAGGTGAGGTCCCTGCTGCCTGAAGCTTCCTACAGGGTCCTCCAGTTTCCCCCTGGGACAGGTACCTGTATGATGGGCAGCTTGAGCCTTTTTTCAGGGACTCTATCATGCCCGGGCTCCTCAGGTGCTGCTGCGTCTCAGGTGTGGTGCGGGCAGGTAATGTGTAGTGTCGTGCCCTCCGGTTGTGCCCTGTGTCCTAGAGTCCCACAAAAGCCTTGGTCTCCCGGTTCCTGGCTACTGTGCTTCAGCTCTGAGGGTGCCCTGCCACAGTTCCCCTCTGAGCTCTGCTCCTTTCCTGTGCTCCTTCCCTTCTGTTACTCCACATTCAAACCCTTCAGGTCTTCCTCCTTCCAGAGGCTGCAGCTCCCTCGTAGCTGCCAGGCCTCTCTGTCTGCACTCAGTTCCAGACTTCCTTCTACTTCAGTGTGTCTCCCAGACTAAACTAACTCCTCCTCCAGGTCAGGATACATAAAGCCCAGGGAAGCTCCCTGGAATCCAGGTGCTGAGCTCCCCCTCCAGGCCTGGATTCAGAATGTATTGCATATGTGTGCCTTACCTGGTGAAGAGAACTCCATTGCCTCTGAGCATGATATTACCTTCCCCGAAGGAAAAGCATCATCAATGCAGCAACCGGTCACCTGGGGGCTGCAGAGACATATTCTCAACTTCAGTGAGTTAAACTTCTGCTGAACAGAGAACAATATACATGTCTAATCTTACTATTTTTATAAAATGTAAACATATAGGGCCATGTATTTTTTAAATCTTGAATATAAATCCTTTATAAGCATGCTTATTATTTAGTAAAAAGTTTATGCATGTGGCTTAAAAATAAGTGCACATAAATTCAAGCCCAGAATAATGCTGTAAAATCAGAAAAGAAGCCAGGACATAAAGACTGGGATATCGCTCACATTGGTAACCCCTTCATATTCTAGATCAGTATGAGATCATAGACTCCATCACATATAGATCACAAGTAAATATACTCCACATTTAGCTTATTCAGTAAACATGCGACTTTATACATTGTTTTCAATAATTTTGCTAGTGTCCCATAGTTAGGGGCACCAAGACAAACACAATCATTAATGTGAGATTAGTATAAAGGACATGATACTTACTAGCTGTCAGTAGAATTCCCTCACCCGATGCTTTTCCGCCTGTGGTTCTAAGGGTTATCAGGCAACGTAGAGAGAATAACCATGTCCCTCACAGAAGGCCATAGAAAAAATGCTGTGTGCGACGTCTTTACCCCCGGGTGCCGCCATTATATCAGACTCAAATGCGGTCACTTCTGGTTTCAGGGCAAGGATTGGATCATCCCAAGATCTCTGTGGAAAGCAAACTGTTTTTCAACTATTCACGCACTGGAAGAGACGTCATCCAGTACATACTGTGAAGTGGAAATGATTAAAGAACTTACAGAAAATCGATCCAAATATCCAAACCTCGCCCGAAACCGAAGGTGACCTCACTTGAGCAGCGCCATGAAACCGGAAGTGACCGCATATGAGTCTGATATATTGATGGCATCTGGCATTTTTTCTATGGCCTTCTGAGAGGGACAATGTAATCCCCTCTGGGTCCCTTGATGAACCCTGAAAACCCCAGGGGGAAGCACGTCAGGATCAGGAAATTCTACTGACGGCTTCAAAGTATCATGTAATTTATACTAATAGGGGTCTATTTTTCCTTAAAGGGCCACTGTCACCCCCCCAGCCGTTATAAACTAAAAGAGCCACCTTGTGCAGCAGTAATGCTGCAGTCTAACAAGGTGGCTCTTTTAGTTTTTGATTCATTTATTACCTCAATAAAGCATTTTAAAAATTGGCCACAAATACCAGATATTGTACCTGGAGGCGGTCCGAATCGTCCTCTATGAATCTCCCAACTGCCGTCACTCTTCTCTTCAGGGGCGATGGTCGCCGCCCCCTTCGCGCTGTTGCTTCTTAAATCCGGCGCCTGCGCTGTGCGTGCCTGCCTGGGGCCTGCGCAGTCTTCATTGTCAGTCACAGCTCAGACGCAGGGTGCCTGACTGCGCCTGTGCGGGCAGTGCGGCCACCCTGTTCCTGAATCCCCGCCCCGCACTGTGTTATTCATTATGCACAGTGCGGGGCTGGGGTTCCTGGGCATGCGCACTGCGCTTGTCAGACGCTCCCCCGGTCCCCCGCCTTCCAGCGTTGTTCTTTGTGGCTGTTCAAAACGTCGGCAATGAAACCTGTATATTCCGGCAATGCTGGAAGGCGGGGGACCTGGGGAGCGTCTGACAAGCGCAGTGCGCATGCCCAGGAACCCCAGCCCCGCACTGTGCATAATGAATAACACAGTGCGGGGCGGGGATTCAGGAACAGGGTGGCCGCACTGCCCGCACAGGCGCAGTCAGGCACCCTGCGTCTGAGCTGTGACTGACAATGAAGACTGCGCAGGCCCCAGGCAGGCACGCACAGCGCAGGCGCCGGATTTAAGAAGCAACAGCGCGAAGGGGGCGGCGACCATCGCCCCTGAAGAGAAGAGTGACGGCAGTTGGGAGATTCATAGAGGACGATTCGGACCACCTCCAGGTACAATATCTGGTATTTGTGGCCAATTTTTAAAACGCTTTATTGAGGTAATAAATGAATCAAAAACTAAAAGAGCCACCTTGTTAGACTGCAGCATTACTGCTGCACAAGGTGGCTCTTTTAGTTTATAACGGCTGGGGGGGGGGGGGGTGACAGTGGCCCTTTAATGTTCTAAATAGTTTTTGCAGTCTCCAGATACCTAAGACTCTCACCCCTGCATTAGTGAGTTACATTTATAAGCCTGGATAGAAGGCTGGTATAACACATGTTGTTTATAGACTGTTTAGCCAATTGCCTCATGTATTTCTATGTTACCTGTATACATGTACTAATACATATACTTATTTCATTGCTTCGAGTTTCACCAAATGTGTTTACTAATGTTCAATAAACTCCACAGACTTCAAGATATAGTCTTCTTATTGGACTACAGTAGATCGGTTTAGCTGCCTGTCAGACTACGCATACACCTCAGGGTAACATGTAGCGAGGACAGAACAATATTTGTCCTAGTATAGAAATAAAACATGCCAAGTAGAACAAAATGAGCCTTATGATTGACCATGGCTATTTTGCTCACCCTGTGTTCACTCTTTTCCAAAAAATGGAGGAAATTTAGCAATTTGAATTGTAACAAGTAAACCATCTGTGGCAGCTGCCTCCACACAACACAACAGGCAAATTATCCATATTTAAATTCTAAAATCCCACCAGATAACTAAGTGCAGGATTACACATTATATATATATATATATATATATATATATATATATATATATATACTAGATTGTGGCCCGATTGTAACGCATCGGGTATTCTAGAATATGCATGTCCCCATAGTATATGGACAATGATGATTCCAGAATTCGCGGCAGACTGTGCCCATCGCTGATTGGTCGAGGCAACCTTTATGACATCATCGTCGCCTGGCGGCCTCGACCAATCAGAGACGTGGGATTTCCAGGACAGACAGACAGACAGAAAAACCCTTAGAAAATAATATATATACTAGACTGTGGCCCGATTCTAACACATCGGGTATTCTAGAATATGCATGTCCCCGTAGTATATGGACAATGATGATTCCGACTGTGCCCGTCGCTGATTGGTCGAGGCAACCTTTTTGAAATCATCGTCACCATGGCAACCATTATGACATCTACGTCGATACTGTGCCCGTCGCTGATTGGTCGAGGCCTGGCAGCCTCGACCAATCAGAGACGCGGGATTTCCATTATGACTTCATCGACGCCATGCTGTGCCCGTCGCTGATTGGTCGAGGCCCAGGCGGCCTCGACCAATCAGCGAATGAATAAATGGGACAGACAGACAGACAGAAAAACCCTTAGACAATTATATATATATTATATATATATATAGGGGCCATGTAGTATATAGCAGACAAATACTACGTGGCCTGTGATATACCTGATGCGTTAATACAGGCCGCGCAGTATATAACAGTGGCCACACAGTATATAACACAGCCCAAACAGTATATAACACTGCCCACGCAGTATATAACACTGGCCACGCAGTATATAACACTGCCCATGTAATATATAGCACAGCCCACGCAGTATATAGCAGCCACGCAGTATATAACACAGCCCACGTACTGTACTATATAACACAGCCCACGCAGTATATAGCAGCCACGCAGTATATAAAACAGGCGATGTAGTATATACCACAGGCCACGCAGTATATAACACAGGGCACGTAGTATATAGCACAGCCTACGCAGTATATCTCACAGCCCACGCAGTATCTAACACTGTCCATGTAGTATATAGCAGCCACGCAGTATATAACACTGCCCACGTAGTATTTAGCAGTGTGGGCACCATATCCCTGTTAAAAAAAATGATTATAATAAAAAATAGTTATATACTCACCCGCCGGGATCCAGCGAAGCTCTGGCAATGCGCGTGCGGCTGCCGCCATCTTCCGTTTCCAGGATGCATTGCAAAATTACCCAGATGACTTAGCGGTCTCGCGAGACCACTAAGTCTTCTGGGTAATTTCACAATGCATCTGTGGGAACGGCAGATGGCAGATGGCAGCCGGCGCGAGCGCATCGTCTGACAATGGAAGGTGAGAATAGCAGGTTTTTTGTTTTTTCATTATTTTTAACCTTACATCTTTTTACTATTGATGCTGCATAGGCAGCATCAATAGTAAAAAGTTGGGGACACACAGGGTTAATAGCAGCGATAACGGAGTGCGTTACCCGCGGCATAACGTGGTCCCTTACCGCTGGCATTAAAGGGAACCTGTCACCCCGTTTTTTAAAGATGAGATAAAAATAGCGTTAAATAGGGGCAGAGCTGGGCTTTACATTAGTGTCTTTTTTGTGCCTTTATTCCCCAGCTATGCTGCCGAAATACCTTTGTAAAGTCGCCGTTTTGGGCTGTCACTCACGCTGGTCTGGTCGGATGGGCGTGGTGACATCGCTGTTTCTTCCCCCAGATCTTGCTTATCTTTCCGTTGGTGGCGTAGTGGTTTGCGCATGTCCAACTGCCGAATCCACTGCGCAGCTGAGGGAAAAGAGCGCGATCTGCGCTATTCCCCTGGTGATCGGTGGGGGCGGCCTCTTCCTGAGGCCGTGCGTGCGTAGATGGAGTGCTCTGCTGCACGGGGCTTCAGGAAAATGGCCGCAGGATGCCGCGCTTGCGCAGATGGAGATCGCGGCGGCCATTTTCCTGAAGCCGAGATGCGAACTCGCTTTCAAGAAAATGGCCGCCGCGATCTCCATCTGCGCACGCGCGGCATCCCGCGGCCATTTTCCTGAAGCCCCCTGATTCCAGAATTCGCGGCAGACTGTGCCCGTCGCTGATTGGTCGAGGCAACCTTTATGACATCATCGTCGCCATGGCAACCATTATGACATCTACGTCGATACTGTGCCCGTCGCTGATTGGTCGAGGCGAATTCGCGGCAGACTGTGCCCGTCGCTGATTGGTCGAGGCAACCTTTATGACATCATCGTCGCCATGTTGTGCCCGTCGCTGATTGGTCGAGGCCAGGCGGCCTCGACCAATCAGAGACGCGGGATTTCCAGGACAGACAGACAGACAGACAGAAAAACCCTTAGAAAATTATATATATAGATATATATACAGACCAAAAGTTTGGACACACCTTCTCATTTAAAGATTTTTCAGTATTTTCATGACTATGAAAATTGTATATTCACACTGAAGGCATCAAAACTATGAATTAACACATGTGGAATTATATACATAACAAAAAAGTGTGAAACAACTGAAATTATGTCTTATATCCTAGGTTCTGCCAAGTAGCCACCTTTTGCTTTGATGACTGCTTTGCACACTCTTGGCATTCTCTTGATGAGCTTCAAGAGGTAGTCACTGGGAATGGTCTTCCAACAATTTTGCAGGAGTTCCCAGAGATGCTTAGCACTTGTTGGCCCCTTTGCCTTCACTCTGCGGTCCAGCTCACCCCAAACCACCTCGATTGGGTTCAGGTCTGGTGACTGTGGAGGCCAGGTCATCTGGCGTAGCACCCCATCACTCTCCTTCTTGGTCAAATAGCCCTTACAAAGCCTGGAGATGTGTTTGGGGTCATTGTCCTGTTGAAAAATAAATGATGGTCCAACAAAACGCAAACCGGATGGAATAGCATGCCGCTGCAATATGCTTTGGTAGCCATGCTGGTTCAGCATGCCGTCAATCTTGAATAAATCCCCAACAGTGTCACCAGCAAAGCACCCCCACACCATCACACTTCCTCCCTTATGCTTCACGGTGGGAACCAGGCATGTAGAGTCCATCCATTCACGTTTTCTGCGTCACACAAGACACAGTGGTTGGAACCAAAGATTTCAAATTTGGACTCTCAGACCAAAGCACATATTTCCACTGGTCTAATGTCCATTCCTTGCGTTCTTTAGCCCAAACAAGTCTCTTCTGCTTGTTGCCTGTCCTTAGCAGTGGTTTCCTAGCAGCTATTTTGCCATGAAGGCCTGCTGCACAAAGTCTCCTCTTAACAGTTGTTGTAGAGATGTGTCTGCTGCTAGAACTCTGTGTGGCATTCATCTGGTCTCTAATCTGAACTGCTGTTAACCTGCGATTTCTGAGGCTGGTGACTCGGATAAACTTATCCTGAGAAGCAGAGGTGACTCTTAGTCTTCCTTTCCTGGGGCGGTCCTCATGTGAGCCAGTTTCTTTGTAGCGCTTGATGGTTTTTGCCACTGCACTTGGGGACACTTTCAAAGTTTTCCCAATTTTTCAGACTGACTGACCTTCATTTCTTAAAGTAATGATGGCCACTCGTTTTTCTTTACTTAGCTGCTTTTTTCTTGCCATAATACAAATTCTAACAGTCTATTCAGTAGGACTATCAGCTGTGTATCCACCAGTCATCTGCACCACACAACTGATGGTCCCAACCCCATTTATAAGGCAAGAAATCTCACTTATTAAACCTGACAGGGCACACCTGTGAAGTGAAAACCATTCCCGGTGACTACCTCTTGAAGCTCATCAAGAGAATGCCAAGAGTGTGCAAAGCAGTCATCAAAGCAAAAGGTGGCTGCTTTGAAGAACCTAGAATATAAGACATAATCTCACACTTTTTTGTTAAGTATATATATAATTCCACATGTGTTAATTCATAGTTTTGATGCCGTCAGTGTGATGGCACAATTTTCATAGTCATGAAAATGCAGTTAAATCTTTAAATGCGAAGGTGTGTCCAAACTTTTGGTCTGTACTGTATATATACACTCACCGGCCACTTTATTAGGTACACCTGTCCAACTTCTTGTTAATACTTAATTTCTAATCAGCCAATCACGTGGCGGCAACTCAGTGCATTTAGGCATGTAGACATGGTCAAGACAATCTCCTGCAGTTCAAACCGAGCATCAGTATGGGGAAGAAAGGTGATTTGAGTGCCTTTGAACGTGGCATGGTTGTTGGTGCCAGAAGGGCTGGTCTGAGTATTTCAGAAACTGCTGATCTACTGGGATTTTCACGCACAACCATCTCTAGGGTTTACAGAGAATGGTCCGAAAAAGAAAAAAAATCCAGTGAGCGGCAGTTCTGTGGGCGGAAATGCCTTGTTGATGCCAGAGGTCAGAGGAGAATGGGCAGACTGGTTCGAGCTGATAGAAAGGCAACAGTGACTCAAATCGCCACCCGTTACAACCAAGGTAGGCCTAAGAGCATCTCTGAACGCACAGTGCGTCGAACTTTGAGGCAGATGGGCTACAGCAGCAGAAGACCACACCGGGTACCACTCCTTTCAGCTAAGAACAGGAAACTGAGGCTACAATTTGTACAAGCTCATCGAAATTGGACAGTAAAAGATTGGAAAAACGTTGCTTGGTCTGATGAGTCTCGATTTCTGCTGCGACATTCGGATAGTAGGGTCAGAATTTGGCGTAAACAACATGAAAGCATGGATCCATCCTGCCTTGTATGGAGCATCTTTGGGATGTGCAGCCGACAAATCTGCGGCAACTGTGTGATGCCATCATGTCAATATGGACCAAAATCTCTGAGGAATGCTTCCAGCACCTTGTTGAATCTTTGCCACTAAGAATTGAGGCAGTTCTGAAGGCAAAAGGGGGTCCAACCCGTTACTAGCATGGTGTACCTAATAAAGTGGCCGGTGAGTGTATATATATATATATATATATATATATATATATATATATATATATATATATATATATATATATATATATATATATATATATATATATATATACACACACATGGCTCTGGCTAAAAGTTAAGAGACCACCACATCAAAACCCTGTCATGGGCAGCCCAATCTACAGACCTGAACCCCGTTGAAAACCTGAAAACCTCTGGATTGTAATCAAGAGGATGATGGATAGTCACAAGCCATCAAACAAAGAAGCAGTGTGAAAGACTGATGGAAAGCATGCCAAGACGAATGAAAGCTGTGATTAAAAATAAAGGTTATTCCACAAAATATTGATTTCTGAACTTTTCCTGAGTTAAAACATTACTATTATTGTTTCTAAATGATTAGGAACTTGTTTCCTTTGCATTATTTAAGGTCTGAAAGCACGGGGGGTTTTTAAATTTTCACCATTTCTCCTTTTCAGAAAAAAAAAAAAAAAAATTATTGCTTGGAAATTCGGAGACATGTTGTCAGAAGTTTATAGAATAAAAGAACAATTTACATTTTGCTCAAAAATATACCTATAAAGATAAAAATCAGCCAAACTGAACAATTTGCAGTGGTCTCATTTTTTTTGCCAGAGCTGTATTTTAAATTGTGCTTTTCCCGCACATGGATCACGTATAAGTTCGATCTAAAGTCAGTCATTTTTAGTGAACATGCATAATATTGTAGTCCATTTAAAATAGGCAAGGAGAGTGCCAGGGGACGGGGAAGTGGATGTGATGGTGCATGCAGAGGGTGAGGCCGAGGACATGGGCAACCTGAAATTGGGCCACATCAAACACCTACATCTTCTCGCTTGACCTTCCTGTCACAATTACTAGGGGACCGCAGCAGCACACCTCTATTGAACCCAGAGCAGCGTCAAAAGTTTGGATAGCGGATAATTCTTCCGGTCACTTTGCCGCCACCACCACCCTGCCTTCCACATGGTTAAGTCTCAGTAGCCTTGCACCATGTAGAGTGCCCAGAGACAACTGATCTCACACTTGGACACTCCAAAGAGCTGTTCACTTTTCAATTTAGAGATTCAGGCCTTTCTTCCGGTGCACTTGAAGCGGGTCAAGAGGTGATGCCCAATTATTTGACAAGCCACGTTCACACAAAGGCGATGGTGGGAATGTGTCAAAAGAGGTGGACGATGATGAGACACAATTGCCAGATAGTCAGGAGGAGGACTAGGGTGGGGAAGTGAATGATCAGGTGGTGAACAATATATTAACTGACCCAAGCTGGCAGGAGGCCATGCAAAGCGAGGACAGCAGAACACAGGGAGAGAGAGGAGTAGCACCCCAACAGGCAGGAAGAAGCAGTGTAGTAGCCGCAGACAGAGGATGGGCAACAATTCCCTGTAACACCAACATGATGGAAGTTGCCAGTACAAGTGTTAGGTCTTCCCAAGTCTGGTTGTTCTTTAAAAACTCTGCCGATAACTCCAAACAGGCCATTTGCACCATCTGCCCTGTCCACATCAGCAGAGTGTTGTGATCCGCTTTTTGGCTCCCCTGGTGGTGGCTGGTGGTACTGGAGACTTGTGTGTGCTTTTCTGCCTCAGCTCACCTGCTTCCATCAGTTTTGGGAGTTCCCTATTTAGCCTTGCTCTCCAGTCACTTCCTTGCCGGTCATCATTGTAACCTGAGTCATTCAGTTGCATGTTCCTGCTACTAGTCTGCTGATCAGCTAAGTGGACTCTTGTCCTTATTGTTTTGTTTTTCTTGTCCAGTTTACAGTTTTGTCATTTCCTGTTACTGGAAGCTCTTGTGGACTGAAATTGCCACTCCTGTGTCATGAGTTGACACAGGAGTCTTAAAGTGATTTCAGGATGGGTTTTTTGAAAGGGTTTTTCAGCTGACCGTGAAGTCCTCTTTTGTATCCTTCCTCTATCTAGTAAGTGGACCTCGCTTTGCTAAATCTACCTTCATACTGTGTATGTCTTTTCCTCTGAACTCACCGTTAATATACGTGGGGGCTACTATCATCTTTGGGGAATTTCTCTAGAGGTAAGCCAGGTCTGTTCCTTCCTCTTCCAGGCATAGTTAGTTCTCCGGCTGGCGCATGGCATCTAGGCAGCCGTAGGAATGCTTCCTGGCTACTGTTAGTTGTGTGGTAGATTTAGGTCACGGTCAGCTTGAGTTTCCATCACCCGAGAGCTAGTCTGTTATTTTTGTGTTTCTGATGTTCCCATGCCATTGGGGAATCATGACAGTATGACCGGCCGCTGTTAAAGTAATTGGCAGAAGAAAGGAGAGTAAAAGAAGTCTGTAGATTTTTTTTTTTTCTTCCTCTCATGTTTGCTACTTAGTTGGCTCAGTTGTATTTCTACTCTATTTACAGCCTTGCCTTTCTCTCCTTCTAATCCTTGAATGGCTCTGATCTCTCCGGTTTAAGGATGGACCCTCAGAGTTTGGCTGCAGGTTTAAATAATCTTGCTACGAAGGTTCAGAATTTACAAGATTATGTTATACGTACTCCTATTTCTGAACCTAAGATTCCTACACCAGAGGTATTTTCCAGAGATAGATCTCGGTTTCTGAATTTCAAATGTAATTGTAAATTATTCCTTTCTCTCAGACCTCACTCCTCTGGAGATCCTGTTCAGCAGGTTAAGATTGTGATTTCTTTGCTGCGAGGTGACCCTCAGAATTGGGCATTTTCATTGACACCAGGGGATCCTGCGTTGCTCAATGTGGATGCGTTTTTTCTGGCTTTAGGGTTGCTGTATGAGGAACCTAATTTGGAGATTCAAGCTGAAAAAGCTGTAATAGCCCTGTCTCAAGGGCAAGATGAAGCTGAGATATACTGCCAAAAATTTCGTAAATGGTCTGTGCTTACTCAGTGGAATGAGTGTGCCCTAGCGGCAAATTTCAGAGAGGGCCTTTCTGATGCCGTTAAGGATGTCATAGTGGGGTTTCCTACGCCCACAGGTCTGAATGAGTCCATGACAATGGCGATTCAGATTGATCGGCGTTTGCGGGAGCGCAAACCCGTGCACCATTTGGCGGTATCTTCTGAAGGGACGCCAGAGAAAATGCAATGTGACAGAATTCTGTCAAGAAGCGAGCGGCAGAATTATAGGCGCAAAAATGGCTTGTGCTTCTACTGTGGTGATTCCGCGCATGTTATATCAGCATGCTCTAAACGTACTAGGAAGGTTGACAAGTCTGTTTCTATTGGCACTTTACAGTCTAAATTTCTTCTGTCTGTAACTCTGATTTGTTCATTATCAGTTATTACCGTGGATGCCTATGTGGACTCTGGCGCCGCTCTGAGTCTCATGGATTGGTCCTTCGCCAGGCGCTGTGGGTTTGATTTGGAGCCTCTGGAAGTTCCTATACCTCTGAAGGGTATTGATTCTACACCTCTGGCTTGTAATGGACCACAGTTCTGGACGCAAGTGACTATGCGTATGACTCCAGACCATCAGGAGATGATTTGCTTCCTCGTGTTGTATAATTTACATGATGTTTTAGTGCTTGGATTACCATGGTTACAATCTCATAACCCAGTACTGGACTGGAAAACTATGTCTGTGTTAAGCTGGGGATGTCGGGGGGCTCATGGGGACATACCTTTGGTTCCTATCTCGTCATCTATTCCCTCTGAGATTCCTGCATTTTTGTCGGATTTTGGGGATATTTTTGAAGAGCCTAAAATTGGTTCTCTCCCTCCCCACAGAGAGTGTGATTGCGCCATAGATCTGATTCCAGGCAGTAAATTTCCAAAGGGTCGTTTGTTTAACCTATCTGTACCTGAGCATGCTGCCATGCGAGAATATGTTAAGGAGTCCCTGGAAAAGGGACATATTCGTCCTTCTTTATCACCTTTAGGAGCTGGGTTTTTCTTTGTCTCTAAAAAGGATGGCTCGCTGAGGCCTTGTATTGATTATCGACTCCTGAATAAAATTACTGTCAAATATCAGTATCCGTTGCCGCTGCTTACTGATTTGTTTGCTCGCATAAGGGGGGCTAAGTGGTTCTCCAAGATTGATCTCCGTGGGGCGTATAATTTGGTGCGCATAAAGCAAGGGGATGAGTGGAAAACCGCATTTAATACGCCTGAGGGCCACTTTGAGTATTTAGTAATGCCTTTCGGCCTTTCTAATGCGCCTTCAGTTTTTCAGTCCTTTATGCATGATATTTTCCGTGAATATCTGGATAAATTTATGATTGTGTATTTGGACGATATTTTGATTTTTTCTGAGGACTGGGAGTCTCATGTTCAGCAGGTCAGGAGGGTTTTTCAGGTCTTGCGGGAGAATTCTCTGTGTGTAAAGGGTTCTAAGTGTGTTTTTGGGGTTCAGAAAATTTCCTTTTTGGGGTACATTTTTTCCCCTTCTTCTGTTGAGATGGACCCTGTCAAGGTTCGGGCTATTTGTGACTGGACGCAGCCTACTTCTCTAAAGGGTCTTCAGAAGTTCTTGGGCTTTGCTAATTTTTATCGTTGATTTATAACTGGTTTTTCTGGTGTTGCTAAGCCTCTTACGGATTTGACTAAGAAGGGTGCTGATGTTGCCAATTGGTCCTCTGCCGCTGTGGAGGCCTTTCGGGAACTTAAGCGCCGCTTTTCGTCTGCCCCTGTGTTGCGCCAGCCCGATGTCTCTCTCCCCTTTCAGGTTGAGGTCGATGCTTCCGAGATCGGAGCGGGGGCGGTTTTGTCGCAGAAAAGTTCCGATTGCTCAGTGATGAGACCTTGCGCGTTCTTTTCTCGAAAATTTTCTGCTGCCGAAAGAAATTATGATGTCGGTAATCGGGAGCTTTTGGCCATGAAGTGGGCATTTGAGGAGTGGCGTCATTGGCTTGAGGGTGCTAGACATCAGGTGGTGGTTTTGACTGATCACAAGAATCTGATTTATCTTGAGTCTGCCAGGCGCCTGAATCCTAGACAGGCGCGCTGGTCGTTGTTTTTCTCTCGGTTTAATTTTGTGGTCTCATATCTACCAGGTTCTAAGAATGTGAAGGTGGATGCCCTTTCTAGGAGTTTTGAGCCTGATTCCCCTGGTGATTCGGAACCTACAGGTATCCTTAAGGATGGGGTGATATTATCCGCTATTTCCCCAGATCTGCGACGTGCTTTGCAAGAGTTTCAGGCGGATAGACCTGATCGCTGTCCACCTGGTAGACTGTTTGTTCCTGATGATTGGACCAGTAGAGTCATCTCGGAGGTTCATTCTTCTACGCTGGCGGGTCATCCTGGAATTTTTGGTACCAGGGATTTGGTGGCTAGATCCTTCTGGTGGCCATCTCTGTCTCGTGATGTGCGTGTTTTTGTGCAGTCTTGTGATGTGTGTGCTCGGGCCAAGCCTTGTTGTTCTAGGGCTAGCGGGTTGTTGTTGCCCTTGCCTATTCCGAAGAGGCCTTGGACGCACATCTCGATGGACTTTATTTCTGATCTTCCTGTCTCTCAGAGGATGTCTGTTATCTGGGTGGTGTGTGACCGTTTTTCTAAGATGGTTCATTTGGTGCCATTGCCGAAGTTGCCTTCCTCGTCTGAGTTGGTTCCTTTGTTTTTTCAAAATGTGGTTCGCTTGCATGGTATTCCTGAAAATATCGTTTCTGATAGGGGTACCCAGTTCGTTTCTAGATTTTGGCGGGCATTCTGTGCCAGGTTGGGCATTGATTTGTCTTTTTCGTCTGCATTCCATCCTCAGACTAATGGCCAGACGGAGCGAACTAATCAAACTTTGGAGACATATTTGAGGTGTTTTGTGTCTGCGGATCAGGATGATTGGGTTGCCTTTTTGCCGTTGGCGGAGTTTGCTCTTAATAATCGGGCCAGTTCTGCCACTTTGGTTTCCCCTTTCTTTTGCAATTCGGGGTTTCATCCCCGTTTTTCTTCTGGTCAGGTGGAGTCTTCGGATTGTCCTGGAGTAGATGCTGTGGTGGATCAGTTGTATCGGATTTGGGAACAAGTGGTGGACAATTTGAATTTGTCCCAGGAGAGGACTCAGCGGTTTGCTAACCGCCAGCGTCGGGTTGGTCCTCGCCTTCGTGTTGGGGACTTGGTGTGGTTGTCTTCCCGTTTTGTCCCAATGAGGGTTTCTTCTCCTAAATTTAAGCCTCGATTCATCGGTCCCTATAGGATTTTGGAGATTATTAACCCTGTTTCCTTTCGTTTGGACCTTCCGGCATCTTTCGCTATCCATAATGTGTTCCATCGGTCGTTGTTGCGGAGATACGAGGTGCCGGTGGTTCCTTCTGCTGGGCCTCCTGCTCCTGTGCTGGTTGAGGGTGAATTGGAGTACGTTATAGAGAAGATCTTGGACTCCCGTATTTCCAGGCGGAGACTCCAGTACCTGGTTAAATGGAAGGGCTATGGTCAGGAAGATAATTCTTGGGTAACTGCCTCTGATGTTCATGCCTCGGATTTGGTTCGTGCCTTTCATAGGGCTCATCCAGGTCGCCCTGGCGGTTCTTGTGAGGGTTCGGTGCCCCCTCCTTAAGGGGGGGGGTACTGTTGTGATCCGCTTTTTGGCTCCCCTGGTGGTGGCTGGTGGTACTGGAGACTTGTGTGTGCTTTTCTGCCTCAGCTCACCTGCTTCCATCAGTTTTGGGAGTTCCCTATTTAGCCTTGCTCTCCAGTCACTTCCTTGCCGGTCATCATTGTAACCTGAGTCATTCAGTTGCATGTTCCTGCTACTAGTCTGCTGATCAGCTAAGTGGACTCTTGTCCTTATTGTTTTGTTTTTCTTGTCCAGTTTACAGTTTTGTCATTTCCTGTTACTGGAAGCTCTTGTGGACTGAAATTGCCACTCCTGTGTCATGAGTTGACACAGGAGTCTTAAAGTGATTTCAGGATGGGTTTTTTGAAAGGGTTTTTCAGCTGACCGTGAAGTCCTCTTTTGTATCCTTCCTCTATCTAGTAAGTGGACCTCGCTTTGCTAAATCTACCTTCATACTGTGTATGTCTTTTCCTCTGAACTCACCGTTAATATACGTGGGGGCTACTATCATCTTTGGGGAATTTCTCTAGAGGTAAGCCAGGTCTGTTCCTTCCTCTTCCAGGCGTAGTTAGTTCTCCGGCTGGCGCATGGCATCTAGGCAGCCGTAGGAATGCTTCCTGGCTACTGTTAGTTGTGTGGTAGATTTAGGTCACGGTCAGCTTGACTTTCCATCACCCGAGAGCTAGTCTGTTATTTTTGTGTTTCTGATGTTCCCATGCCATTGGGGAATCATGACAGCAGAGGTAGCAAAACTACCAGCCTGACCACCACCAGCATGATCAGGCACATGGCAGCAAGGTGCCAAACCCCAGAGTCCAGGAACACTGCTGGTGACACCACTGCTTCTTCTTCTGTTGTGCGTGGACGCCAATCCTCTTTCCATGGTGCCTGCAAAGATGCCTCCTGCCCTGCACCTGTCATCGCACACACTCAACTAGCACCATCATCAAGTACATCCATGTCCTTGTCCCAGTGCAGCATTCAATTGTCCATATCCCAGTCCTTGGAACGCAAGTGCAAATAAGCTGCAAACGCCCCATAGGCCACACTACTAAATTCACACATTTCTTGTCTGCTTGCACTCATAATGTTGACTATTAGGCTTGTGGAGATTGAATCTTTCTGCAACTTGATTGCGGCGGTTGTCTCAAGGTACTCAGTCCCCAACTGCCACTATTTCTCCCTGTGTGCCATCTCCTCATTACACAGGCATGTGTCCCACATTAGCCATGCCCTCAACAATGCTGTTACTGGGAAAGTCCATCTAACCACGGACACGTGGACAAGTGCTTGTAAGCAGGGCTGGTATATCTTACTGATGGCACACTGGGTTAATCGAGTGTAAGCCGGGACCCAGTCGGACCTTGGGATGGAACATGTCCTACTGACACCAAGGATTGCGGGCCCTATGTCAATCAGGGTTACCTCCACAGTCTACAGCTCCTGCACCTCCTCCTTCTCCTCTTCAGCCTCCATCTCTGAAATCACCATATCAGTCACAAGCTGGAAGCACTGCAGCACTGCCTCAGCCAAACGGCAACAGGCTGTACTGAATACTAATATTCTTAGGTGACAAATTGCATAATGCTGAAGAGTTGTGGACAACTCTGAAAGAGCAGACAGATCTGTGGCTAACACCGCTGAACCTACAGTCAGGCATGGTTGTGTGTGACAATGGCCGGAACATGGTGGCGGCTCTGAGGGGAGGCAAGCTCACACACATACCATGCCTGGCCCATGTGCTTAACCTCGTTGTACAACACTTTCTCAAAAGCTACCTGCATCTGCTTGTCAAAGTAAGCCACCTGTGTGACAATTTTAGAAAGTCAGCTGCAGCTTCTGCCGCCCTTGCCATGCTTCAACAGTGTTTGCAGTTTCCAGCTCACCGACTTGTGTGATGTCCCCATGCATTGGAACTCTACACTGCAGATGTTGGAAAGGATTTGTGAGCAGAAGAGAGCAGTTGTTGACTACCAGCATCAACAAGGCCATCGGCATTCAATTCAGACACCACACATAAGACCTCATGAGTAGATTTGGATGTCAGACATATGTACCATCCTCCAAAGCTTTGAGGAATCCACCAAGATGGTGTGCGGCGATGATGTCATAATTCATATTTAGCATCACCATCCCACTTCTCTGTGTTCTGAAATGCTCTCTGCTCACAATCAAAAAGGATGCATTGCAGGTGGGGCATGATGAGACAGAGCAAGGAAGCATACAAGGTGATTACACACAGCCCAGCCTCATCTCATCCCAACGTGGATTGGGTGACAATGAGGAAGATGAGGAGGAAAAACAGGACCTAATTTCATGCGCTATAGAAGGCACTACAAGCACAACTGTCATACAGTCTGTTCAGCATGGATGGCCTGAGGACATGGAGGAAGAGGAAGAGGCGAGCATGTTCAGTTGTCCTCTTAGAAATGGCATAAAACTCTGACAACATTGTTCAAATCAGTGACCTGGGGGTCAGAAATGCTTCCAGGGGTCTTAACCATGATGTTCTCATGTCATTTGAGCACTGTTCCCATCGATTTCAGATGTTTTTAGACTCTAAAAGTACCCCCAGTGGGGATCGCAGCAAAAATGCTTGGGTTTCCCATAGACTTACATAGGGCTCGTTGCTCGGGTCGAGCACCCGAGCATTCCAATTTGAGCAACCCGAGCAACGAGCATTTTAGTGCTTGCCCATCACTAGTTGCAGATCTTAACTCTCTTATTGAACTCTGTAAACAAAATCGGCAACGAGGCTGCAACAAATCCAGAATTGAGTGCCTAGTTTATATTTAATAGTATCTCAACCACTTTACTGTTCTTTTAACCACAAATTACAATTTCTGGTTTAGTACTTTTGAACATACCCTTACAGTACATTTGCATGTAGCAATAGATATTAATTTCCATGAACATACAGATTGTATCATGAATATATACATTTATTACATCCTGCATAGTCACGGTTTTGGACTAGATTTCGAATTATACATTTATTACATTGAAAATAAATAAACAGAATATGTAACAATCTCATAGGTCTGCATAAGGGGAAAACAAGGGTCTCTTTGCTATACATTTAAATGTTTATATGAGAATACCTTATTTTGAAATGTAGAACAGTAAAGCCTGTATGTGTATATACATAGTATACTGTATATGTGTGTGTGCAGATATGTAAGTATATATACATGTATATTACTAGGTACAGTACATATATACAGTGGGATAAAAAATTATTTAGTCAGCCACCAATTGTGCAAGATCTCGCACTTCAAAAGATGAGAGAGGCCTATAATTGACATCATAGGTAGATCACAACTATGAGAGACAAAATGAGAAAACAAATCCAGAAAATCACCTTGTCTGATTTGGCAAGATTTATTTTGTAAATTATGGTGGAAAATAAGTATTTGGTCACCTAAAAACATGCAAGATTTCTGGCGCTCACAGACATGTAACTTCTTTTTTAAGAGACTCCTCTGTCCTCCACTCATTACCTGTAGTAATGGCACCTGTTTGAACTTGTTATTAGTATAAAAGACACCTGTCCACAACCTCAAACAGTCACACTCCAAACTCCACTATGGTGAAGAACAAAGAGCTTTCAAGGACACCAGAAACAAAATTGTAGCCCTGCACCAGGCTGTGAAGATTGAATCTACAATAAGCAAGCAGCTTGGTGTGATGACATCAACTGTGGGAGCAATAATAAGAAAATGGAAGACATACAAGACCACTGATAATCTCCATCGATCTGGGGCTCTACGCAAGATCTTACTCCGTGTGGTCAAAATAATAACAAGAACGGTGAGCAAAAATCCCAGAACCACACAGGGGGACCTAGTGAATGACCTGCATGGAGCTGGGAGCACCATAACAATGGCTACCATCAGTAACACACTACGCCGCCAGGGACTTGGATCCTGCAGTGCCGGATGTATCCCCCTGCTTAAGCTAGTACATGTCCAGGCCTGTCAGAAGTTTGATAGAGAGCATTTGGATGATCCAGAAGAGTATTGGGAGAATGTCATATGGTCTGATGAAACCAAAGTAGAACTGTTTGGCAAAAACAAAACTCACCATGTTCGGAGAAGACAGAATGCTGACTTGCATCCAAAGAACACAATACCTTCTGTGAAGCATGGGGATGGCAACATCACTCTTTGGGGCGGCTTCTGTGCAAAGGGACAGGACGACTGATCCAAGTAAATGAAAGAATGAATGGGGCCATGTATCGTGAGATTTTGAGTGCAAACTTCATTCCATCAGCAAGGGCATTGAAGATGAAACGTGGATGGGTCTTTAAGCATGATAATGATCCCAAGCACACCGCCAGGGCAATGAAGGAGTGGCTTCGTAAGAAGCATATAAAGGTCCTGGCGTGGCCTAGCCAGTCTCCAGATCTCAACCCCATAGAAAACCTTTGGAGGGAGTTGAAAGTCCGTGTTGCCCAACATACCACCAACAGTGTGCACCAACCTTGTGAAGATTTGCCGGAAACGTTTGACCTCTGTCACTGCCAACAAAGGATATATAACAAAATATTGATATGAACTTTTGTTAATTATCAAATACTTATTTTTCACCATAATTTGCTAAATAAATCTTGCCAAATCAGACAAGGTGATTTTCTGGATTTGTTTTCTCATTTTGACTCTCAAAGTTGTGGTCTACCTATGATTTCAATTACAGGCCTCTGTCATCTTTTTAAGTGCGAGATCTTGCACAATTGGTGGCTGACTAAATACTTTTTCCCCACTGTATGTATAGTATCACTCTCCAGCTCATCCAGGCCACAGAGCTAACTCATTGATATTCATGCTGAAATTTTGTAATCTGTTAAGAAAATAATATTGCATTAATGACATTTCTAATCGCACAATAAAAATAGTTTTCATTTGCGAGAATGATGTCCTGTCTATAGCTGATCCCTAATTACTGTGGAAAAATATTCAGCTTGAAGCATTACCTGCAATAATCATGAATTGTCAGCTAGGGAAAAGAAATA
Organism: Ranitomeya variabilis; assembly: GCF_051348905.1. NCBI lineage: Eukaryota > Metazoa > Chordata > Amphibia > Anura > Dendrobatidae > Ranitomeya > Ranitomeya variabilis. The sequence goes on along the minus strand of NC_135234.1, from coordinate 589,511,002 downwards.
ATTTAAAATGAATGAGATTAACACGACAATATAAAAACACATTCAATACTATAAATATCCAGAGAAAACAAACTGTGAAATATGGATACATTTTGCTTATAAAGAAAAAATGTATATGTATATATATAACTATAGTATAAAGATACGCTTCGCCACACATATACAGGCAGGGAAAGACATACAGTACCATTGGTGCAACTTATGCACCCACACAGGGGACCAATGAATGATTGGGCCCAGATACACGGAAATATGGCAAAAAGTTTTAAAATTTTGCAATTTTCAAACTTTGTATTTTTATGCCCTTAAATCAGAGAGATATGTCACAAAAAATAGTTAATAAATAACATTTCCCACATGTCTACTTTACATCAGCACAATTTTGGAAACAAATTTTTTTTTTTGTTAGGGAGTTATAAGGGTTAAAATTTTTACAACACCATTTTTTTTAGGGACCACATCACATTTGAAGTCATTTTGAGGGGTCTATATGATAGAAAATAACCAAGTGTGACACCATTCTAAAAACTGCACCCCTCAAGGTGCTCAAAACCACATTCAAGAAGTTTATTGACCCTTTACTTGCTTCACAGGAACTGAAACAATGTGGAAGAAAAAATGAACATTTAACTTTTTTTGCAAACATTTTACTTCAGAACTATTTTTTTTTATTTTCTCAAGTGTAAAAACAGAAATTTAACCATAAATTTTGTTGTGCAATTTCTCCTGAATAAGCCGATACCCCATATGTGGGGGTAAACCACTGTTTGGGTGCACCACAGAGCTTGGAAGAGAAGGAGCGCCGTTTGACTTTTTCAATGCAGAATTGGCTGGAATTGAGATCGGATGCCATGTCACGTTTAGAGAGCCCCTGATGTGCCTAAACAGTGGAAATGCTCCACAAGTAACCCCATTTTGGAAACTAGACCCCTTAAGGAACTTATCTAGATGTGTGGTGAGTGCTTTGAGCCCCCAAGTGCTTCACAGAAGTTTATAACGTAGAGCTGTAAAAATAAAAAATCGCATTTGTTTACACAAAAATGATTATTTCGCCCACAAATTCTTATTTTCACAAGGGTAACAGGAGAAATTAGACCACAAAAGTTGTTGTGCAATTTCTCCTGAGTATACCCCATATGTGGGGGTAAACCACTGTTTGGGCGCACCGCAGATTGTAAGAGAAGGAGTGCCGTTTTACTTTTTCAATGTAGAATTGACTGGAATTGAGATCGGACGCCATGTCGCATTTGGAGAGCCCCTGATGTGCCTAAACAGTGGAAACCCCCCACAAGTGACACCATTTTGGAAACTAGACCCCTTAAGGAACTCAACTAGATGTGTGGTGAGCAGTTTAAACCCCCAGTTGCTTCACAGAAGTTTATAACGTAGAGCTGTGAAAAAAAAGAATCACATTTTTTCTACAAAAATTATATTTTTGCCCCCAAATTTTTATTTTCATAAGGGTAACAGGAGAAATTAGACGACAAAAGTTGTTGTGCAATTTCTCCTGAGTTCGTCGATACCCCATAAGTGGGGGTAAACCACTGTTTGGGCGCACCGCAGAGCTTGGAAGAGAAGGAGTGCCGTTTTACTTTTTCAATGTAGAATTGGCTGGAATAGAGATCGGACGCCATGACGTGTTTGGAGAGCCCCTGATGTACCTAAACAGTGGAAACCCCCCACAAGTGACACCATTTTGGAAACTAGACCTATTAAGGAACTTGTCTAGATTTGTGGTGAGCACTTTAAACCCCTAGGTGCTTCACGGAAGTTTATAACGTAGAGCCATGAAAAAAAAGAATCACATTTTTTCTACAAAAATTATATTTTGCCCCCAAATTTTTATTTTGACAAGGGTAACAGGAGAAATTAGACCACAAAAGTTGTTGTGCAATTTCTCCTGAGTACGTTGATACCCCATATGTGGGGGTAAATCACTGTTTGCATGCACCGCAGAGCTTGGAAGAGAAGGAGTGCCGTTTTACTTTTTCAATGTAGAATTGGCTGGAATTGAGATCGGACACCATGTTGTGTTTGGAGAGCCCCTGATGTGCCTAAACAGTAGAAACCCCCCCACAAGTGACCTCATTTTGGAAACTAGACCCCTTAGGGAACTTATCTAGATGTGTGGTGAGCACCTTAAACCTCCAAGTGCTTCACAGAAATTTATAAAGTAGAGCCGTGAAAATAAAAAATCCTTTTTTTTCCTCAAAAATGATTTTTTAGCCTGCAATTTTTTATTTTCTCAAGGGTAACAGGAGACATTGCACCCCAAAATCTGTTGACCAGTTTGTCCTGAGTATGCTGATTCCCCATATGTGGGGGGGCCCTGTTTGGGCACCCATCGGGGCTCGGAAGGGAAGGAGTGCCGCTTGGAATGCAGACTTTGATGGGATGGTCTGCGGGTGTCATGTTGCATTTGCAGAGCTCCTGATGTACCTAAACAGTAAAAAAACCCCACAAGTGACCCAATTTTGGAAAATAGACCCCCCAAAGAGATTATGTAAATGTGTGGTGAGCACTATGAACCCCCAACTGCTTCACAGAAGTTTATAATGTAGAGCCATGAAAATAAAAACATCATATTTTTTCCACAAAAATTATCTTTTCACCCCAAAATTTTTACTTTCACAAGGGTAACAGGAGACATTGCACCCCAAAATCTGTTGACCAGTTTGTCCTGAGTATGCTGATACCCCATATGTGGGGGGGCCCTGTTTTGGCACCCATCAGGGCTCGGAAGCGAAGGAGCGCCGCTTGGAATGCAGACTTTGATGGGATGGTCTGCGGGTGTCATGTTGCATTTGCAGAGCTCCTGATGTACCTAAACAGTAGAAACCCCCCACAAGTGACCCAATTTTGGAAACTAGACCCCCCAAAGAGCTTATCTAAATGTGTGGTGAGCACTATGAACCCCCAACTGCTTCACATAAGTTTATAATGTAGAGCCATGAAAATAAAAAAAATCATATTTTTTCCACAAAAATTATCTTTTCACCCCCAAATTTTTACTTTCACAAGGGTAACAGGAGAAATTGGACCCCAAAATTTATTGTGCAATTTATGCTGAGTAGGCTGATTCCCCATATGTGGGGGTAAACCACTGTTTGGGTGCATGGCAGAGCTCGGAAGGGAAGGAGTGCTGTTTTGGAATGCAGACTTTGATAGAATGGTCTGCGGGCGTTATGTTGCATTTGCAGAGCCCCTGATGTACCTAAACAGTAGAAAACCCCCACAAGTGACCCCATTTTGGAAACTAGACCCCCAAAGGAACTTATCTAGATGTGTGGTGAGAACTTTGAATGCCCAAGTTCTTCACAGAAGTTTATAATGCAGAGTCGTGAAAATAAAAAATATTTTTTTCCACAAAAAGATTATTTAGCCCCCAAGTTTTTATTTTTGCAAAGGTAACAAGAGAAATTGGACCCCGGACGTTGTTGTCCAATTTATCCCGAGTACGCTGATGCCCCAATTGTTGGGGTAAACCACTGTTTGGGCACACGGCAGAGCTCAGAAGGGAGAGAGCACCATTTGACTTTTTGAACGCAAAATTGGCTGTGGCATTTAGAGACCCCCTGATGTACCTAAACAGTGGAAGCCCCCCAATTCTAACTCCAACCCTAACCCCAACACACCCCTAACCCTAATCCCAACCTGATCCATAATCCTAATCACAACCCTAATGATAATCACAACCCTAACCCCAAAACAACCCTAATCCCAACCCTAACCATAACCCTAATCAAAACCCTAAATCCAACACACCCCTAATCCTAATCTCAACCCTAACCTCAAACCTAACGCTAATCCCAATACACCCCTAACCATAATCCCAACCCTAACCTTAGCCCTAATCCCAAACCTAACCCTAATCCCAAACGTAACCCTAATCCAAACCCTAACCCTAATCCCAACTCTAACCCTAAATTTAGCCGCAACCCTAGCCCTAACTTTAGCCCCAACCCTAGTCCTAACTTTAGCCTTAACCCTAATCCTAGCCCTAACTTTAGCCCCAACCCTAACCATAGCCCTAACCCTAGCCCTAACCCTAAATTTAGCCCCAACCCTAACTCTAACCATAGCCCTAACTTTAGCCCCAACCCCTAACCCTAACCCTAACTTTAGCCCCAACCCAAACCCTAACCCTAGCCCTAAGGCTACTTTCAGACTTGCGTTGTGTGGCATCCATCGCAATCCGTCGTTTTGGACAAAAAACGGATCCTGAAAATGTGCCCGCAGGATGCGTTTTTGCCCATAGACTTGTATTGTCGATGGATCACGACGGATGGCCACATGTCACGTCCGTCATGCACTGGATCCATTGTGTTTTTGTGGACCGTCGTCACAAAAAAGTTCAATATAACTTTTTTTGTACGTCGTGGCCACCATTTTCGACTGCGCATGTGCGGCCGTAACTCCGCCTCCTCCTCCCCAGGACATAGACTTGGCAATGGATGTGTTGAAAAACTGCATCTGCTGCCCACATTGTGCACAATTTTCACAACGTGCGTCGGTACATCGGGCCGACGCATTGCGACGGCCCCATGCCGACGCAAGTGTGAAAGAAGCCTAACCCTAGCCCTAACCCTAAATTTAGCCCCAACCCTAACCATAGCCCTAACCCTAGCCCTAACCCTAAATTTAGCCCCAACCCTAACCCTAGCCCTAACTTTAGCCCCAACCCCTAACCCTAACCCTGACTTTAGCCCCAACCCTAACCCTAACCCTAGCCCCAAGGCTACTTTCACACTTGCGTCGTGTGGCATCTGTCGCAATCCGTCGTTTTGGACAAAAAACAGATCCTTCAAATGTGCCCGCAGGATGCGTTTTTTGCCCCTAAACTTGTATTACCGACGGATCACGACGGATGGCCACACGTCGCATCTGTCATGCACGGGATCCATTGTGTTTTTGCGGTCCGTCGTTACAAAAAAAGTTCAATGTACCTTTTTTTGTACGTCGCGTCCACCATTTCCGACCGCGAATCTGCGGCCATAACTCCGCCTCCTCCTCCCCAGGACATAGACTTGGCAGCGGATGTGTTGAAAAACTGCATACGCTGCCCACATTGAGCACAAATTTCACAGCGTGCGTCAGTATGTTGACGCAAGTGTGAAAGAAGCCTAACCCTAGCCCTAACCCTAGCCCTAACCCTAAATTTAGCCCCATCCCTAACCCTAAATTTAGCCCCAACCCTAACCCTAGCCCTAGCCCTAAATTTAGCCCCAAACCTAACCCTAACCCTAAATTTAACCCCAACCCTAACCCTAACCCTAAATTTAGCCTCAACCCTAACCCTAAATTTAGCCCCAACCCTAACCCTAACCCTAAATTTAGCCCCAACTCCTCTAGCTGCCAGCCGGCAGATCATGGCGGGCGCACTGCGCATGCGCCCTCCATTTTCTTACTGGAGGAAGAAGCCGGCGGGCAGGAGAGGACGCAGGAGGACCCAGGGACACCGGTAAGTATAACAGGGTCCCCGAATCCCCCTATTTCTCTGTCCTCTGATGTGCAATCACATCAGAGGACAGATAATGAAACACCGCTTTTTTTTTTGCAGTCGCCAGTAAACAGTTAATTACCGGCGATCGCAAAACAAGGGTCGGTAAAAACCGACCCCAATCATGTTCTTTGTGGTCTCGGCTACCACCGGCAGCCAAGACCCCAAAGATCTCCCGGGTGTCGGCCGGCGGGTGCACTGCGCATGCGCCCGCCATTTTTTGGCTGGAACAAGATGGCGGCGCCCATCGGGAGCCACGAGGAGCACCGGGGGAGACAGGTGAGTATCGGGGGACAATCGGGGCCCCATTTCTCTGTCCTCTGATGTGTGATGATCACATCAGAGGACAGAGAAATTAAATGGGAAATTGCGTTTTGCTTTTTTTTGCGACTGCCGGTAAACGGTTAATTACTGGCGATCGCAACCCGGGGGTCAGTAAAAAAACCCCGAATCATGTTCCCGGTAACCGAGACCCCAGAGAAAATCTGACTCTGGGGGCACTATTCACTTTTTCCACATCTGTGGTTTAAGTACCCTTAACTGCAGACGTTAAAAGACGTATCAGCGGTCATTAAGGGGTTAATTGCTGTACCCAACAGATATTGTATCTCAGGAACAAAGCCTATTGTCACATCCTAAATATTCCCACGTTAAAGGGATAGTCTTTAAAGGGATTTGTAAAATAATAAATGTTCATGACGCCACCTGTGGTATTCAGTCAGGGATGACCAACGCTGATTTAAAGGGTCCTATGGGGCGATGTTATGGCAGCCAGATGGTATAACTTCCCACAGGTGAAGTAGGTCTCCAGGGCTCACGGTGAATAGATGGAAGATGGTGAGTGGTGCAGTAAAGAACAGAGGACACAGGGGTGCAGTCTTTATACCTGGTTTCTGATGGTAGCAGGCAGCTACAGTCCAGGGCACCAGATCCCAGGTACAGGCAGGGTTCGGCTGGCTTGGAAGTGAGTTCAGAGTCCAGCTTTACAAGGTGGAGCTAAAAGCCTTCCTTCTAGTGCTGTGTTGTTATAGTCCCTTACTGCCTATCGCTTTGTAGCAAGGTCCTCTCCGTTCTCTCTGTCCTTTAGTGAAGTGGGACACAAACCCGTATGACATGTGACTCGAGCCTTTTTACAGGGTCTCCATCACGATTCGGGCTCTATATGTCACTGTGTCTCCTGGGTGTTAGGGCGAACAGGTGATATATAATCCAGCTGTCCTGCCGGTTTCTGCTATGTGTCTTAGAGTCCCACAAAAGCCTTGGTCTTCCGGCTACAGGTGTCTGCGCTCAATCAGGGATGTAGCCTAGTCCCAGCTATTCTCCCCTGTTGTCACACTCCTGTGCTTCACTCTCCAGAACATTAGCTAAGGGCTGTTCTTCCTTCTGTATCTCGCTATCTAGGAGCTACAGCACCTCAGGCTGTACAGCCTCTCACCCCATCATTTTGCCTCAGACTCCTCCAGTCTGCTGTCTGGCACCAACTGTCTATTTCTTCCCAACTGCCTAGCAACTAACTCCTCCCGACCAGAGAGAGCAGCTCCCCTGAAGTCGGTTGTACAGCTCCCCCTTCTGGCCTGGAGTCAGAACGGTGTTGTATGTGCTGATTACCTGTCAAAAATGAATCCTACATCGCTTCCAAGCGTGACATAACTCTCCCCGTGAGGAAAGCAATGCCACTGTGACAACCAGGACCCTGGGGCATCACACGTGCATTCTAGCCCAACTCCACCCTCTCCTGTGATAAGCAGCTCACTGTCTATGGACTTTGTACATATAGAGTCTGATGAAGGCCTGGTTAGCTTTCTCAAATCTTCTTCATGCTTAATCTAAAACTTTGGTTGTGCTGCACCCAGTAACCTAAGTGATACATCGTGGGATTCAAGGTCTCTTTTCCCACATTCTGTTTCAGATGAGGCAGCAAAAATCTGCTGACAGATTTCCTTTAAATGTCTGATCTAAGACACATTCACGTGTTGAGTATTTGGTCAGTATTCTACATCAGCATTTGGAAGCCAAAATCAGGAGAGGAAAATTCAGAGAAAAAAAATAATAGAAACTCATACACTACTTCAACATTTTTTACCCACTCCTGGTTTTGTATTTCAAGTATTGATGTAAAAAACTCACCAAACACTGAACGTGTGAACATAGCCTTAAAATTCCACTCCACTGTGTTTTACTGTAAAAATCTACGGTGACAATAAAGAATTTTTCTAAATATCTGTGTCCTGAAGAGTGGTTAGGTTACCTAAGTGTTAAAGGATGGATTTTCCTCCAAAAATATACTACGGTAATTAATAGTTATCAAAGGGGAACTCTCCCTGCAACTCTATTGAGGTCCGATATTAACTATTAACGCTGAACTTGAATATTAATAATTAATATACACGTAATAATGCCTCAACATTATCTTTTACTTATATTATATACTAGCTGAGACAAAACAGTGTATCAATAAAGGATATTTATTACAAACACAAATCTACAGTCTATTACATCCATATATATTTATACCCAAGCTGGCGACTATAAATATATATATATATATATATATATATATATATATATATATATATATATATATATATATATATACACATATACTGATACTACAGCACGAATACGGTAATATCTCAATGTCACACCATAAAAACCCACAATTAACTGCCGAATTACCCAAATCACACATGCAATATCAGCCTTCCCATCTATGGCTTACTATCCCTAATGAGGCATGTGGGGTTAATAAACTGGAGTACAGGGACCATGTAATGCTCGACTCCCTTCCTTCATATATTGCCTTGTATGTATTATTGTATATTTATTGCTGTATCTAGCTATTTGTACATGATTAATAGGGAAAGTGCGGTACCTCAGTTATTACGCTAAATGGGGGTACATTAGTGAATATAGTTAGTTAGGAGGAGCCAACCGTGGATAATAAACCGTGTTTATATTAGAAGGACCTTAGAGCCCATACAGTGCGGTTGCCTCCGCAACGTTGAAAGCAGGAAACCCAGCCATCCACGGCCAGTGGGCCAGAAGGGAATCAGTGAGAACAGAAGCTGTAGCCAAAGCCACAGCAGTACAGGAAGGCAGGTCGCTCAATATGTGTCAGCTTCCTTCATGGGCAGATGCCCTCTTGTCTGGGGCGAAGCCGACAAGGGAATTCTGAACGTTGTAAGGCTGAACAGGGAGGACGCTGTGGTACCGGATAGAAAGGTATGACCTGGGCACTCACTGAAAGGCGTAGGGAAGAGTACAGGGAAAGTGAAGATTGTGAATTGCATGTAATCCTACATTGATGCTGTATCTGATATGGACATGCTGCGAAAGGAAAGAAATAATGTTATTCATTTACAGTTGAAATTGGACTGTGTCTTTGTTTGTGTGCAATCGTATGGAGATGGTCTTCAGCAACTCAGACGAGACCCTGAAGGTGCAGAGAGCAGAGAGGCAAGTACATTGAGAAAAGGATATTGCTTGTATGTGACGGGAGACCAGGGTGCGCAAGAGCCATTAGTCTCAGCCATGGCTACGGCCCTGGCGCTCCCTCACAAATGCACATAACGTAAATAAAATTTAAAGTTCTCTGAAGTTTCTTCGTCTCTGCCTCTAATTCTCTCTGTCAATGTATCTATTTATTTATCCATACATTTTTCACCTAGTCACTGTTTAGCCTTAAGGGTGACCTGACAACTGCCTATAAATAAGACCAATGACTGATTTGATAATTGTGAATCGCTGTGAATCATACAAGACTTACATGTTCATTTTTGCCACTGGCAATCATCTTTTTATATTTCAGCAATCTTGTTTGAAACTATAATTTAAAAGTTTATTCACTAAGGAACATGAAACAGCATCATATTTTCACACACTCTGAAATATTCACAGTGCATTCTTACCTTTTTACTTCAAATGATATAAATTTCTAAAATATGAGAAAAAATAACTTTTTTAACCGACACAAAATTACAGCAAAAAATGTCCTGCTTGTATAAGTAAAGGACATGGACACCGATGGGGACATTTTTAATTTTTTTTTGTAAATACATGTATTTTGTGGTAAAATATTTTTTTTTACAATTGGGCTATATTAAAAAATGTTGCATTATATTGCTTTTATGTGCCATTTTGTTTCCATGCATATTGTTAGCTGCAATGTGAGTTAACCATGAACGCTTCAGTGAGCGCTTACTGTCACGGAATTTGTAACTATTCCACATATTTTGTGTGTCTTGTACAGCCTCTAAAATGCTTGTTAGGCCAGTCTCACACGTCCAGATAATTCCGGTACCGGAGAAATCGGTACCGGAGTTATCCGTGTCCATGTGTCCGTGTGCTCATGTGGCACATCAGTGTGGCACTCGTGCGGCAGCCATGTGCCGCCCGTGTGCCGACTGAGGACCACACGGACCGTGCAGGAGACAGCGCTACAGTTAAGCGCTGTCCCCTGCTTTAGGTGCTGAAACCGGCATTCATTTCTACTCCCCAGCAGCGTTTGCTGGAGAGAAGGAATGAAAAATCAAGGTTTTTTAATTTTTTTTGTTTAAAATAAAGTTTGGGGTCACCTTCCGCCTCCCACACCCCGTGCGCCCGCCGCTTGCAGTAGAAATACTCACCCAGCTCCCGCGATGCCTCCTCTCAGTGCTGGCAGCCTGTCCTGTGTGAGCGGTCACATGGTACTGCTCATTACAGTGATGAATATGCGGCTCCACCCCTAAGGTTGCCAGATGATTCTAACTAAAGGAAAACTACTTAAAAATGATGTTCCACATTATTAAGCAGGCCACACGTTTCAAGCAATATGGGAAATAAAAAGGATCTCTCTGCTGCTGAAAAGCGTTAAATAGTGCAATGCCTTGGACAAGGTATGAAAACATTAGATATTTCAAGAAAACTTAAGAGTGATCATCATACTGTGAAGAGATTTGTAACTGAAACAGAGCACAGACAGAATTCATGCAGATAAAGGAACAATGAGGAAGGTTTCTGCCTGACAAATTAATTGGATTAAGAGAGCAGCTGCCAAAATACCATTACAAAGCAGCAAACAGTTATTTGAAGCTGCTGGTGCCTCTGGAGTCCCTCGAACCTCAAGGTGTATGGTCCTTCAATGGCTTGCTTTGGTGCATAAACCTACTATTTGGCCACCCCTAAACAGTGTTCACAAGCAGAAATGGTTGCAGTAGACTAGTGAATAAGTCCACTAGTCTACTGTGGGCCAGATTTATTCACTAGTCTCCCAAAAACAAAAAAAAAAGGGAGATTAATTATGCCAAATCTGTGCATCTGCGCCAGTCCTGTCTGTGGTATCTCTGTCAGTCATATTCTGCCACAGAAACAATACTGTAATACAGTGGGCCTGATTTATTCACTAGTCTCCCAAAAACAACAAAAAAAGGGAGGTTAATATTGCCAAATCTGTGCATCTGTGTTAGTCCTGTCTGTGGTATCTCAGTCTGTCATTTTCTGCCACAGAAACTATACTGTAATACAGTGGGCCTGATTTATTCACTAGTCTCCCCCCCCAAAAAAAGGGAGATTAATATTGCCTAATCTGTGCATCTGTGCCAGTCCTGTCTGTGGTATCTCTGTCAGTCATTTTCTGCCACAGAAACTACACTGTAATACAGTGGGCCTGATTTATTCACTAGTCTCCCAAAACCAAAAAAAAGGGAGATTAATATTGCCAAATCTGTGCATCTGTGCCAGTCCTGTCTGTGGTATCTCTGTCAGTCATTTTCTGCCACAGAAACTATACTGTAATACAGTGGGCCTGATTTATTCACTAGTCTCCCAGAAACAAAAAAAAGGGAGTTTAATATTGCCAAATCTGTGCATCTGCGCCAGTCCTGTCTGTGGTATCTCTCTCAGTCATTTTCTGCCACAGAAACTATACTGTAATACAGTGGGCCTGATTTATTCACTAGTCTCCCAAAAACAAAAAATGGGAGATTAATATTGCCAATCAGTGCATCTGCACCAGTCCTCTCTGTGATGTCTCTGTCAGTCATTTTCTGCCACAGAAACTATACTGTAATACAGTGGGCCTGATTTATTCACTAGTCTCCCAAAAACACAAAAAAAGGAGATTAATATTGCCAAATCTGTGCATCTGTGCCAGTAATGTCTGTGGTATCTCAGTCTGTCATTTTCTGCCACAGAAACTATACTGTAATACAGTGGGCCTGATTTATTCACTAGTCTCCCCCCAAAAAAGAAAGGGAGATTAATATTGCCAAATCTGTGCATCTGTGTCAGTCCTGTCTGTGGTATCTCAGTCAGTCATTTTCTGCCACAGAAACTATACTGTAATCCAGTGGGCCAGATTTATTCACTAGTCTCCCAAAAACAAAAAAAAGGAAGATCAATATTGCCAAATCTGTGCATCTGTGCCAGTCCTGTCTGTGATATCTCTGTCAGTCATTTTCTGCCACAGAAACTATACTGTAGTACAGTGGGCCTGATTTATTCACTAGTCTCCCCCCCAAAAAAAGGGAGACTAATATTGCCAAATCTGTGCAACTGTGCCAGTCCTGTCTGTGGTATCTCAGTCTGTCATTTTCTGCCACAGAAACTATACTGTAATACAGTGGGCCTGATTTATTCACTAGTCTCCCCCCCATAAAAAAGGGAGATTAATATTGCCAAATCTGTGCATCTGTGCCAGTCCTGTCTGTGGTATCTCAGTCTGTCATTTTCTGCCACAGAAACTATACTGTAATACAGTGGGCCTGATTTATTCAGCACTCACCCACACATAAAAAGGGAGATTTATATTCACAACAAGTTAACATACACCTTCTACCTTGTTTTTCAGTACCATATAACGGTTGTTAGTTTGGTTACATTTTTCCAAGAATGAGGAAGGCTGGTGGAAGAGGTCGTGGCCATGGGTGGTCATTGCCATCTGGTAATGCTGATGGTGGTGGTGGTGGTGCTGGTGGAGCATCGGGTGGTAGAGGGAAAATCAAAATAGCACCTAAGTCTCGAGTTGTTGAGCCAGCGTCATCGTCCAGCTACACAAGGCCTCGAACGCTACCTTTTCTGGGAGAAGGAAAACCGCTGTTAAAGCCGGAGCAGCAGGAAAAAGTTTTGGCTTTCCTTGCTGACTCTGCCTCTAGCTCTTTTGCCTCCTCTTCGGATAGTTCAAAATTGAAAAGTAGCAAGTCGTCGGTGGATGCTCCCGGTCAGGAACAAGTTGATTCCTTGTGTCCTTCCCCCAAAACCACAGTGAAGGATGCGTCAGGCGACACAACAGGTTGCTCCATAGAGCTCTTTACACATACAGTGCCTGGGTTAGAAAGGGAAATAGTTAACAGCCCACTAGAAGATGATTCGGACATGGAGTGCACTGATGCACCGCCACAGCTAGATTGTCATGCTGTTCCATTGACTCACATCACTACATTTCCCTCACAGTGTACTGAGCCAGAAACTGACCCTGATGAGATGATGGTGCCCATTCCTGAACGTTATAGCACCTTACACGGTGACACAGAGATAGCTAAACATGAGATTGAAGAGGAGGTGATAGATGACCCAGTTGTTGACCCAGATTGGCAGCCATTGGGGGAAGAGGGTGCCGCTGGCAGTAGCTCAGAAGCGGAGGAGGAGGATCGGCAGCAGCCATCTACATCACGTTTGCTTTCATCTGGCAGGCCCGTCTCTAGCCAAAAAAAGTTTGGCAAAACCAAAACCAGTTTTAGGACAGCATGGCCATCCGGTGAAAGTAACACAGCGTGCAATGCCTGAAAAGGTATTCCATAGCAGGAAGAGTGTAGTGTGGCAATTTTTTACCCAAGATCCGAATGATGAGTGCAATTTTATCTGTAAGAAATGCTCAAAAACATTTAGCAGAGGGAAGAATCCCCACAATTTAAATACAACGTGCATGCTCAGACATGTAACCAGCATGCACTTGCAAGCCTGGAATAACTCCCAAACGTCCCCTACCGTTGGTGCACCTGCTCAGAATCCAGGTAGTTAGCAACGCTACATCGCTTCCCCCACTGTAAGCCCACCGGTTAGAACAACAACAGCAGCAAATGTGGAGGTGTCGTCGCTAGGGCAAAGCAGTCAGGGAATCACAAGTTTTTTGGTAGGAAACACAGCATGTAGGCCTACATCGAGAATCCCATCACCAACCCTCTCAATCCGCCATGTCCACCACCACCACCACCACTGCAAGTCCCACCATATGCACTTTGCCAGTCCAGCTCACCCTCCAAGAGACTCTCATTAGGAAAAGAAACCTACTCATCCGTGTACACAGGGTTTGAACACCCACATTGCTAGACTTATATCGTTAGAGATGATGCCCTACCGGTTGGTTGAAAGTGAAGCTTTCAAAACCTTGATGGCCTATGCAGTACCATGCTATGAGGAACCCAGTCAACACTTCTTTTGGAGAAAAGCCATCCCAGCCCTACACCAGCATGTCAAAGGCCGCATTCTCCCTGCACTGAGGCAATCAGTCAGTAGAAAGGTGCACCTCACAACTGATGCATGGACCAGTAGGCATGGTCAGGGATGTTACGTGTCCATCATGGCACACTGGGTTAATGTGGTGGATGCAGGGTCCACAGGGGACAGCCACAGTTGGACAGTTCTGCCTAGCCCACAGTCTAGGAAACAGTTGGCTGTAGGCGTTCGCCACTCCTCCTCCTCCTCCTCTTCCAGCCGAAGCGAAAGCTCATCCACAGAGTGCAGTCGCACGACCACTCCATCCGCAGCTGCCAGTGTTGCACACGAGGTGTCCCATTATGGAACAGATAGTGGTAAGCGTCAGCAGGCTGTGTTGGAAATGAAGTGCTTGGGTGACAACAAACACACCGCGGAAGTACTGGCCGAGTACTTGCAGCAAGAAACTCAGTCATGGCTGGGCAGTGTACATCTTGAGGCAGGCAAGGTAGTCAGTGATAACGGGAGGAATTTTATGGCTGCCATAGCCCTTTCAGAACTGAAACACATCCCTTGCCTGGCTCACACCTTGAACCTGGTGGTGCAGTGCTTCCTGAAAAGTTATCCAGGGTTACCAGACCTGCTCCTCAAGGTGCGACGACTTTGCTCTCACATCCGCCGTTCGCCCGTACACTCCAGCCATATGCAGAACCATCAGCGATCATTGAAGCTTCCCCAGCACCGCCTAATAATCGATGTTGCAACAAGGTGGAACTCTACACTGCACATGCTTCAGAGGCTGTGCGAACAGAGGTGTGCTGTCATGTATTTGTGGGAGGATACACATACACGGGCAGGCAGTTGGATGGCAGACATGGAGTTGTCTGGTGTGCAGTGGTCGAAGCTCCAAGACCTCTGTCAAATCCTTCAGTGTTTTGAGGAATGCACACGGCTGGTCAGTGCGGACGACGCCATCATAAGCATGAGCATCCTACTAATGCGTCTGCTGATGCAAAGTTTGACGCACATTAAGGAGCAGGCGTCTTCAGCCGAGGAGGAGGGAAGCCTTGATGACAGTCAGCCATTGTCTGCTCATTAAAGTCTCGGGGACGAGGTTACGGACGAAGAGGAGGAGGAGGAAGATGGGGATGAATATTTATGGGAGGAGGAAGCTTCTCAGGGGGGAATAGAAACTGTTGGTGTTGCAAGGTCAGGTACAGGTTTTTTGCGGGAGACAAGTGATGTGGATTTGGCAGAAAGTGCTCCTCAACCCAGCACAAGCATTGATTTGACACCTGGAACATTGGCCCACATGGCTGATTATGCCTTGGTATCCTAAAAAGGGACCCCCGCATTATCAAAATGATGACCGATGACGATTACTGGTTGACCTGCCTCCTGGATCCACGCTACAAAGGGAAATTGCAAAATATCATGCCACATGAGAACCTTGAGCAAATATTGGCTACCAAACAAGCAACTCTTGTAGACCGTTTGGTTCAGGCATTCCCAGCACACAGCGGCGGTGATGGTTCTCACACGAGCTGCAGGGGGCAACATGCAAGAGGTGTTAGAGGGGCACAAATCAGAAGTGGCGTTGGACAGAGGGGTTTTGTGGAGTGATTTCGCAATGACCGCAGACACGACAGGTACTGCTGCATCGATTCAAAGTGACAGGAGACAACATTTGTCCAGTATGGTTACTAACTCTTTTTCCTCCCTTATCGATGTTCTCCCTCACACGTCATTCCCCTTTGATTACTGGGCATCTAAAATAGACACCTGGCCTGAATTGGCAGAATTTGCATTACAGGAGCTCACTTGGCCAGCTGCTAGTGTGCTATCAGAAAGAGTATTCAGTGCTGCTGGTTCAATACTGACAGAAAAAAGGACTCGTCTGGCTACCCAAAATGTTGATGATCTAACCTTCATTAAAATGAACCAATCATGGATTTCTAATTATTTTGCCCCACCTTCCCCTGCAGACACGTAGCTTTCCTGTAAAAAGGTTTTGCTTTTGGACTCCTCTTAGTGACTGATCCAATTCCTCCATTTGCCGCTGCAGTATGTCCATCATAGGCCATTTTAACACCTCCCTAAATGTCCTGACTCCCCCCATGGGGCCGTGGTCACCACTTTGCGCAAGCACCCGTGCAAGTGCCATTTGCCTGGACAGGTGGGTGTGCCCACTTTTGGGCGACAGCACTGGCATAGGGTCCCTCATAGTACAATGACATGTCTCTGGTGGCGGTGGTGCACACCTAACGTCAGACACACCGTCGTAACATGAGGGGCCCTGGGCCAGTACCGCCACCCATGAGAGAGTGTTTCCCCCCCAGGTCAAACAGTGCTCTACCACTTGCAAAATTACCTCTCACTGCTCCACCACTGTTTAGTCTGTGCTGTTAAATCCTTCAATGGCACTGCCAATACCAATTTGTTGACATGATTGTTGCTAGTAAAAATATTCAGGGGCCCTGTCCTACATATACACCAGTTAATACTTTGCGCCAACTACCACTGTCTGCAAGTCAGTAGAGGAGCCCACCCCTTTACCTAGGTATGCCACCTGTTTATTTGTGAAAAAATTTTTTTGAAAGACAGTAACCTCACTTTATTATTTTGGCCTACTAACTGTGTCAGACACTCCTTACAGTTGTCCTCCACTGAACAAAGCTAGGCCGCCTGCATACTCCAGTAACCTATTTTTAACTGCATTTTGCCTATTACTTTTTTAGCCCTACTAACTGTGTCTGCCCCTCGGTGCAATCGTCCTCCGCTGACCACACCAATGCTGCCTGTGTACCTCTGTAACCTATTTAAACCTGCATAGAGCCTGCTTTTTTATGTTAGGCCTAGTAAGTCTGCGCCACTCCTTCCAATCGTCCTCCGCTGACCACACCAATGCTGCCTGTGTACCCCTGTAACCTGTTTAAACCTGCATAGAGCCTACTTTTTTATTTTAGGCCTAGGAAGTCTGTCTGCGGTCCCTCCTTGCAATCGTCCTCCGCTGACCTCACCAATGCTGCCTGTGTACCCCTGTTACCTATTTAAACCTGCATAGAGCCTACTTTTTTATTTTAGGCCTAGAAAGTCTGTCTGCGGTCCCTCCTTGCAATCGTCCTCCGCTGATCACACCAATGCTGCCTGTGTACCCCTGCAACCTATTTAAAACTGCATAGAGCCTACTTTTTTTATTTTAGGCCTAGTAATTCTGTGCCACTCTTTCCAATCGTCCTCCACTGACCACACCAATGCTGCCTGTGTACCCCTGTAACCATTTTTAAACTGCATTGAGCCAACTTTTTAGTTTAAGGCCTACTACCTGTGTCTGTCTGCGCCACTCAATACAGCTGTCCTCCTCAGAAAAAAGCTGAGCTTCAATTGTCAGGTTTTCGGCCTATATTTTTTATATTAAACTGCATTGGGCCTACTACTTTGGTGTAGTGTGGTTGGGCCCTTAAAACGGTGTCTGCCGCTCCTGGGTTTTCTCCTGTTTTGTTTTCCTGAGCTTCAATCTTCAGGCTTTCGGCCTACATTTTAAATATTAAACTGCATTTGGCCTACTACTTTGGTTGGGCCTAGTAACGGTGTCTGCCGCACCTTGGTGTTGTCCTGTGTTATTTTCCTGAGCTTCAATCTTCAGGCTTTCGGCCTATATTTTTAATATTAAATTGCATTTGGGCCTACTAGTGTGGTTGGGCCCTACTAACGGTGTCTGAAGCTCCTGGGTTTTCTACTCCACTGAACAAAGCAATGCCGCCTGTTTTGTCCTGTTACCAATTTTGAACTGCATTTAGCCGCCCACTTTATTATTTGGGCCTATATCTGTGTTTCCTCCTCATCCTGCCCATTGCCCAGCCAGTGCTAGATGAGTCTTGTGGTACATTGACCCAGACCACTACATTCCCCTTGCATGCTACACAGCCACCCACAATCTGACCCTGCTGAAAGTCAGGTTCCCCTTCCCGCATACTATACCACCTTACACGGTGACAAAGAGGAGGGTGCAGATGAAAGTGCAGGTTCCTTCATCAGGTGGGGGGGCATACTCGTTGGTGACGTCACTGGCACAGGGCCACTCAGAGTACGCAAAAGTGACGCTGCGGGTGGGAGGCGCCCCCACCGTGCAAACACACCGCCGTACTTTGAGGGGCCCTGTGCCAGTGCCAATGCAAACGAGTGGGCCCCCCCTGCTTGATCAGGATCACAGCACTTGCAAAGTTGAAATACTTACCTCTCCCTGCTCCACCGCTGTGACGTAGTCCGCGTTTCCTGGGCCACGAAAAACTTAGCCAAATGACCCCCAATTTACAATCCCTAACCATTGTTATAAGGTAAATTAAAATTGACAAACTTCAGTAACAAGAATTGATGTTTTTGGCATTAAAATGGGCACTGTAGGTGTTTTCCTGTCCTCCACTCACTGCCGACTTTGATTCCCCATTGACTTGCATTGGGTTTCGTGTTTCGGTCGGATCCCTGACTTTTCGCAATAATCGGACGATTTCATCCGACCCGACTATTGCCGAAGTCGGGTTTCGCGAAACCTGACTCGATCCTAAAAAAGCAAAAGTCGCTCAACTCTAATGAAGTGAAAACTAATTTTCAAACAGTTTTGTTTAGTGATGAGTGTCGAGCAACCCTCGATGGTCCAGATGGATGAAGTAGTGGATGTTTGGTGGATGGCCACCATGTCTCAACAAGGCTGCGACGTCAGCAAGGAGGTTGAGTAGTCATATTTGGCACGGGAATCATGGGGAAACAGCTGGTAGAGCCCTATAAGGTTCCTGAAGGTGTGAAAATGACCTCTGCAAAGTATATAGAGTTTCTGACTGATAACTTTCTTCCATGGTATAAAAATCAGAAACGTGCCTTCAGGAGCAAAATCGTCTTCATGCATGATAATGCACCATCTCATGCTGCAAAGAATACCTCTGAGTCATTGGCTGCTATGGGCATAAAAAGAGATAAACTCATGGTGTGGCCACCATCCTCTCTTGACTTCAACCCTATAGAGAACCCTTGGAGTGTCATCAAGCAAAAGATCTATGAGGGTGGGAGGCAGTTCACATCAAAACAGTAAAGAAATACAAGCGGAAACTCCAAAAACTCACAAGTTCAATGGATGCAAGAATAGCGAAGGTGATATCAAAAAAGGGTTCCTATGTTAACATGTAACTTGGCCTGTTAGGATGTTTTGGAGTTAAATAGCTTTTTTGTTCAGTGAATGTGACCTCCTAATGCTACAAATTCCACAAATGAGCATTTTCAGTTCTTTAAAGCATATCAAATATTTAGAAATTCTACTGTGCCTAATAATTTGGAACAGTGCATTTTGAGTTTTTATTCATTTTGGAGATTATACTGTTATCATTGGGACGTTTCTTCAATAAAATTTGATGTATACTCTAACGGGTGATGACTTTTATTAGACTGACTGTCATTTGCACGGACTATTTAGGAAAATACGAGAAAAATGTCATATGCATAATAATTTGGAACATGTGTATTTCAGTCACTACCATTATGAATGTGATACATGATTAACCGTTTTTGCTATTAAGTGCCAATAATTGTATTTCTATTATTTGTGTGCTGAATAATATAACTCATTCCATTAGTAATATTTTGCAGTAGTCTCTTAATTTTTGTCAGAGCTGTATATAGTAAACTATCAATGTCTTCCAAACCATAGGCAATATATAATTGTATGCTAATACCACATGACCATATGTCAGTAAATGGCCAAAAAACTAGTAATTACAATGTACAATCCACCAGAGCATAAATCCTAAGAGAGACAGGGAGTCATGAAACAAAAATTGAAATATAATTTTGCTGCGAATACGCACTATTATAGCAGGTTTGGGTAACAAAATAAGCTAATGGATATAAATAAGTCCAAAAGATGGTGTCTGTCTACAGAAAGTCACATGTGTGACCGTGATCAAAGTAGGCAATGGTGGGACATGAATCCAGCAACACCATACAAATTACACTATACATTTGTAGTGAACACTCCCCTCAATGCTCATATATGTAAAATAGCACAATGTTGTAAGGTATATACATAGCGATTAATAGGTGATTAAAATATCAAATGATGACAACATTAAATATGTATAGAAGAGGGAACAAATAGTAGAGGTAGGTATATCAAGAGGCTATCCTACCCATGGTACCCTGTGCGAAAAATAAACAGCTGACAGCAGCTCCAATGCTCGTTTCATGTAGGCTTCCTCATGGGGCTGTTATTCTCTGTAAGCTCCTCTTTATGTTGTGGCTGATTCAGGTGAAAACACTCACCCAAAATGGAGGAGGACGCTGGGAGACAGCTGTGTCCGGAGTGGGAATGATTATGGTGCATGCATAGTGAAAACCCAGGCCATAATTGGCCCTGCCTCGGGCACTCATAGCAGCACAGCGGTTCTTGGGGAAATCCCCCATGACATCAGTGACCTGCATGTGTCATCAATGAGCTCCCTCGCCACCTCCATTGACAATTGAGCTCAACACACATGCGCCCATCCTGATTGATGCTGGCATGGGGGATGATTATAAACTTTATTATTTTATCAGCACAAAAATATTTTGATCAAGAAGGGGTTGTCCTGGTAGTGGACAACCCCTTTAAAGGGGTTATCCATGTTTGGTACAAAAGTCTGCATATGTGACAGTGACAGCAGGCTTGTGAGTTCTCAGAGAGCACAGCACAAGCTGTCAGGATTCTCCAGTGCCGGCCTAACTCGAATCCCTGTGTGAGGGTTCACAAGTTTGCAGTCACAGAGTGACTGCCAGCTTTTGTGCCACACCTGGACAAGTGCTTTAAACCATTAATGACCATCAATACGCATTAAAATGTCGGTCATTAAGGGGCCTTATTGCCTCATAGTTTTAAAACAGCAAACAGGAATAAGACAGTAGCGCCGCTCCATTGACCAAAATTACAGCAGAATGTATCTGTACTTGAAATCCTGTGGTATCAGCCCCGGATAGTTTTGGGGTCGATTAACCCCTTAAATATTTCTGTCAATCGTGACAGAGGTAACTAAGTGGCTAATAGAGGGATTAAAGATCCCCTATGGCAGGATTGACACCTAAAATAGCCATCATTGCCATGATATCCTGAGGTCATCTGATGACTCCAGGGTACAATTAGCTGTGAGATCCAGCTGTAACCTGGGTCTTATTGGCTCTGTTAGTGACTCTGTGATCATTGGTCTCACACATTGCAGTACTTGTGAACTGTAGTACGGGAGACCTGTTAGAGCAAAAATTATGCATGTCCCACAGCGGAACTTAGCGAAAGAGTAAAAACAAAAGCCTACACAAAATCATGAAAAGCTGTTTCGCCACTAAAAACGCAGCCTTTGTGAATAAAGAAAGATAAACAAAAAGACCATACATGTGAGACACAGCACTCTATTCATTGGCCCAGTGCTTAGTTAAATGGTTCGGTGTCCCTCTTCCCCGAAACGCCCCCTGAAGAAGTGTGGACAAAACGCGCATCGGGTTTGAGGGACGCGGCCCGGACCCTGCATCTTATCCGAGTAAGTTACATACCATAGGTACTTGCCCGTTCATACTACAAGCTGCAGTTAGCTTTGGTCTTAGCATAATAATTTTCTTACAAATTTTATATAGTACATAATGTTAGTATGAGGTCTCCCTTTTTTATTACTTATGCTGCATGGAGCACTATAATTCTTGATAGAAAATGACTGTTTAGCTCCCAGCTTATATACCAGAGGTTTCGTTAGTACATTGATTGCTTATACTTTCTGAATTCACCCTCCTTTGCACAAGCACTTTCTAATTATTAAACAACTTTGTATTCATTGAGATGGTCATTCATATTAGTATGCAATAATTTCTAATGGCTTTATTTCCATGATGCACTTTATCTTTTTTATTACTAAATCTCAGTTATAGATGTATAACAGGGTCTCTAGCCTGATGCGTCCCTCGCATTAGAGGCATTTGTTGTATCCTTTATTTTTGTACGTAATTCTTTGCATTAATAAATGTTGTTAACCGATTTTTCCTTAATTGTCGGTTATTATGCTTTTTTTCTGGCCACCTTTTTTCTTATCTGGAGAGATATAGAGATATGGGGACTCCTGTGTATAATGTAATTGATGATCACTGTATTAGATGTAAACTACACACTATATATAGAGCTTTTGTGCATGATCTCACTGGTGATCACTGTATTAGATATTTACTGACACTATAAACAGAGCTCCTGTGTTTAATGTCATGGGTGATCTCTATATTACCTGTACACTGACACTATATACAGAGCTCCTGTGTATAAAGTCACAGAGAATCGCTATATTACCTTTACATTGACACTGTATACAGAGCTCCTGTGTATAAAGTCACTGGTAATCACTGTATTGCATGTACCTTTACACTATATACTATACACAGAGCTCCTGTGTATAATGTCACTGTTGATCATTGTATTACCAGTACACGGACACTATCCACAGAGCTTCTGAGTGTAATGTCACTGGTGATCATTGTATTACTTGTACACTGACACTATATACTAAGCTTTTGTGTACAATGGTAATGGCCTGGGGTTACAATAAATAAAGAATTCAGAATGCGATCAATAAAATAAAACTCAAATCAAGAGATGAAATGTTATACAACAATAATATTTGCAATGACAAACACAATTCTATGCTAACATTTTCTACACCTTTTAGTCCTCAGTTCAATTGAATAAAATACATAGTCTTACGATATTTACCTGGGGTGAACAAGAATGATATAATCAGTAAGATTATCAGTGGGGGCTGTAGATATGTAGCCAGAAAATGGCATTCATTTGGAAACTTTCTGTCTCCCAGAATGACACAAGCTTCAAACTCGACTTCAAACTGGCAGAACATGAATGCATTTTTCAAATGTGCAGGAACTAAAAGTAATGTACTATATACATTTTTTATCAACTGCAATTCACATTATGTAGTATACTGGATTTGGTGCAAATTATGCAATTTAAGATATTTGGGTTACACCACTAGAATACTGAAAACATGCAAATTTATTATTTGGTCGTATTTTACATCAGTATTTGTAAGAACCAGGACTTGGTGAAAAATACAGAAGTGGCACACTTGTTTCTATTATACTTTCCTCTGAATGTTTTACTCCCCCATATTGGCTTAGAAATACTGATGTAAAATACTGATCAAATACTGAACGTGTGAACGTGGTATAATATTTATAGTTATACCAGTTACTCTGATGCAGAGAAGCACTTCATAACAATACATAAGGGGGATGCCTCCAGTTTTTTGTTTCGTACTATAGAAAAAAGTTTTTCATCTAGTAAGGGGAGACAATTGGCAGAACCAATTAGGATTATGTGAAGCTTTTTGGATACCCAAACTCAATTTCAAGCATCCACATGGAATGACCTATAATAATGATTTTTTTTTTATTTATTAAAATTCCTTAGTTCTACTTCAGAATGTGACCAAAATCATTCAGTTAAAGCAGAAATGTCAAACTCAAATACACAGAAGGTCAAAATTAAAAGCTTGGACAAATTAGTGGGCCAAATTTGATATTTATTAAAAAAAAGTTTACAATTGAGGATTTTTTTCCTTATCAAATGTAACTATTAACATTTTCATATGGAAACAAAACTAAAGATGGTGTCCATCGAACAAAGTACATTTTTATTAGTAGATATTAGAATTAGAGATGAGCTAAATTTTCAATGTTCTGTTCGCATTACGATTGCCGAATTTGCAGTATTCGTCGATTTATTTGTCGATTATTCACCGAACATAACCAAAAGTCATTCACGGCAATGGTAGGCAAAAGCATGCACAACACCTTATAGCGGCCCCAAGAGCTGCCAAAACACATCGAATGAGGGATAGACACCATGAAAGTGATCTCAATTCACCCACAGTACAAATTGTAGCATGGCACTGCAGCAATCAGCCATGCATGAGGTATTGGGGTCTGGGCCAGCATTTACAGCTTTCAATTGAACGTCACAGTAAGACGAGGTGTGTGAGGGATTGCTGTAGGCCTGCTGTGCTGGGAGCCCTGATACCACATGCAACACCTCTACCTGCTTTCATGCTCAGCAACACTTAGGTGGCACAAATATCATCAAAATTTCATAGACTACTATTGTCAGAAAAATGTAAGGATCGTAACACGGGTAGTTGACTCCAAGGAGGTGGAGGCCTTACAGTCTTGGAGGACTACTGATACAGGCAACACATGAAGGAGACCCAACCAGAAGTCTACACAGTTACAAAAATTAGTGGCAAACACCAACAAAGTGGCATCAATTGCAATAAAGTAGAACTAGCATAGCATGGACCGACTCCTCTTCCACTGCAGCCAAGCCAGCAGATGGAGACTGTAATGGGCAAGGTGGTGGAACCACAGAGCCATATAACTTTGAAAGCATGAAGAGGCGTGACTAGGTGGCCTACCAAATCTCAACTCGAACAAGTGGCAGCAGGTGAAAACTACGAGTAGATTGAAGATGAGCGAATATTTCAATATTTGGTTCAGCTCACAATTGCCGAATTTGCAATAGTTACCTATTTAATTGCCTAATATAGCCGAACATACACAGTATAAAAGCGGGTGTTTCCTACGCTGTGTGACAGCGTGGGAAACACCTGCGTATCATTTCTGATCAGAGGTGAAATCTTCCCCGTCGGTCAGAGAGCCATAGTTCTCACACTGTCCGAAGACAGCATGAGCACTCAGCTGTGATCGGAGGTATAAAGTTTACCTCTGGTCACTCGTGTCAGTTGATGGGACTATAGCTCCCATCAGCTAAAACCTGCTGCCTCTAATAATAGTGAGAACAGGAGCAGTGGAAGGGAGTATTCATCAGCCGCTCCTGTGCTGTAAATAAATAATTTAAAAGAAACCCTGCATGGGTTCCCCTGTATTTTTGATAACCAGCCAGGCAAACCTCACAGCTGGGGCTGCAACCCTCAGCTGTCAGCTTCAGCAAGGCTGGTTATCAAGAATAGAGGGGAACCCATGCCATATTTTTTATTTATTTAAACAAATAATTTTAAAAAATGGCATGAGGTCCCCCTCCCCATTTTTGACAACCAGCCTGGCTAAAGCTCACAGCTGGGGGCTGGTATTCTCAGGCTGGAATGAGGCCATGGATATAGCCCCCCAGCCTAAAAATAGCAGCATGCAGCTGCCCAGAAAAGGCTCATCTATTAGATGCACCAATTCTAGCGCTTTGCCTGGCTGTTCCCACTTGCCCTGTAGCGGTGGCCAGTGGGGTTCATATTTGTGGGGTTGATGTCACCTTTGTACTGTCAGGTAACTACAAGCCCATGGCTTAGTAATGGAGAGGTGTCTATAACAGGGGTGTCAAACTGCATTCCTCAAGGGCTGCAAACAGGTCATGTTTTCAGGATTTCCTTGTATTGCACAGGTGATCATTTAATCACCTGCACAGAATGATTCCAGCACCTTGTGCAATGAGAAGGAAATCTTGAAAACATGCATGGTTTGAGGCCCTCGAGGAATGCAGTTCGACACCCCTGGTCTATAAGACACCTGTCCATTACTAATACTATAGTTACATGGTAAATAAAGACACAACCAGAATAAAGTCCTTTATTAGAAATAAGACTAAACACAGTTTTCCATTTTATTTAAAAATAACAAATACAGGTATACTCACGTAATGCCTAATTTCACCAAAGCCCTCGTTCTTCTGTAATAAAAATAAATAAAAAAACAACAATATCACTCACGTGTCGATTGTTCTGTAATCCATGTCTGGGGATTAGTAGTTTTCCACCTGGACGGTGCCAAGATGTGACCATCCAGCCTGAGAACCACTGGTGAATGAGCTGCTGCGGAGTGCAGAGTCAGTGACCAGCGGTGACGTCATCGAGGTTATTTCCGGTCACTGAGGCTGCATTTCCAGCAGGGCTGAACTGCCGTGAACTCAGCACCATGGAAAAAAAATCAGTGATAAAGTCACAGCAGTTCAAGCTCAGTGACTAAGCAGCATATCACTGTGAGAATTTCCCCAAGACAGCAGTGAGGCACACAGTTTGCAACGTAGTGATAGCTGTTGTGAATTCCATCTGGGCTCCCTCTGGTGGCCTTTAGCGATACTGCGGGTCTGGAGATGGGCTCAGCTGCCTCATTTCCTGCTTTGCTGGTTCCTATTTAATTCCACCTGCACCTTTGTTTGTTGCCTGCTGTCGTTGTATTCAGTACTGGTTCTGATCTCTCTGGACTTCCTTGTGACCTGTCTCCATCCAGAGAAGCTAAGTCTTGCTAGTTCATGTTTGCTCATTTTTCTCTTGAAAATGTGTTTCATTATATGATGAGTTCAGTCCAGCTTGCTTATATGTGATTTTTTGCTTGCTGGAAGTTCTGGGGTGCAGAGTGCGCCTCTCACATCGTGAGTCGGTGTGGGGGTTCTTGTATTTTCTGCGTGGATGTTTTTGGTAGTTTTTGTACTGACCGCACAGATCCCTTGCTATCTTCAATCTATTTAGCGTTAGCGGGCCTCATTTGCTTAAACCTGTTTTTCATTACTACGTTTGTATTTTCCACTTAACTAACTGTTCTTATTTTTGGGGGCTGTCTAAACTTTGGGGTCATTTCTCTGAGGCAAGTGAGGCTTGGCTTTCTCTCTAGGGGTAGTTAGTTCCTCAGGCTGTGACGAGGCGTCTAGGTTTTTAGGTAACGCTCCACGGCTGCCTTTAGTGTGTATTGGATAGGTTCAGTGTTGCGGTCAGTATAGTTTCCACATCCCCAGAGCTCGTCCTAATATTCTGGTTTTCCTATCAGGTCAGTTTGGTGATCCTACCACCGGATCATAACAGATAGCCTTCCAACCATGGAAACGTTCAGCTGTCAACACAAAAACATTAGCAGCCTTACAGCACTGTAGTCCTGTGTTCTAACCCCACCAAGTACAGCATCTGCAAAGAGTTTGTATGTTATACCCGGGTTTGCAAGAGTTAACTTCCAGTAATTATCTTTCTACCTATACTACAATGACATACAGATAGTAAATTTAGATTGTGAGTCCCAATGGTGCCAGTGCCAGTAAATCTGTAAATGTCTGTAAAGCGAATGTTGAATTATTGGCACTATATAAGTGATAAAACCAAACAAAAAAATTGAAAGTGATGCTCAGCCACACTCAAGTGGCACACAGATCAGTTTTGCAGATTACTATTGTCAGAAAAATGTAAGGATAGTAACACAGGTAATTGACTCGAAGAAATTGGAGGACTGCCGGTATTGGAGGCCTACTGCTACCAGCAACACACATGAAGGAGACCAAATGCAGAATCTACACATTTACAAAAATGTATTTGAACACACCAACAAAGTGACATAAATTTCACCACAATAGAAACAGTCTAATAGGGATCAACAGGCCTTCCACTACACCCAACCCAGCAGATGGACACCCAACCAGAAGTCCTCACATTTAAAAAAATTTGTAGCAGACACCAAGAATGTGGCATCAATTTTACCACAGTAGAAATATTATAATAGGGACTGACATGTCTTCCACTACATCAACCCAGCAGATGGACACCCAAGCAGGACTGTTCCCATATCCACAAATTAGTGTTAACATCTCCAGCAGTAGCAGCAACAGCAGGCACATAAACCCCACTAAAGATATCAGAGACTGCAATTATGCGAGAACAATACAATACACTAAAAACTACAACATCCAGTAACAATAATACAAATATAATTAAAAAATGCAATAAAAATGCCTTTATTAAATATTACTTGGCAAACGGTGTGCCTGTGCTTGGAAAATATAGAATTACAACAGGACAATAATAGTTTTAAAAATGTGTATGTGTTATTATACAATATAATAGAAATAAGAAAAATAATAAAAAGCAAAAAGACGAAGGATTAATCCAAAATGTGCGTCGGGGCGCGCTGTACTTGGATAGGCGGGCCTTAAAGGTACATACCATTTTTAATTCCTTTGTACAAGTTTTGCTCTCAGTGTGTGCAGAGTATATATATTTTTTTACCTTGTTTCTTTTCTCCTTTTAGTCTGTATTGTCATCCTATCTGGTTTATTACCTGCTTATTATTTTATTTTTATTTTTTCTTGTATTGCACTTTTTTTGTGTGTGGATGAGGCCTGTATATCATCTACTACATGTTCCAAACAATTTCAAAGTGAGATGTCCCCTACTGTATTACATTAGTAACAGAAGAATTTTTGGAGGTCTGTCGATGACGCTAGCATAACACTGACTACATGTTCCAAACAATTTCAAAGTGAGATATCCACTACTGTATTACGTTAGTAACAGAAGAATTTTTTGGTCCTGTTGAAGAGGCCTGTATGACATAGACTAGATGCTTAAAACAATTTCAAACTGAGATGTCCCCTTAGGGTATGTGTCCACGTTCAGGATTGCATCAGGATTTGGTCATGATTTTATGCAGGTAAATTCCTGATAAATCTGCACCTGAGGTCACTGGCAGGTCACCTGCATTGTCCTTGCGTTGTTTCAGCAATGCAAGGACATGCTGCATTCTTAAAAGACGCGCCGCATGTCCGTTTCCGTGGGTATGCCGCATGCGTCTTTTAATGCATAGTGGAGACTGGATTTCATGAAATCCCCTCCACTATGCTGTAACATGGCCAAACACGCAGAGTTTCCTGAACATGGAAACATACCCTTATGTATCACATTAGTAACATAAAAAAATATTTTCAGTGTGGTTGAGGCCTGTAAAATCTAGAAGATTGCCCGTGACATTGGAACGCCCTTTTTCCTACAGTTGCTGCTGGTAAGGTGCACGTTTGTCGAAGAAATATGGCTGACTTGTCGTTACATGAGTTGATCAGGAAAAGGGGCATGATGATGACGGGAATGGGATCGTACTACAGGACCAATAACAGGGCAGCTATGGGAGAAATGAGATCCAGGATCCAGCCTACAATGATTACTCGTTTACCCACCACCAACTACCAGAGCTAGAAATAAAAGATGCCCAAGAGAAATTGGAAGCCAAAGATGCACAGAAGATAGGCTCAAAACAATTCCAAGCTGAGATCTCCCCTTCTGCATGACGTTAGTAACATAAAAAACATATTTTTAGTGTGGATGAGGCCTGTATAATCTAGAAGATTGTCTGTGGCATTGAAATGCCCTCTTTCATACAGTTGCTGCTGGTAAGGTGCAGGTTTTCCAGAGAAATAAGGCCGAAGTGTTGTTACATGACCTGCTCAGGAAAAGGGGCATAACAGCGACAGGAATGGGATCATACAACAGGATTAATAACAGGGCGGCTATGGGAGGTACGATGCACATCTCAACCTAGCCATAAAAGATGCCCGTGAGAAATTGGATGCCAAAGATGTACATAGTCTAGAAGATAGGTTCAAAATAATTTCAAACTCAAATCTCGGCTGCTGTATGACGTTAGTAAAAAAAATTAAAAAAATACATTTTAACCCCTTCACCCCGAAGCCTGTTTTCACCTTCCTGACCAGGCCAATTTTTACAATTCTGACCGCTGTCACTTTATGAGGTCATCATAACTTCAGAACTCTTCAATGGATCACGATGAGTCTGACAATGTTTTCTCATGACTTATTGTACTTTATTATAGTTGTAAAATTTCTTTGATATGACTTGCGTTTATTTGTTAAATAAATAGAAATTTGAAAAAATTTTAGAAAATTTCACAATTTTAAAATTTCAAATTTTTATGCCCTTAAATCGGAGAATCATGTAGCACAAAATAGTTAATAAATAACATTTCCCACATATCTACTTTACATCAGCACAATTTTGGAAACATATTTTTTTTGTTAGGAAGTTATAAGGGTTAAAAGTTGACCAGCAATTTCACGTTTTTACAACATTTGCAAAAACATTTTTTTAGGGACCACATCACATTTGAAGTGACTTTGAGGGGCCTATATGACAGAAAATACCCCAAAATGACACCATTCTTAAAACTACACCCCTCAAGGTACTCAAAACCATATTCAAGAAGATTATAAACCCTTCAGGTGCTTCACAGGAATTTTTAGTTTTCTTTCACAACAAAATTTCCTTTACACCTAATTGTTTTTCTTTTGCAAGAGTAACAGGAGAAAATGGACCATGTAATTTGTTGTGCAATTTCTCCTGAGCATGCTGATACTCCATTTGTGGGGGAAATCTACTGTTTCGGCACACAGCAAGGCTTGGAAGGAAAGGAACACCATTTCACTTTTTGAATGTATTGATTTGTATTGAATTTTGCATTTTCATAAGGGTAACAAGAGAAATTGCTCCTTAAAAATAGTTGTGCAGTTTCTTCTAAGTGCGCAGATACCCAATATTTGGAGGAAAACAACTGTTTGGGTGCACTACAGGGCTTAGAAGGAAAGGAAAGCACCATTTGACTTTTTGAATGTAAAATATGCTGGAATAATTAGTGGTTGCCATGTTGTGTTTGGAGAGCCCCTGATGTGCCTAAACAGTGGAAAGCCCCCACAAGTGACACAATTTTGGAAACTAGATCCCTTAGGGGACTTAACTAGATGTGTATTGAGCACCTTGAACCCCCAGGTGCTTCACAGAAGTTTATAACGTAGAGTCGTGGAAATAAAAAAATCACAGTTTTCCCAGATAAACCTTTTTTAGCTCCATATTTTGCATTTTCATAAGGGTAACAGGTAAAATTGCTCCATTGGATTTGTTGTGTCAATTTCTCCTAAGTACACCGATATCCCATATGTGGGGGTATACTACTGTTTGGTGTTTGGGTGCATGGCAGAGCTTTGAAGGGAAGGAGCACCATTTAACCTTTTGAATGTAAAATGTAATTACCGGATGCCATGTCATGATTGGAAAGCCCCTGATGTGCATAAACAGTGGAAACCCCCCACAAGTGACCCCATTTTAGAAATTATAACTCTTTGGGAATTAATCTACAGATGTAGTGATGATTTTGACTCCATGGGTGTTTTCCAGAAACAGGCAGCAGTGGATGTTGCTGAGTGAAAATTGCAAGCTGCCATTATATTTACTACAGTATGCTGTAGTGACCAGAACATTATGCCCAGCTCATGCTTCTGAAGACACGCACCTGTAAATTAGACAGGCTCTCATCACTACACAAATGCCAAACATGTGGGTGTTAAATGTTGTTTAGGCACACTGCGGCTCAGAAGGGAGGGGGATATTTGAATTTGGGAGTGCAGAATTAGCCTATTTGCTTTTGGGCAGGGAGGAGCCATTTTGCTTTTTCAGAGCCTTTGTGCTACCAGTAACATGGAAGCCCCTATATTTCCATTAATAGATGATGGAACTGAGTGGGGACTTGCTTTTTTTTGTGGATTGAGTTAAAGCATTTGTTGGGAACATTTTATATAACGTTTGGGATCACATTTATCTGGCGCTCTACGCTGCGCACTTACCTTGGGGTCTCCGTGTGACATGACAGATGAAACTCTCGAGGGATCCATTTATTACAATGAGGCAGCAGTTTACTCTGGACTTCATCTGGCCTCTGTTCAGTGGTGTCATTTTTAGAAGTGCAAAAAAACTGTGTAATCCTAAAAAGACAACACCACCAGATCACAGGTCATATGGTGTCCAGAGTGACTCCATGTGCCTCATTATAGGGAATTTTCTGCCGGTGGTTCTGTGTGAATCACGTATTTCAGAGATTTACACGGAAACCCTGGTGTAAGCACTCAGCGCAGAGCGCAGGATGACTGTGCAGCAAGCCTTACTGCGATCTTTGGAAGGCAGAATGAAAAAATCAACAGTAGGTGAAGAATTGGTTTTATTTATATTTTACACCATTACTCGTGCGGAATAAGTGATTAGGCGACTTTATTCTTTGGGTCGGTGCGATTACAGTTATACCAGATTTATATAGGGTTTTTATTTTTGGCTGCTGTAACACACTAAAAGACGGTTTTTATTGCGAAAACTAGTTTTTGCATCACCATACTTTGTGAGCTATAATATTTTTATACTTCAGGCTGACAGAGTCATGTGAGGGCTTGTTTTTTGCGGGACGAGCTGACGTTTTTATTGGTACCATTTTTGGTCACATGACTTTTTTGATCGCTTTCTAATCTGAATTTTGGGAGACAGAATAAACAAAAACCAGCAATTGCTTTTTGTTTTTGCTTTTTTAATACCGTTCTGCGTGTAGTATAAGTGTTAAGATAGCTTTATTCTTTGGGTCAGTACGATTACAGCATGATGAAGCTTTGTGGCAGCTTGTTTTTTTATGGGACAAGATTATGTTTTCAGTGTTACCATTTTTATTTACATCTGTCTTTTTTATCACGTTTTATTGCACTTTTTGCTCAGCGGCATGATGATAAAGCATTGTTTTTGCCTCATTTTTAATTTTTTTTATGGTGTGCACTGAGGGGTTTAACTAGGGAGACAGTTTTATAGAGCGGGTCGTTATAGAGGCGGCGATACCGAATATGTATACTTTTATTGTTTCTTTAATTCACATAAATAAATGTACTTATTAGAAAAAAAATATATATTTTTTCTTTATTTACTGATTTAAAAAAATATATTTTTACACTTTGTAATATTTTTTTAGCTTTTTTACATTGTCCCAGTATGGAACATCACTATATAATGTCAGAGTGCTGATCTGACACTGCACAGCAGAGTATCAGATCAGCAATCTGACAGGCAGGGAAGGAGGCAAGCCACCTTCCCTCCAGGACCCAGAAGGATCCGCGGCCATCCTGGTGCCGGGGGTCTCAATGGAGATCATCAGGCCAACATGATCGCATCGCGTTGGTCTGATGGTGGCACACAGGGAGCCCCCTGCCTGCGCAATGCTTCTCTATGCTGCTACTACTACTTACAGCGGCATCAGAGGGGTTAAATGCCCGTGATCGGTGCCAGCACATGCACCCAATCACTGCGGCACTCAGCGTAAGGCTACACGATCGTGCCCCCATAGATATACTGCTCTTTGCGGGAATGCACCTCCCGTAGAGCAGAATGTATGTACGGCTCATGTCGGGAAGGGGTTAATGTGCAATAGCTCTCCACACAGAGCAATTTCAATGCCAATAACTGAAAAGGTTGGATATAGGGGCTGTATCACATTTATCAACTGAAAATAATTAATATTTTAATGTGCATGAGGGCTGCAGACAGCTTCATGTCACCGCCATAAAATTACATAGTGGGATACAGCGGGCTCTATCATGTTTTACAACAGAAAAAAAATAAATTAGTGTTCATTAGGTCTGCTGACATCAATGCAAAAATATAACATCGCTTGCCAATGCTCTAGGACAAGTGAAAAGAGCCAGGCAAAGCGCCATAATTGGCACATGTAAAGGATGTGCCTTTTCTGGGAAGGCTGCAGGCTGCTATGTTTAGGCTGGGGAAAGCCAAACATCCAGTATACAGACGTGGGAATATGGACAAAAATTTGTCTGAATAATTGTTAGGGGTCGAGTTCCCACCTCTGCACAGGGGGAATCTTGGGCCATCTCCGCTGCGGTCTCCCATTCTTCTCCTGCCGCAGTGGAGCCTGCTCAGCGGAGACATCAGTCCCAGCATCCCGCTCAGTCTGACTCTGTACAAAGGGTTACTGTTGCTTTTCCAGCTTCTGCCATTGAAGTCAGTGCTGGGCAGCGGCAAGCAGATACTTCTGGGACTAAGTCCTGCTTTTCTCGTTCTGAGCATGCCCAGAATAAGATCTCTCAGTGGAGATCGAGGGTCACATGTTCAGATACTGCAGCTAAATCCATTGGTCCTCCAGGAAGGTCCTGAAGGTGCTCAGGCTCTGTAGCAGCCTCTCATTGGCCCTTCTAGGAAGGTCCTGTACTTGCTGCAGCTATTTAAGGCTCTCATGACCGCACGGCCATGCGCTAGTATTGAATCTGTTACGTGCATGCGCTAGTGTGGTCATTTATGTGTGTTCAGGGACTCGGCTGAAATAAGCCCCTAGAATGCCGGCACCTCCGGCGAGGAGATTCTGAGCGTAAAATTGAGGGCCCCAGCTGAAATAAGCCCCTAGAATACCGGCTCCTCCGGTGAGGAGATTGTATGTTTGCATGACCACTGACTGCTCTCTGATGGGCAGTTAACCTGTGCTCCTGTGAAGTCTAACAGGGCGCAGAGCTTTCCTTTCTTGGCTACTCTGTGAGGTAACAGAGCTAGTCTATAGCGCCAAATAGTGCCACCATTTACTAGCAGCAGGTTCCCCTGCACGGTGGACCCCGGGCTGCGAACCCATCAATAATAATAAACATCTATATTTACTCGGTGCGTTCCGCTAGCCCTAACAATAATGGTTTAGTATGTGATTATCAAGTCCTAGAATTAATTTTGAAATAGGGTAAATGTGTTTTAATGATAAAAATATTCTTTCTATCACTTATCCAAAGAACGTTTCTCTCTACTTGGACCCACTAATTAGAAAATCTAAGTTATTCAGTTATTCAATTATTCATTTCACATTAAAAATGGGAGGTTGTGTGGTAGATTTCAAAACACAAAGGTCTGGTTGTGATATGCAATTGGGGCAATAATACCAGGAATCACTCCTTCTACCATCCTTCCTACAAATACATTATCTTTTTGGAGACAGTTTTAGGTGGGAGTGGCAGGAACAAGGTGAATAAAATGTCACTCTTAGGCTAGTTTCACATTTTTCCTGCGTTTGCGTTTTTGGTGCGCATGATGTGAAATTTCACAAGAGAAAAATCTAGACAACCAGACACCGCCAATGGGACTACAGAGGGCGTGTATTATGGAATCTCTATATATAGACCCTTGAACAGCTAAAATCTTCAGATTTTGCTCCTGTATGCTGTGTCATAATGGATCTTCTCATGGAGAGCTTTTATTTCAACCTGGATTTAAGCATCAAGCTGTTTCTTGCCTGTGCGTTTGCTTGGGAGCAAGACAGAAATCGCGAAAGATGGAGAAGGAGACAACGTAGGCGTTTTTGGAGACACCCCATTATCGAACAACGTGAGAGCCGTGGAGCCTATCACACGCTGTATGACGAGCTTAATGCCAACCCGGAGAAATTCCATGAATATACAAGGATGTCGCAAGACTCGTTCCGGGATTTGCTTGCTCGTGTCCAAGGAGCCATACGGAGACAGGACACCCAGCTCCGTAGAGCGATTCCACCGGAGAAACGTCTGCTGGTTACATTAAGGTACATTCCAAGTCTTTTTGAGGATGGGTGTGATCTTGGCATGCTTGAAGGATGAGGTGAAGACACCTGTTGTGAGTGATAGGTTGAAGAGATATGTTAGGGTTGGGATGAAAACCATGGCGAGATTAGGGATGAGGTGGGATGGTAGCGGATCACGCCTGCAAGTGATGAGGTGTGATCTTGACAGGAGGGCGGAGAGCTGATCGTCTGTCATGATGGAGAAGCTGATTTTGGGGGAACAAGGTTGAGCAGCTAAGAGGGACATTGGGCGCTGTGGGCCGAAGATTTTTCTGATCGTATCGATCTTCTGTTTAAAGAAAAAAGCAAAGTCTTCAGCAGAAATGAGAGGGGAGGGAAGAGGTGCGGGGGGACGGAGTAGAGAATTGAAAGTGTTGAAAAGCTGTTTAGAGTTGTGAGACAGGGAGGATATGAGAGATGAGAAGTAAGTTTGTTTTGCATCAGTGAGCATGGACGTGAAGCTGGCGAGTGTAAAGATTATAAGGGATAACTCAGGAGACTCTTTGCATGGAACAAGACAACTACAGGACAGAGTTTTAGAAGTGGTAAAGTCTATATTATCACACGGTGATTCAAACAGGTGCAGAGAGAAACTCAAGTCCACAACACTTGGTGTAAATATTAAACGCAGCTTAACAGTCTATAGGAAACTTCAGAGGAAAATGCAATCACGCAGAAAGTCTATGAAGCACAATTATTCTGGAGGATACTTGACACGAATAAGTCCTTGGTAGTCCAAACACAGATAGATATGCTTATAAGGCAGTTCAAATAATATCTTAGCACAACCAGGGAGGCCTGGGTAAAAGTCTCAGGTTTAAGCAGAGCAGCAACAGCTTACATGTCCAGCAAATGCAGATGGAAACAAACACAAGCAGCCAGATGGAGGATTACTGGAAACCGATGTATGCAGGAGAAACTCAGAGCTGAGTAGCAGGATCTCCACACAGGTTCACAGGAGCAGGTGCAGGTGCAAAGCCAGGGAGTTGTCAGGAGCTGGATACAAGGCAGAATACTCTAGCACAGACTAACGGCTGGGGTGGAGTTAGATAGCAGGAAGACACAGTGCACATGAGACCAAAGACGCCATCTTGCAGCAATGCACAAAAGGTAATCAAAATTTTCAGAGTCCTGATAGCGAGGGACTGCTTGTATGCAGTGAAGTGGTCGGCAGAGTGGGATTGCTTCCATCTCTGCTCAGAAATCCTGGAGACCCGTCTCAGTTCTTTAGTCAGGCTGGTCAGGGCTGCCTGTTGAGTGTACGAGTTTTGCTATGCATGAGGGGGCGGCCGAATCGAGTGTTGCTGTTATTGTGGTGTTGTAAAAAATGGCAGCAGCATCTGTGTCATGAAGGGAGGTTGTCTGTAAGAGGGAGAAGGGACTCAGAAAGTGATTGTAAGTTGAGGTGTTTGAGATTTCTGCAAGGGTGAGTGCATTTGTGGAGTGGGGGTTGCACACTAGGAGAAGAGAGGAAAGAGTATGTTAGTAGGTTGTAGTCAGACAGGGGGAGGGGAGAGTTAGTGAGATTAGTAAGGGAGCAGAGGCAGGTGAAGATGAGGTCCAGCATGTGGCCATCTTTGTGAGTGACCTCAGAGGACCATTGAGTGAGGCCAAAGGAGGCAGTCAGTGATAAAAGTTCAGAGGCAGCTGAGGTGGAAGTGTCAATGGAGATGTTGAAGTCACCCATGATGATAGTGGGGATGTCAGCAGAGAGGAAATGAAGTAGCCAGGTAGTGAAGTGGTCGAGAAAGGTGGAGATGGCTAGTTCTGGGGGGCAGTAAATGACAGCCAGATGGAGGTTGGAGGGGGAATAGATACGGACGGAGTGCACCTCAAACGAGGGAAGAGCAGTGGAGGGTGGTAATGGGATAAGAGTAAAGGAGCAGGAGTCGGACAGGAGCAAGCCAAACCCCTCCACCACATTTGTGGCTGGGGCGAAGGGTGTGAGAGAGGTGGAATCCACCTTAGCAAAGTGCAGCCAGAGACGCTGAGTCAGAGGGGGTGAGCCAGGTTTCAGTGATGCCAAGGAAGGAGAGTTTGTTGGTAATGAAGAGGTCATGGATAAATGGCAGTTTGTTGCAGACAGAGCGTGCGTTCCATAGTGCTCCAGGTAGAGGGACCGGGGGCATTGGGGCTGGATGAATGGGTATGAGGTTATCATGGTTGGGAAAACATGCAGAGGATCATGGCACGGGGTTAGAAATGAGTGTGGAGATGTGTTGAGGAGGACCGGGATTTGGGGATACATTACCAGAGATGAGGAGTAGCAGACAGAGCGTTAGAAGGTGGGAGCAGGATAGGACATGATGTGGCCGTGTGTGTCTGGAGAAGAGGATTGTATGTGGAGGAACAGTTCTGAGGAGAAGGTGAGATGGCTGGGGAGGATGGGGGGAGAAATGACTAGTTCTTTACTAGGTGGAGGGGTTGCAGGAGATTGTAAGAAGGTAAGTAGGATGGGAGTGAAATTATAGAGAATCATGTGCTGGGGGTTCCGTCTGAATCAGGTATTTCAGAGATTGACACGGAAACTCATCACAGAACGCAAGATAAATATGAGCGGAGCCTTGTTAAGTGATTAGACATCTTTATTGTTTGGTTCGGTGTGATTACATGCGATTAGGGATCAGCTGATGCCGCACAGTCTGAAGAAGGCGGAGGGAGATGAGTGAGAGGCAAAGATATGCACTGCGCATGCCCGTGAATCCCAGCCCCGCAGTATGAATAAATCTGAAGACACTGCGGGGCGGGATTTTGGGCAGCGCGGCCGCACAGGCGCAGTCAGCCTGACATCAAATGATGTCAGAAGACAGGCAGTGCTAACTGCGCATGCCCAAGGGATAACATAACAGCGCAGGCTCCGGGACAGATTCAAACAACGCTGAGGAGGCGGCGCCCGGCGCCAAGGGGGTATGAATGACAGCTGTGCTGCGTCTGATTAGGAAGGAAAGTCCCACCTCCCTGGCGATTTCACGGTATGAGGGGACACATTTTATAAGTGTTTATTTCAGCGTATGCAAGGAGCATAACTAAAAGAGCCACCTTGTCCAAATGCAGCATTAGTGCTGCACAAGGTGGCTCTTTTAGTTACTAACGCCTGGGGGGGTGACAGGTTCCCTTTAATACACTCACACTACAATACATACACATATACAATGCACAATGAATAAAAAACTTAATGGAAGTGCTACTTTACGATTGGGTGACACCTTCATAACCCTCATAATTTGGTGCGGGACAATGTAGTCATACAGTCCTTGGAAAATTAACAGGAATTTTAAACATTGTGCATTTAACGTGCACATGACTAATTTACAGATATTACGTTTAATAACACCTTCCATTTCTGCTGTCGTTTGTTCTAGGTTTTAGTGTAAGGCACAGATAACAATGTATCTACTTTTTAAAATATAATGAATGCATAAAAATCAGGTTTAAAATTTTGCGACATCAATCGTACTGAAAAATTATTTTCTTATTGATCAGTTAATTTACAAAGGTTATCAAGGTCAAGTAGTTATGAAATTAATGAAAACAGTGGCAAAATATAATGAAATATTTTTCCATTACTACTATAACAACGCAGGGATAGGAACATTGGGGAGATAAATCACCTTTTTGTTATCTTTTAAGGCATGGTAACTACTATATGTATATTAATGTTGTGCTTAAAATGTTGCAATATCAACTATATAAAAGTAATGTTTTCAGAAAGGTATTAAGTAGATTATAAAAATAGGAGCTTTTCTTAAAACATAACTGCTGGATTATATTACACAGCAGGGTCATTTAATTGAACGCTCCTCAGTGGGAAGAATCTGAATTTTAAGCTACTGATAAGTCAATATCTAAGAGTAGTAAATTCAGCTTCTTCTTTTTCTTCTCCTTAAAAGGATTTTTTAGTTTTAAGATTAAATCTATTCATTTACTATGAGATTTTCAACTTTATTTTGCTCCATAAAAATGATAGATAATGACCTATTTTTAAAATGCTTCATTGTATGTACGTCTTATGCACCTTGAACAGATAGATCATTGTGCTGTCTGCTTTTCCCCATACTTCATCAGTAGAGCATGTATTTGAGTCTTTTCTATTGCTTCTAGGTAAGAAAGACACACATTATGAGATCACAAAGACTGTTTCAATGTCACTAGTATTTGAAAGTTTAAAGTTTTCAATTATTGTTTTTGTAAAAAAAATAGCTCTGGCAATAGATAAGTGTTAATAGATATATGTTTTGGTAAATAAGTAAAGATGATCGGATCAATTCTCGGAGGATTGAGTTTGAGTTGAACTTTCTGAAATTTGCATTTTCAATTGAACTGAAATATTTTGAGATCCTATTCACAAAAAAAGTCTTTGCCCAGCACAATTTCCAACACTGCTGATAGTGCTGACGCATCAGAAAATGAGCGATGGTCAACACCTAGGCCATCACAGATAAACGATTCACCAGGTTATTCTCTTGAAGAATGAAGAATGTAAGCTCTTATGGTCAACAAAGTCCTCTCTCACATGTGGAGTGTAAACTCTTATAATCAGCGGGATCTTTATTTCTCGCCTCTAAAGAATATGCTCTTATAGTCAGCAAAGTTCTTTGTCTCTCCTCTCCAACACATGTATTTTATGAGCAATTGCAAGCTTTTCAGTATTGAAATTTGCACACATTTTTGGGGAAAATTTATCTAATTTGACAAAAACGAATTTCAAAAGATTAGCTCATCTCTATAAATAAGCTTTTGAAGTTGACTCCTGAAAGAGCATTACTCTATTGCGCCTCTCCACTGTTAATTTATATATAATAAATTGGCCAGAGTGCCCCCTTTGAAATAATTAAAAAAGTTCTTCCTTAATTAACACAAATACATTTTAAATGTCACTCAAAATTATCAATATCCTCATAAAAAGCAATAATGCCCCAGAAAATATAATACTGTGTCCCAGACAAACAAAGTCATTATGGTGCATGTTTCATTTTTTATTCATTTTTTCTTTTATTTTCTACATCATGAGCTGTATCACCCTTAGTACTACCATTTTTATTTGTGTCCTTTTTTTTTTATATGACCTGTATGTTATATGATGCATTATTAAACTGTATGTGCTTGCTTGAGAGCCTATGAGGCCCTGCTTCTAATGTATGACATATGATAGCAACCAATAGGCATCCCTATGGTTTTCTGCATGAGTGGCAATTGCTTGAGAAAGGGAGTGATGTCTCTATGTCAAAATCTTTACATACCACTTTCAGAATTGGCAGCAGCATTTTAAAGGTTACATTGCTGGGATCGGTGCTATGTCTGGTCCCAGCACATGCAAGATGAACTTATCTGTGTGACAGCTGGCTCCTGTTGCCATGCCATTAGCACAACAGCTATGCTTGTACCATCCCTGAGATGAAACTCTATACCTGATTGAGGAGAATAACATGAAATCTGGATGTACAGTTACATTCATTTGTGGGAAGGAGTTAAACAACCATAACACAAGATCAATGAAAATTTAGGATTAGATAATAATATTTTACACTATAGTAAACTATGTAGATCCGTGTAAGACCAGGTCTTGAATATTAAACCCTGGTCCATGTGTGGCCAGGTCTTTAATCTGAACCTGTGGTCTGCTTCCCTGGTCCATATGTGGCCAGCGGAAAAACCTGCTTCCCTGGTCCATGTGTGGCTAATGCACAAACCTGCTTCCCTTGTACATTTGTGGCCAGGTCTTGAATATGAACCCTTGGTCCATGTGTGACCAGTGCCTAACCTGCTCACCTGGTCTGTGTGTGGCCGGTGCCTGAACCTCTAACCCTCCTTTGTGTGTGTCCAGTGCATGAACCTGCTTCCCTGGTCGGTGTATAGCCACAGCCCAATCCTGCTCCCCTGGTCCGTATGTGGCCATCCCCGAACCTGCTCCACTAGTCTATGTGTGTCCAGGTTTTGAATATAAAACCCTGGTCTGTGTGGCCAGTGCCTGAGCCTGCTCACCTGGTGCTTTTGTGGCCAGTGCCTGAACCTGATTCCCTGGTACATGTGTGGCTAATGCTCAAACCTATTTTAATGGTCCATGTGGCCAGTCCCTGAACCTGCTTCCCTGCTCCATGTGTAGCATCTGAATCCTGAAACTGCATCTAGTGACACCTGAATCCTTAAGCCACATCTAGCAGTATCTAAACTGTGAAGCCACTCTGGTGGAATATAAACCTATTCCCGAGAACCTGTATCAGAATGTGTATTTATCCTCATACTCTGAGCTGTCTGGACTGTTATTCCAGTCTCCAAATCTAGCTCTGTCTGTGACTCCATGTCAGTATCTGTCCTGCCCAATGAGTAGTCTTAACAGAGCTCAAGCCCAGTCAGTGTCTGTGTACCTGACCCCTGGGGTCAGCAGCTGCAGTACCAGGGACTGCCTAGTAGTCGTGCCTGGTGGCTACTTGCAGCTCAAGCTTGACTGCACCATCAGGAGCTACAGTGTACACCAGGTAGACACTTAGCTATGCCCCTCCTAGGTAAGCCCAGCCCCATGGCACAGTGGGTCCACTACTTGCTTTCATGACAATGAGATAGATACAGTGGGGAAAAAAGTATTTAGTCAGCCACCGATTGTGCAAGTTCTCCCACTTTAAAAAAATGAGTGAGGCCTGTAATTGACATCATAGGTAGACCACAACTATCAAGAGTCAAAATGAGAAAACAAATCCAGAAAATCACCTTGTCTGATTTGGCAAGATTTATTTTGCAAATTATGGTGGAAAATAAGTATTTGGTAACCTAAAAACATGAAAGATTTCCTGATCTCACAGACCTGTAACTTGTTCTTTAAGAGGCTCCTCTGTCCTCCACTCATTACCTGTAGTAATGACACCTGTTTGAACTTGTTATCAGTATAAAATACACCTGTCCACAAACTTAAACATTCACACTCCAAACTCCACTACGGTGAAAACAAAAGAGCTGTCAAGGACACCAAAAACAAAATTGTAACCCTGCACCAGGCAGGGAAGACTGAATCTGCAAACGGCAAGCACCTTGGTGTGATGAAATCAACTGTGGGAGCAATAATATGAAAATGGAAGACATTCAAGACCACTAATAATCTCCCTCAATCTGGGGCTCCACGAAAGATCTCACCCTGTGGGGTCAAAATGATCAACGGAGAGCAAAAATCCCAGAACCACACAGAAGGACCTAGTGAATGACCTGCATAGAGCTGGGAGCACCATAACAATGGCTACCATCAGTAACACACTACTCCGCCAGGGGCTCGGATCCTGCAGTGCCGGATGTATCCTCCTGCTTAAGCTAGTACATGTCCAGGCCTGACTGAAGTTTGCTAGATAGCATTTGGATTATCCAAACGAGTATTGGGAGAATTTCGTATGGTCTGGTGAAACCAAAGTAGAGCTGTTTGGTAGAAACAAATCTTGTGGTGTTTGGAGGAGACAGAATGCTGAGTTGCATCCAAAGAACACTATACCTTCTGTGAAGCATGGGGGTGGCAACATCATGCTTTGGGGCTGTTTCTCTGCAAAGGGACCAGGATGACTGATCCGTGTATATGAAAGAATGGGGCCATGTATCCTGAGATTTTGAGTGCAAACCTCCTTCCATCAGCGAGGGCATTGAAGATGAAACATGGATGGGTCTTTCAGCATGATAATGATCCCAAGCACACCACCAGGTCAATGAAGGAGTGGCTTCATGAGAAGCATATGAAGGTCCTGGCATGGTCTAGCCAGTCTCCATATATTTACCCCATAGAAAACCTATGGAAGGAGTTGAAAGTCCATGTCTTCCAGCGACAAGCCCAAAACCTCACTACTTTAGAGGAGATGTGCATGGAGGAATGGGCGAACATACCACCAACAGTGTGTGCCAACCTTGTGAAGACTTACAGAAAATGTTTGACCTCTGTCATTGCCAACAAAAGATATATGACAAAATATTGAGATGAACTTTTGTTAATTACCAAATACTTATTTTCCACCATAATTTGCAAAATAAATCTTGCCAAATCAGACAAGGTGATTTTCTGGATTTGTTTTCTCATTTTGACTCTCATAGTTGTTGTCTACCTATGATGTCAATTACAGGCCTCATCCTTTTAAGTGGGAGAACTTGCACAATTGGTGGATGACTAAATACATTTTTTCTGCACCGTATATAGATATGGGATAGATAGATAGACAGATAGATAGACAGACATGGTATAAATAGATTTGCCCCTTCCCAGCCTAAAAATACAACCACCTCAGCTGCAACAAAATTGGCACTAATTCGGGAACTTTTTCCAGCTCTGGTGCTGCGGCAATCAGAGTAATGGTTTATGGCAGGGGTGGGGAACCTCAGGCC
Organism: Ranitomeya variabilis; assembly: GCF_051348905.1. Taxonomy (NCBI): domain Eukaryota; kingdom Metazoa; phylum Chordata; class Amphibia; order Anura; family Dendrobatidae; genus Ranitomeya; species Ranitomeya variabilis. The sequence continues at coordinate 589,467,522 of NC_135234.1, read as the reverse complement.
CCAGGGCCATTTACGGCCCTCAATGACCTTTTATCAGGCCCCCAAGCAGATTCTCAGGGACAGCATTCTTGGGCAGGGAGCTGTGTTTTGATTGCCACCAGCTCATTAATTTCTTCTTGCTCTGTTAGCACACACATGCAGTGTAATGAAAGATTATGTCCTGACACCAGTGCCAGCATCAGGATGTACTTTCTAGGCAGAGTTTGTATGGCCCCTGAAGGATGGTATAAATATCTAAATGGCCCTTGGCAGAAAAAAGATTCCCCACCCCTGGTTTATGGGTTTTATGTCAGCTTTGTAATGTCAGCTGTCATTAAGCCCAGGGTTTAGAAATGGAGAGGCGTCTATCAGACACCTCCGTTACTAACACAGTAATAAAAAAATAAAACACACACACAAAAGAAAAAAAAATGTTTATTGAAAAAAGCACTCAACCACACCTCATCCCCCAATCTATTAAAAAGCACAAAAATGAAGATCCGATGTAATCCAATGAATAAGAATTGGGCAAAAAAAAAGGAACCTGAAAGACATAAAAAGAGAGTTAAATAAATTAAAACAAGAGACAGTCCCTCATTCACCACTCATTCACGGTATCCAGTGATTCTGTAAAGCAACCTATGGAGTATGGAGCATCATTCTGAGAACATTTCAGTTGGGTTTCTGTTAGAATTGGGGGGTTTCCACTGTTTAGGCACATCAGGGGCTCTCCAGTCGTGACATGGCATCCGATCTCAATTCCAGCCAATTCTGCGTTGAAAAAGTAAAACAGTGCTCCTTCCCTTCCAAGCTCTCTCCCCAAACAGGGGTTTACCCCAACATATCAGATGTCAGCGTACTCAGGACAAATTGGCCAACAACTTTTGGGGTCCAATTTCTCCTGTTACCCTTGGGAAAATACTAAACTGGGGGCTAAAAAATAATTTTTGTGAACATTTTTTTTTTTATTTTCACGGCTCTGTGTTATAAACTGTAGTGAAACACTTGGGGGTTCAAAGTTCTCACAACACATCTAGATAAGTTCCTTGGGGGGTCTAGTTTCCAATATGGGGTCAACTTTGGGGGTTTCTACTGTTTAGGTACATCAGGGGCTCTGCAAACGCAATGTGACGCCTGCAGACTATTCCATCTAAGTCTGCATTCCAAACGGAGCTCTTTCCCTTCTGAGCTCTGCCATGCGCCCAAACAGTGGTTTACCCCCACATATGGGGTATCAGCATACTCAGGACAAATTTTTCAACAACTTTTGGGGTCCAAATTATCCTGTTACCCTTGGTAAAATAAAGCAAATTGTAACTGAAGTAAATTTTTTGTGAAAAAAAAGTTAAATGTTCATTTTTTTTAAACATTCCAAAAATTCCAGTGAAACACCTGAAGGGTTAATAAACTTCTTGAACGTGGTTTTGAGCACCTTGAGATGTGCAGCTTTTAGAATGGTGTCGCACTTGGGTATTTTCTATCATATAGACCCCTCAAAGTGATTTCAAATGTGATGTGGTCCCTAAAAAAATGGTGTTGTAAAAATGAGAAATTGCTGGTCAACTTTTAACCCTTATAACTCCCTAACAAAAATAAAATTTAGTTCCAAAATTGTGCTGATGTAAAGTAGACATGTGGAAAATGTTACTTATTAAGTATTTTGTGTGACATATCTCTGTGATTTAAGGGCATAAAAATTCAAAATTGTAAAATTGCAAAATTTTCAAAAGTTTCGCCAAATCTCCATTTTTTTCTCAAATAAACGCAGGTAATATCAAAGAACTTTTACCACTATCATGAAGTACAATATGTCATGAGAAAACAGTGTCAGAATCATCAAGATCCATTGAAGCGTTCCAGAGTTATAACCTCATAAAGGGACAGTGGTCAGAATTGTAAAAATTGGTCATTAAGGTGCAAACCACCCTTAAGGGTTAAGGCGTTAAAGTCCCAGAAAAATAAGAATGAAGGACACCTCTAGAAAAAAAGATATTGGCTATTTCAGATCTAATGTTTATCCAGTAAAAAAGAGGTTTATTGTTTTTTTTTTTGCATCTTTTCATTTTTGTTTATTGAAGCCCAATTTCACCTGATTTTCTGCTGTTTCTAATTAGACTATAAAATAGTCTCTGTAAAAGTGGAAAGGGGTGGGCTGTTTTTTGGAGTAAGCTTCAAGGGAACTTGTACATACCTGCATATCTGCTTTGATATATATTTATTTTCTTTATGAGCTAAGGCTTAACACGTTAAATTACTGTTGTGAACTTGTTTATATAAGTATTATGAAGTGTAAATCGAAATACATTTTTGAAGTAAGCAACTCCTTATATTAAACTTTATAAATTGTATTCAATTATTTAACCCTGCTGTTCTGTTTGGACCATATGACCAGAAATTAAATTTTAGACCCTGCATATTATTTATTATGCGGATCTGAAACTTGTAGTTAATTGACTTTTCCTCATTTGAGGTGTTCTTACTATGAGTGTTGTTTTGGTTTTGTTTTTTTTGGTTTACTTTTTGCTACACACTGATTGTGTGATAGAAATATATATATCATGTAGATCTCACTTGCATGTATACTCCTCTATAATCATATATACTCATATACTCACAGCTAATATATACATTATAATCAATGGCTTAAAATGGCTGACATAAACTGATATAAGCCAGACAGATTGTACGGGGTTTTCCATCTCAAAAGCAGAACAACGCCAGATGTATTAAGTGCTGATCAGATGTCTCAAATTTGTCCTAGATGCAGAGCTACATTTTAGTTGCTTAATCAGCATCCATATGTGCATTAATCATAATATTCCATATATGTTTAGATAACCAATGACAGATGAGCTAGATAATACGGTAATTAACTAACCCCCCTAACAACCCCTAACCACTCCTTTCTATATGCAATTATAAAACTATGTATGTATAATAAAGTATCAGTATTGATGGAATGTAATTGACACAATAATGGTGTGCAGTCTCATTCCTTGAGCGCTCAAAATACTCAGTCTTATTGGGAATGGCAGCAGCACACACACAGGGATAAATTTATCCAATCCAAATTTCCATATCAAATGGCGCCCAACGTGGGGCATGGACTAAACTCACACGGGGACCCTGCTGACTGGAGAGACGGAGGTGTTGGCCACGGCCTTGGTTCACGGGACGGAGACTGCGCAGCTCCATAAGTAAGGTAAGAAAATGTTATCATCTTACCTTAAAGTCCCCTGTGCCCAGGTCGGGTCTATACCTCTTGCCGGTCAAGTGTGGTCACCACCGCATTCCCAGGTAGTGTAAAAAGTCCAAAGCCCGTATCCAAACCCTGGGATATAAGTCAAGGTGTCTGCTGTGTGCCATGTATGTGTTCTGTGTTTGTGTAAAATCCAGGAGAAGGAAGGAAGTGACTGTTTTGCATGTGGTGGCTGGGTAACAGACAGCAGGAGGTCAAATCGCTGAATAAGCTATCACAGATTCCCATGCAACAGGAGAGACAGGAGGTCTTGGGACAGGCAGTTCCATGTTCCAGGCTCGGATGGTGATAGCTTTGAGGGCTGCCACAGATTCCGGTAGCCGGCGGCCAGTCAGGACGACCGGAGCGGAGGGTGGTAGAATTATTTCCCGGGCATATGCATGCCCAGTGCGATTGATAGTTGTCTGTTCCCAGAATGGCCTGAACGTGTCACAAAATAATTAACCCCTTCATGACCCAGCCCATTTTGACCTTAATGACCTGGCCGTTTTTTGCAATTCTGACCAGTGTCCCTTTATGAGGTAATAACTCAGGAACGCTTCAACGGATCCTAGCGATTCTGAGATTGTTTTTTCGTGACATATTGGGCTTCATGTTAGTGGTAAATTTAGGTCGATAATTTCTGAGTTTATTTGTGATAAAAACAGAAATTTGGCGAAAATTTTGAAAATTTCGCAATTTTCACATTTTGAATTTTTATTCTGTTAAACCAGAGAGTTATGTGACACAAAACACTTAATAAATAACATTTCCCACATGTCTACTTTACATCAGCACAATTTTGGAAACACATTTTTTTTTTGCTAGGAAGTTATATGGGTTAAAATTTGACCAGTGATTTCTCATTTTTACAACAAAATTTACAAAACCATTTTTTTTTAGGGACCACCTCACATTTGAAGTCAGTTTGAGGGGTCTATATGGCTGAAAATACCCAAAAGTGACACCATTCTAAAAACTGCACACCTCAAGGTGCTCAAAACCATATTCAAGAAGTTTATTAACCCTTCAGGTGTTTCACAGCAGCAGAAGCAACATGGAAGGAAAAAATGAACATTTAACTTTTTAGTCACAAAAATGATCATTTAGCAACAATTTTTTTTATTTTCCCAAGGGTAAAAGGAGAAACCGGACCACTAACTTTGTTGTCCAATTTGTCCTGAGTATGGCAATACCTCACATGTGGGGGTAAACCTCTGTTTGGGCGCACGGCAGGGCTCGGAAGGGAAGGAGCGCCATTTGACTTTTTGAATGAAAAATTGGCTCCAATCTAAAGCGGACACCATGTCGCGTTTGGAGAGCCCCCGTGTGCATAAACATTGGAGCTCCCCCACAAGTGACCCCATTTTGGAAACTAGACCCCCCAAGGAACTTATCTAGATGCATAGTGAGCACTTTAAACCCCCAGGTGCTTCACAAATTGATCCATAAAAATAAAAAAAATACTTTTTTTCACACAAAATTTCTTTTAGCCTCAATTTTTTCATTTTCACATGAGCAACAGGATAAAATAGATCGTAAAATTTGTTGAGCAAATTCTCCTGAGTACGCCGATACCTCATATGTGGTGGTAAACCACTGTTTGGGTGCACGGCAAGGCTCGGAAGGGAAGGCACGCCATTTGACTTTTTGAATGGAAAATTAGCTCCAATCGTTAGCGGACACCATGTCGCGTTTGGAGAGCCCCTGTGTGCCTAAACATTAGAGCTCCCCTATAAGTGACCCCATTTTGGAAACTAGACCCCCCAAGGAACTTATATAGATGCATAGTGAGCACTTTAAACCCCCAGGTGCTTCACAGAAGTTTATAACGCAGAGCCATGAAAATAAAAAATAATTTTTCTTTTCTCAAAAATGATTTTTTAGCCCACAATTTTTTATTTTCCCAAGGGTAACAGGAGAAATTGGACCCCAAAAGTTGTTGTCCAGTTTCTCCTGAGTACGCTGATACCCCATATGTGGGGGTAAACCACTGTTTGGGCACACTTCGGGGTTCGGAAGGGAAGTAGTGACGTTTTAAAATGCAGACTTTGATGGAATGGTCTGTGGGCGTCATGTTGCATTTGCAGAGCCCCTGATGTGGCTAAACAGTAGGAACTCCCCACAAGTGACCCCATTTTAGAAACTAGACCCCCAAGGGAACTTATCTAGATGTGTGGTGAGCACTTTGAACCCCCAAGTGCTTCACAGAAGTTTATAACGCAGAGCCATGAAAATAATAAATGTGTTTTCTTTCCTCAAAAATATTTTTTTAGCCCAGAATTTTTTAATTTTCCGAAGGGTAACAGGAGAAATTTGACCCCAAGATTTGTTGTCCAGTTTGTCCTGAGTACGCTGATACCCCATATGTGGGGGTAAACTACTGTTGGGCACATGCCGGGGCTCGGAAGGGAAGTAGTGACGTTTTGGAATGCAGACATTGATGGAATAGTCTGCGGGCATCATGTTACATTTGCAGAGCCCCTGATGTGCCTAAACAGTAGAAACCCCCCACAAGTAACCCCATTTTGGAAACTAGACCCCCCAAGGAACTTATGTAGATGTGTAGTGAGCACTTAGAACCCCCAAGTGCTTCATAGAAGTTTACAACGCAGAGTCGTGAAAATAACAAATAATTTTTTATTCCTGAAAAATTATGTTTTATCAAGAAATTTTTTATTTTCACAAGAGTAACAGGAGAAATTGGACCCCAATAGTTGTTGTCCAGTTTGTCCTGAGTACGCTGGTACCCCATATGTGGGGGTAAACCACTGTTTGGGCACACGTCGGGGCTCAGAAGGGAAGCAGTGATGTTTTGAAATGCAGATTTTGATGGAATGGTCTGCGGGTGTCACGTTGCATTTGCAGAGCCCCTGATGTGCCTAAAGAGTAGAAACCCCCCACAAGTGACCCCATTTTGGAAACTAGACCCCCCAAGGAACTTATCTAGATGTGTGGTGAGCACTTTAAACCCCCAAGTGCTTCACAGAAGTTTATAACGCAGAGCCGTGAAAATAAAAAAATAATTTTTCATTCCTCTAAAATTATGTTTTAGCAAGCAATTTTTTATTTTCGCAAGGATAACAGGAGAAATTGGACCCCAATAATTGTTGCCCAGTTTGTTCCGAGTACCCCATATGTGGGGATAAACCACTGTTTGCGCGCACGTCGGGGCTCGGAAGGGAGGGAGCACCATTTGACTTTTTGAACGCAAGATTGGCTGGAATTAATGGTGGCGCCATGTTGCGTTTGGAGACCCCCTAAACAGTGGAAACCCCTCAATTCTAACCCCAACACACCCCTAACCCTAACCCCAACTCTAGATATAACCCTAACCCCAATACGCCCCTAACCACAACCCTAACCCAACACACCCCTAACCCAACACACCCCTAACCCTAATCTCAACCCTAACCCCAACACACCCCTAGCCATAACCCTAACCACAAGCCTAATCTTAACCCTATTTCCAACCCTAGCCCTAATTCCAACCCTATCTCTAATTCCAACCCTAACCCTAAGGCTATGTGCCCACATTGCGGATTCGTATGAGATTTATCCGCACCATTTTTGAAAAATCCGCAGGTAAAAGGCACTGCGGATTTCCAGTGTTTTTGTGCGGATTTCACCTGCGGATTCCTATTGAGGAATAGGTGTAAAACGGAAGCCGCACAAAAAATTTACATGCTGCGGAAAATACAACACAGCGTTTCCACGCAGTATTTTCCGCACCATGGGCACAGCGGATTTGGTTTTCAGTAGGTTTACATGGTACTGTAAACCTGATGGAAAACTGCTACGAATCCACAGCGGCCAATCCGCTGCGGATACACAGCCAAATCCGCACCATGAGTGCACAGTCTAATGTAACCCTAAGGCCATGTGCACACGCTGCAGATTTTGCTGCGGATCCACAGTGGATTTGATGCTGCGGATCCGCAGCAGTTTTCCCAAAGCTTACAGTACCATGGGAAACCTATGGGAAAAAAAAAACGCTGTGCACATGCTGCGGAAAAATCCACGCGGAAATGCAGCGGATTATTTTACGCAGCATGTCAATTCTTTCTGCAGATTCCTCAACGGTTTTCAACCTGCACCAATAGGAAAGTGCAGTTGAAAACCCGCAGAGTAAACTGCAGAAGAAACTGCGAGAACATCCGCAGTTAAAACCGCAGTGGTTTTGCACTGCAGATTTTCCAAATCCGCTGTGGAAAAATCCGCAGCAGAATCCGCAACGTGTGCACATGGCCTAACCCTAACCCTAAAACCCTAACCCTAACCCTAACGTGGGGTAAGAAAAAAAAAATATATATATATTTTCTTTATTTTTATTATTGTCCCTACTTATGGGGGTGATAAAGGGGGGGTTAATTTACTATTTTTTTTTTATTTTGATCACTGTGATAGGTTTTATCACAGTGATGAAAATGTACTTGGAACTAATCTGCCGGCCGGCAGATTCGGCGGGCGCACTGCGCATGCGCCCGCCATTTTGGAAGATGGCGGCGCCCATGCAGAAGACGGACGGACACCGCGAGGCTCGGTAAGTATGAGGGGGGGGGGGAAATCAGAGCACGGGGGGGGATCGGAGCACAGGGGGGTGGATCGAAGCAGGGGGTAGCGGACAGGAGGACGGGGGAGCGGCAGGTGGACGGAGGGGAGTACGGGGCAGAAAGGAGGACTGGGGAGGTGATCGGTGGCGGTGGGGGGGGCAGATTAGGTTTTCCAGCCATGGCCGATGATATTGCAGCATCTGCCATGGCTGGATTGTAATATTTCACCATTTTCATAGGTGAAATATTACAAATCGCTCTGATTGGCAGTTTCACTTTCAACAGCCAATCAGAGCGATCGTAGCCACGGGGGGGGGGGTGAAGCCACCCCCCCTGGGCTGAAGCACCACTCCCCCTGTCCCTGCAGATCGGGTGAAATTGAAGTTAACCCTTTCACCCGATCTGCAGGGACGCAATCATTCCATGACGTCACATAGGCGTCACAGGACGGATTGGCACCGACTTTCATGACGCCTACGTGGCGTCAAAGGTCGGGAAGGGGTTAAAGGGGCATCTCCCGGACATCTATCTGTATCTGTATCTGTTTGGTTTGATTCATGTATCGCTGCTTTAAGAGCATACAATTATAAAAGAAAGTTTTTTTTTTCTTCTCTCTCTCTCCTGAACTTCCTCTTTTCCAGCTGCGAGATATATGCATTGTAAATCACACTGTCACATCTGTTTTTTTTTCTGGCTGTTTCTGCAATGCTGGCTATGTGTAGCTATTTGTGAAGAAGTGAAACAAATTGTATCTATCATTTTTGATGCGACATATGTGTTTTCAGATAAGTGATTTTAGTGACATTGGATACAATAGCATAAGAAAAGGGGAAGTGTGTGTCTCTGACTGCATTGAGCGCAGAGAGAAGGAGAGAAAAAATATAGTTTTTTTACTCTTTTGAAGGTCTTTATTTGGTTTTTTATATTTTAAAAACATTTTTTTATATTTTAAAGTTTTTTGTCTACCTTTTTTTAAAAAAAATGTTTTTTCTTTTGTATAAAAATTTTGAGTTGTTGATCGTTTTTTTTTTTTTTGGAGTTTTATATACTCATTTTTAGAAGTTTTTTGGTGTTGTTTTCTTTTTCCTTTTTGTGTGTTTTTCATTTTTTTGCTTTTGTCATGGGGAATAAAGTGGCCAAGCAACAGGAGGGTCTTTTACTTCCTGATGAGAAAACAGCCCCCCAGATAGTGGCAGAACACGAAGGTGTTAAGTATGTGAAGAATTTTGGAAGGTATAAAGTATGTGAAATTCATAAGAATGGCAGACTTCAAGCTGCGGAATGGCATGACATAGAAAGGAAAATAAGGGAAGTTAGCTGATGTTAAATTGCTGAATACTAATACACGGTATGAAGTAGCAGCAGAGCTTACATCGTTTAGGTGGTACAGAAAGTTATGTGAGCAAACCAGGAAGTGTTTTTTTGTGTGTATAAGATGGGAAATATTGGATCTGTGCAGTCTGCTCTCAGCAGAATCCGTGGTATAGGGAGTTTTTTTTTGCACAGTATGTGGCGCGCCCCATCCCTCCCTACAGGGAGAAGGCATCATTGCTCCACTCTATTATTCTCGTTCTTCTCTATCACTCTTTCTCTCCTCATTCTTCTCTCTCACTCTCCTTTCCTCTCCTCTTTCTCCACACTTTTCTCTTCCCTCTCTCTATCTCTCTCCTCCACACCTTCCATCTTCTCCTCCCTCTTCTCCTCACCCTCTCTCTCTCTCCTCCTTCTCCACTCCCCCACCACACCCATCTCCTTCTTCTCCACACCCATCTCCACTCCTCTCTTCTCCTCCTTCTCTCTCTCTTCCACACCTTCCATCTTCTCCTCCCTCTTCTCCTCACCCTCTCTCTCTCTCCTCCTTCTCCACTCCCCCACCACACCCATCTCCTCCTTCTCCACACCCATCTCCACTCCTCTCTTCTCCTCCTTCTCTCTCTCTTCCACACCTCCCATTTTCTCCCTCTTCTCCTCACTCTCTCTCTCCACCTCCTTCTGCACACCCTGATTCTCCCCGTTTGTCTTCACCACACCTTTCTGTCTCCCTCTATCTCCTCATTCTCCTTCTCCACACCTCTTTCCTCCTTCTTCACTCATCTCCACATTCTCTCCTCCTTCTATTCCTTTTTTCTCACTCATCAACCCCTCCTCCTTCTTCCTCTTTCTTCCTCTTCGTTGCCAGCTGGGCCAACGCCCAATTCAAACCATGTGGTGCTTACAGCACAAGGTTCCCCTTCTATGTCCCTGGCACAGTCCAGCCATTGCCAGTTGTGATATTGGGGAAAGAAGGTGAAAATCCCCCCCTGCAATGGGCAGCCCTGGACATATCAGGCAGCAGACAGCTCAGCCCTGGGTGCAGAGGGGGGAGTACTGACATCACCATTTGTTGATAATGTACAATTTCAGCACCGGTCATAGCTGCCTACATTCACACCAACATAGAACTATAAGCCTAATCCATCGCAGCTTCAGCAAGGGGGAGACATCCTCACACAAAAAGGCAACTTCTAAGTACAATATCAGCCAGTGTATGACCCAGTACACGCTATCACAACTATTCCTCTGATGAAGATGAAGAGGGAACATCAAACATGCTGTTCAGTACTAGGAAAAGAAACCCACAGGCACCAAGAATGCAGGGGCAGATAGAGGCACCACCATTACACTATGTGCACTGCACTTCAAGTCAGGTGACAATCCTCCAGACCCAGGGATGCATCCCATGCCATTTTACCGAAGAATGTAGCAGAACCCGCGAACATATGCAGCCACCTGGAATGATCTCTGGGCCATGAATGGAAATAGAAGCAGGTGATGCACTCTGGCCAATCATGAAGGAACAATTCAAACTTCCAGCAGAATTAGATGTACACGCTTGGGAGTCAGGGCCACAGCTAATTGAACAGCTCAGAGAGTGGGCCAAAGGCAGATTGGCAGGACAAACCCTCAGCTTACATGACATGAGCCAAGACAGAGTCTGTAAAGAAGTTTCATGGCAGAGTAATGCAAGTATTCCAAGACTTGGGCTTCACCATTCAAGACCAGATACACAGGCAAATGTTGGCACAGGCCTTTGTGCATGGACTGAGACAGCCAATCATGAAACCACTTAGTGGCTAGGCCTGAGAACAGGTCAATGGCAGTGGACTGACCCAGCAAAATGTTTTATGTGCGCCTAAGAGACTGTTTATTGCCAATTGTTGCCAAAACTGCCGCCATTATAGCACCACAAAGAGCGCGAAGAAAAAAAACGGGTGCCGTGCTGCTGAGAACGCCAGAAGGGGAGCCAGAGGTGAAGATGCTGCAAAGTGCCGAGCAACACACCGGAAGAAACGCTGCAGACTCCAGAGAAGAGACACCGACCTCAATAAGGTTAGCAAAGGGGAGAAGCTATGTCAGAACAGGGGGAATAAGTGATGGCAGATGCAGCCGCAACCCCTGTAATGCCCCAAGACCTTGGGTTGGATGCAGCCGCCGGTCTCATGGCACCCCCGGGCCTCACCACGAATGCACCTGCAGGCCCCATCTTACCACCGCAGCTTCAATCAGCAGGCCGGACCCCGCTGCCACTACAGTACCCATCATGCTGTTGTCCACAGTAGCGAAAGGGATTGAGTCCAAACCAGGGGTGCAGAAGACAGCCCCTCTCATGGTGACCACTGACCTGGAAGCGCAACCACCCTACAAAGACAGAAAAAGTGTCAAGTGTTACATCTGTGGCAAGTTTGGCCATTTCCAGAACCAGTGTAAAGCACCCACGCCCCCGAAGAGACTGGACCCATGCAACCCAAGAGTTGGTCCAGAGAAACAGGTCCAGGAAGAAGTGCAGAAAGCAGTGAAGTACCCTGTCCATAGGACAGAGGCAAGCAAGCCAGGTCCTCAAGACACTATGCTCCTGACATGTAAAACCTTATCTGCAGGACCAATACCTCAAATTACCCCGAAAGTGGATGGCGTTGTGAGATCTTTTCTTCTGCACACTGGTGCAGCCAGAAGTGTGATGAGACCTGTGGAACTCATTGATCCCACCTGCCTATCGGAATCCTCTGTGTCTCGCATGGGCATTGATGGTCAAGTCAGACATTCTCAGCTTACAAAGTCACTGAGCGTGTGCACTCAGCCAGGACACTCTATCCTGCCCCAGTTTGTGGTGTCAAGGACCTTCCACTCAACCTGCTGGGAGCGAACCTATTGAAGAAGCTGAAGGCAACCACAGTGTTCCAGGAAGATGGGACAGTGACACTTTCTTCATCCCTGACCCAAGAATAGTCATGATGGTGGCCCTACAAGAACATTAAACAACCGATGAGGCCTACCCAAGGAGGTACTGGATGTAGTACCAGAAAGTCTATGGTCTAAGGGACGCCAGGACGTGAGAAAACCTCAAGTTGCCTCAGTACGGGTGTCTGACTAACTGAAGGTCTACCTGGAAATAGGAATCATTGTTCCTAGCACATCGCCTTGCAATACCCCACTTTTCCCCGTCAAGAAAAAGACTGTAAAAGAAGAGCCAGCCAAGTTCAGAATGGTACATGACCTGAGAGCTGTGAATGACACCACGGTGTTTGAAACTGCAATTATGCTTAATCCGCACACTCTGCTCTCAAATGTGCCTGCCACAGCAAAAGTGTTCACAGTGACCGGCCTGGCTAATGTTTTCTTCAGTGTTCCCCTTCACCCGGATGACCAGTACCTGTTTGCCTTAATGCACAAGGGGGGACATCACACATGGACAGTGATGCCACAGTGGGCCCAGAACAGCCCTTCACTGTTCACCAGAGCAGGTGTCCACAGTCCTCACCAACTGGGTCACAGAACATGCAGAAGTAACCCTGCTACAATACATGGACGATCTACTCCTTTGTGCAATTGACTTTGACATGTGTAAAGCCCATTCCTTGTATCTCCTACTCTACCTGGCGGAGCAGCACTGCAAGATCTCAAAGAACAAAGTCCAGTGGTGTCTGAAGCGAGTTACGTTCCAGAGACACTGTATTGCTCACCAGGCGAAACACCTGACAGATGACCGGAAGACCACAGTGGAGAAGATGGTTCCTCCAACAACTCCAAAGGTGCTACAGGCCTTCCTTGGTCTAATTTCGTATTGCAGAGCCTGGATCCCTGATGCTTCAGTCCTAATGCAGCCACTGTGAATGTGTCAGCGTGACCCCGTTCCTCCTGACAGATGCAGCCTTCAGCTCGTTCAAGAAGTTAAAAGGCTCTGTAGTCTCAGCGCCAGCACTAGGCCTACCTGACTACGAGAAGCCATTCCGTCTCTACTTGATGAGAAAAGAAGGCCTTGCTACTGGAGTCCTGACGCAGCTTCAGGGGGAAAGCAGAGACTTTTGGACTACTTTTCAGCTCGCCTGGATCCAGTTGCAAGGGGAGCCTCTTCCTCCCACATGAGAGCAGCAGTTGCAGCACATGCCCTCCTGGACAGGACTGCTGACATCATTGGAAAAACCATTGGAAATCCTTGCTCCGCACGACATCTCAGCAATCTTCAACCAAACCCAGCCAAAACATCTCTCCACCGCCAGGCATCTTCGCCTCCAGTGCTCTCTACTCCTGCCCAACAATGTCACCATCTCCAGATGCACAGTCCTCAACCCGTCCACTCTACTCCCACTCCCAAGGGGGGATACAGATATGGATCCTCAGATAAAAACTCTGATCAAGATCAAAATCTGCATGATACCTTCCGCAAGGATCTGGATTTGCTCCAGACGGATGACTTCATTGCTTCAGCATCATGCAACAGGAAACAGCAGGACTACCCAAGGTGGCAGAAGAGCCACTGACCAACCCAGAGTTGATCCTCTATGCGGATGGCTCCAGATTTGCAGATGATGAAGGAAGATTCCACACGGGATGTGCAGTGACCAGCAATCAAGAGATCCTGTGGTCCAGAAGTCGGCCGCCTAGTCTGTCAGCCCGGGAAGCAGAACTGATAGCGCTGACGAACGCCTACCAGATGGCAGAAGACAAGACTGCGGAAATGTATACCGATTCGAGGTACTTACATGGCATAGCACATGACTTTGGGCCCACCTGGGCTGCAAGGGACTTCATCACACCAAGCGGAACAATTGTGAAGCATCATGGAGCCATTAAGGACCTGCTGAACGCACTCCAACTTCCAAAAAATGGTCGCAGTACTAAAGTCAAAGCGCATGGAAAACTAAACACAGTAGAGGCACGAGGCAACAACTTGGCGGATTTGGCAGCCAAAGAAGCAGTCATAGGATGACAATATGGAAAAGTGGGAGAGGTCGTAGAGCCGGACGGCTACTACATGACGACTGAAGACAAGAAACCTGACCAAATGACGTCCTGGGATCAGCTAAAAAAGCTGCAAAAGCAAGCCCCAAAGGACAAGAAGGAATGCTGGATGCGGAAGGGAGCAACACATGAAGAAGGAAGGGTATACGCAATGGACTACAAACCCTGTTTACCCAGAAGCATGTACCCTATGGTGGTCCAGTGGGCACATGGGCCCACACACAGATTAAAGACACAGATGAATGATCCAATTGGTGCTTACTGGTTCGCTCCAGGGATCTCCACCCTAACAGCCAAGTTCACTAGCAGCTGTCTGACCTGCGGAAAATGCAACCCTGGAAGAATAGAGAAAGTTCCCACACATCATCTTGCCAGACCACTGTACCCTTCCAGAGGATCCAGATAGACCACATCCAAATGCCGCCGAGTGGAGGTTTCGAATATGCCCTTGTGGTCGTGGACGTGTTCTCAGGATGGCCAGAAGCTTTTCCAGTGAGGAACCAGTCAGCAAAGACTACTGCAAAGAAGCTACTCTCAGAGACGAGATATGCAGCTATGGGGTCCCTGAAATGATAGAGAGTGACCAGGGACCCGCATTCACAGCAAATCTCACATGAGAGATCTGGTCAGCAGTAGGGTCAGACTTAGGCCTACACACTCCCAATCACACTACTCAGTGTTAGACACACTCCCAGAGGCCCAGAAAAGCTGTCACCATATGAAATTTTGTTTGGGTCTAGTCCCAGGTTAGGGGTATCCTTTCCCTCAGCCGCTGACTATGCAATATGATACTTTGTTTGCTTATGTAATTGAACTCACCAAGAAACTTGCTAACGTCCATTCTCAAGTTTTTTCTTCATTGCCCGATCCAGATTCAGTGTCCGGTATGCACTCCTAGAAGCCAGGAGATTGGGAGTTGGTGAAAAAAGTTTGTAAGGAGAACACCACTCGATCCCAGATTTGATGGTCCTGTTCAAGTGCTGCTGACGACACCAACCTCTGTGAAACTGGAGGGAAGACCCACTTGGATCCACTCATCGCATTGCAAGAAAGTTCCCCTACCAGAAGATGACACCCAAGCCAGAATGATGTTGTGGATGCCCTGCCTGACTGAATAGATGACCTACCTGATAAAGAATACACTACACATGCTATTGACTAAGAGACTGATTGCAACGAACCCCCATTAGGGACAGATCTCCTGACCGCCCATTTGCAAAAAGTCTGTACGGAGTGGGGCACAGGCATTAGGCTTGTGTCAGTTCACCGGCAGCACAAAAGAGTTGCAGCACTTTGGGACAGGAGGCTAGGAATAGGGCAAAAGATATCTAAGGGGGGCTTGTGATAGAAATATATATATCATGTAGATCTCACTTGCATCTATACTCCTCTATAATCATATATACTCATATACTCACAGCTAATATATACATTATAATCAATGGCTTAAAATGGCTGACATAAACTGATATAAGCCAGACAGATTGTATGGGGTTTTCCATCTCAAAAGCGGAACAACGCCAGATGTATTAAGTGCTGATCAGATGTCACAACTTTGTCCTAGATGCAGAGCTACATTTTAGTTGCTTAATCAGCACCCATATGTGCATTAATCATAATATTCCATATATGTTTAGATAACCAATGACAGAGGAGCTAGACAATATGGTAATTAACTAACCACTCCTTTCTATATGCAATTATAAAACTATGTATGTATAATAAAGTATCAGTATTGATGGAATGTTATTGACTAGTGTTGAGCATTCCGATACCGCGGGTATCGGCCGATACTTGCGGTATCGGAATTCCGATACCGAGATCCGATACTTTTGTGGTATCGGGAATCGGAATTGGAAGTTCCCAGTGTATGGTTCCCAGGGTCTGAAGGAGAGGAAACTCTCCTTCAGGCCCTGGGATCCATATCCATGTAAAAAATAAAGAATTAAAATAAAAAATAGGGATATACTCACCCTCTGACGTGCCCTGGTAGTAACCGGCAGCCTGCTTTGCTTAAAATGAGCGCATTCAGCACCTTCCATGACGTCACGGCTTCTGATTGGTCGCGTGCCGCTCATGTGACCGCCACGCGACCAATCACAAGCCGCGACGTCATTCTCAGGCCCTAAACTCCTCATTCTAGAAATTTAGGACCTGAGAATAACGTTGCGGCTTGTGATTGGTCGCGTGGCGGTTACATTAGCGGCACGCGACCAATCAGAAGCCGTGACGTCATGGAAGGTGCTGAACGCGCTCATTTTAAGCAAAGCAGGCTGCCGGTTAACAGCGGTAAGGTGCAGGGGCCTCCGGACGGGTGAGTATATCAATATTTTTTATTTTAATTCTTTATTTTACACATTAATATGGATCCCAGGGCCTGAAGGATAGTTTCCTCTCCTTCAGACCCTGGGAACCATCAGGATACCTTCCAATACTTGGTGTCCCATTGACTTGTATTGGTATCGGGTATCGGTATCGGCGATATCCGATACTTTTCGGGTATCGGCCGATACTATCAAGTATCGGATGGTATCGCTCAACACTATTATTGACACAACAATGGTGTGCAGTCTCATTCCTTGAGCGCTCAAAATACTCAGTCTTATTGGGAACGGCAGCAGCACACACACAGGGATAAATTTATCCAATCCAAATTTCCATATCAATTGTTACACTTGTACTGTTCAGGTCAATATGACCCAATAACATTTTATACTTTTCAACTGGTCATTATTTATTTCTGCCTGCAAAATGTATTTGTTTTCCTGTGTACTTCATTTCATTATTCAAAAGGGTGGAGGTTTGCTCAAGAGTATACAGGAAGGAACCCTAGAGAAAGAGATGAAAAAAATCAGGGTATGCGAGTTGTTTTCGATTTGACTCATGGACTAAAAGGACAAAATGTCACAACTTTTTCACATCCTACCAACTGGGTCAGATGTTGCGAAAAAGACAACTTACCTTGCTGGGTACTATAAGGAAAAACAAGACAGAATTGCCAAAAGGTAAAAAAGATTTATAGTGTATAGTTCTACATTTTACTTTACTGGAGATACAAGAGTTGTGTCTTACGTTCCCCCAAAAATTAAACATGTAATTCTAATGAGCACAATGCACCATGACAATGCAATAAGTAATTGAGAAGACAGAAAGCCGGACATTTTATTAGATTATAATGCCACAAAAAGGGCAGTTGATACACTAGATCAAGCGATATCATCATACACATGCAAACGCAAAACGAATTATTGGTCAATGATAATATTTTACAACATTCTGGATGTTTCAGCATACAAATTTGTTTTATGGAGAGAACTCAACCCTAATTGGAGTGGAAATAAGCTGCATAAAAGAAGAATTTTTATTGAAGAATTACTAAAATCCCTATGTCATGCTCGCACCTAGACTAGCCCCACTGTGCCACAAATCAGATGACCCTAGAAGGGGCGTGACTAAGCAGCTACCTTGGTATTCACTGGAGCCTCTGATGGTGAGGTCAGGCTTGTGTGGCAGGTAGCTGCCAGGTACCACTCCAAGGTGGTGTCTGGCTGTGGCTGCTGATCCCACTGGGGGACGGAACACTGGCAGGCATTGCTGTGACACTGGCAGGCAGGCGGCACACGTGAGACACTGGCAGGCAGGCGCGGGTGAGACACTGGTAAACGGGCACAGCTGGGACAGAAGGGACAGGGACTGACTCAGAAGGCACAGAAACATGGGCAGGTGAGAGTGATATATGGGAACAAGTAGAAACCAGTACACACTGGAGGAGCAGGAACTGGTTCGGGAAGAACAGAGACACAGAGTAGAATGAATGGAATATAGGAATCGGTAGGGACCTGTCCAGACTAGATGAGCTGAAACTGATTCAGAGAGGACAGAAGCATGGACAAGTATGAATGGTATATGGAAACTGGTAGGGACCTGTTCAGACTGGATGAGCTGACCCACATGGTGTGGTGCAGGGCATACCACATGGTGCGGAGCAGCCCCACAAGGGGTGGAGCAAAGAGTGGAGAGGAGCTGCAGGGTGCGAAGCAAAGAGCGGTGCATAGCCGCAGGGTGCAGAGTATAGAGCAGAGCGGAGCCACAGGGTGGGGAGCAAAGAATGGAGCGGAACCACAGTGTGCGGAGGAAAGAGCGGAGCGGAGCCGCAGAGCAAAGTGCGGAGCAGAGCTGCAGGGTGCAGAGGAAAGAGCATAGCCACAGGGTGGGGAGCGAAGCTGCAGGGTGAGGAGCAAAGAGCGGAAGATGCAGAACAGAGTGCAGAGCAAGGTCACAGGATGCAGAGCAAAGTCACAGGATGCAGAGCAGAGTGTAGATCAAAGTCACAGGATGCAGAGCGGAGTGCAGAGCGAGAGCAGAGCTGAGCCGTGGAGTGAGAGCAGAGTGGAGCCACAGAGCGAGAGCAGAGCCGCAGACCGAGAGCAAAGCTGCAAGGTGAGCAGCAGAGCAGAACAGGGCAGAGCAGGAACGATTGAACACAAGGGAAAACACACCGGAATAGGAAAGGCTACTGACAGGGATACAAACGGACACAGGAATAGGACTAAGTTCAGACAGGGAATGGAACAAGGCAAGGTACAAGGACTCCGACCAGGGTACTAAGCCCCATTGGGTGTCTGACAAGACCAACAGCCCGAAACACCGTGTCTGCGAATTGAGATACTGATTTGGCTTTTATCCCAAGTCATATTGCACGACTCGTTAGAGGGTTGATTGTGACTTGTAGGATCGCTACTTCCAACAGGTGGCGCTATAGAGTTAAGTCCTCTTTTTCTCAGAAGAGGCAATTTGCATATTTAATTTCCCAGAGGAGCATTGCACGGCGAATAAGCCTCCTTACCTTGACAAGCCAGATGGTATGTCACTCTCCATAAGGAGAAACGTTACCCCTTAGACCCCAGTCCAGAGCCTCTCACCTAGCCAAATCAGTTCTCATGCTTCGCACTGACGAGGGCCAACAGCCCGAAACACCGTGTCTGCGAATTGAGATACTGATTTGGCTTTTATCCTAAGTCATATTGCACGACTCGTTAAAGGGTTGATGGTGACTTGTAGGATCGCTACTTCCAACAGGTGGCGCTATAGAGTTAAGTCCTCTTTTTCTCAGAAGAGGCAATTTGCATATGACACAAGAAACACAGGTACAGGCCAGGGTACAAAGCCCCCTTGGGTGGTGACACAAGAGTAATAGCAGGACAAGGCCTGGCACCTCAGCAGCATGACACTGACTAAGTTGCTCAGGCATTCCCCTAGGAGTGGGAATGCCTTAGGCTACTTTCACATTTGCGTTTGGAGCCGCTGCGGAGGGCTGTGGACTTCCTCCGTGAAGCCCCGCCCTCCGCCGCTAGCTCCGCCTACTTCTGCATGCGGCCTGCATGCGACCTGGGTACCTATATTTAACATTAGGTACGCAGGTCGTGCCGCAGTATGCGGATGCTGCCGCATGCGTCGTTTTGACGATGCGGCGACCAGCGTAGGACGCAGCTCGTAGCAATTTTTTTTTTTTCCGCATCGTGAAAACGATGCATGCGGCAGCATCCGCATACTGTGGCACGACCTGCGTACCTAATGTTAAATATAGGTACCCAGGTCGCATGCAGGCCGCATGCAGAAGTAGGCGGAGCTAGCGGCGGAGGGCGGGGCTTCACGGAGGAAGTACACAGCCCTCCGCAGCGGCTCCAAACGCAAATGTGAAAGTAGCCTTAGGTACTTGAGGCCTCTTGGCCAGAAAAGCAAACCCCAGAAGTGAAGGAGCAGCAGCCATTGTGAAGAGATGTAGCTTCTGTCCATCTTCTTATGACAAGAAAACAAATCTGACATGTGCTGGGTGTGCAAAATATTTATGTACAGTAAGGGACATGTGTTTTATTATTGTGTTCAATATAAAAAATGCATGAACCCGTTCAACCTTTTTAGAGATAATAAAGAAAAACTGAAGTTTTCATTATTTTTCATTTGTTGTTTTATAAAATGTGTTAATGAGGTTTATTGTACTAACAGAAAATGTGCAATCTGCATTCAAACTAACCTTTATCATTTTCTTGTTTTAAATACTCCTACCTACTTTTTACTGAAGTAGGTAGGAGTATTTCAAACAAGAAAATGATAAGGGTGCCCATACTTATGCACCTGTCAAATTTTGTTTGAATGCAGATTGCACATTTTCTGTTCAATAAACCTCATTTCAAGGCAGAAATATTACTGTGTCCAACAGTTATTAGATATATGAAAATGAAATAGCTGTTGCAAAAAAAACTATTTTTATAAAACATTAAGCTGAAGATTAATAGGGGTGCTCAAACTTTTTCATATAACTGTATGTCTGGCAAGTGTAAATGTATGATATATGTGTGTATGCATGTACGGTATATGTATGTTATCTGTGTGTGTATGTACAGTATATGTATGATATGTGTATCTGTGTGTATAACCACAAAAGAAAAAATAGTGTACCAGTCCTAACGTAGAAAAAATCAATTTTATTAAAGCTATAAAACATGAGACAAATCAAACAGTAATGGGTTAAAACCGGCGCACAGGCCGTAGCTACAACAAAAGAGGAACAACATGGCACCCATTATAGAAAACATACTGGTACAGGCCCATATGGAGACCATCCATAGGCTAATAGTCTATATATACTCCATAATCCACTGTGGGAACGCTCATGAACAGAACAACATTAGGGCTGAAACGCGCGTTTCGGGTGTCCCTTCCTCAAGCCTCATGCCTCCCTTGAGGAAGGGACACCCGAAACGCGCGTCGGGAGGAAGGGGACATCACGGTACCTGCTGTATATTTATCCTTTACTTACATCGGTACGTTTCAGCCCTTATGTTGTTCTGTTCATGAGCGTTCCCACAGTGGATTATGGAGTATATATAGACTATTAGCCTATGGATGGTCTCCATATGGGCCTGTACCAGTATGTTTTCTATAATGGGTGCCATGTTGTTCCTCTTTTGTTGTAGCTACGACCTGTGCGCCGGTTTTAACCCATTACTGTTTGATTTGTCTCATGTTTTATAGCTTTAATAAAATTGATTTTTTTCTACGTTAGGACTGGTACACTATTTTTTCTTTTGTGGTTATGTTACTTTTTGGTGTGTCCTGCACACTTGTATCCATTTAGGTTTCCCTGCATGGTACCATGATGGTTCTATTGTTTGGGTTCCTTATATGCTTTCTACAATTTCGTATCTGTGTGTATGTACGGTATATGTGTGTATGCATGTACTGTTTATGTATGTGTATCTGTGTGTATATACGGTATATGTGTGTATATATGTACAGTATATGTATGTACGATGTATGTGTGATCCATCAGATCATGGATAACTTGCTGATTACAGGGGATTTGACCACTGGGCCCCCAGCTCTATTCTTTATCTATAGAGCTGGCGAGCGCTGCTGTAACAATTACAGTATAGCGGTACGCTCAGGAATCTCTTGGCTTGAGACAAATAAGGCAGCAGAACCAAAGTAAAGTGTAAAGTCTGTATAATTCAATAAACACAGGTGCAAGGCGTGAGCAAGTACAAAACACAGCAAACAAGGTGATATCAGGAGAAGATACTTTGCAGCTCTGCTGCAGGCAGAGTCAATGTTTATATGCACAAATGTGGGTGCAGCATGTGCACATAAGTTCAGGTGAATGGCAAACAAGGTCGTTCTTAGGAGTAGTTTATTTGCAGCTCCACTGCGGGCAAAGTCTTATGGGTGTAGCACTCTCTGGAGTAAAGCAGATCATAGAACACAGTTCTACCAGTCACTAGAAAAGAGTCCTGAAGCAGAGCAGAGCTTCGAGTCTAGAAACAGTCAAATAAACTGGCAACCGATACCAAACTAGATAGCTGCAGCAGGCAGAGCTTACATGTCCATGCAGGCAGGAGGAGGTAGTGATGGGCAGTCCGGCTCTTTTTGGTGATCCGGCTCTCATGGCTCCGCTCACCAAAAAGAGCCGGCTCTTTCGGCTCACGAACCGGCTCTTTTTGGATCCTAAATGGATCCGTATTGAATATCTGAGCAGGCGTCTGAAACTCCGCCCATCTACTGCAGAAACTCCGCCCACTTCTTAGAGCCAATTAATTTGAAGAGTGGGCGGGGTTTTGCTCAGGTGGGCGGAGTTACACATGCCGAAGTCTGGGATTTTACGCCCAGTGAGAGCCATTCAGGACTTTTAGTGGCTCTCACTGGTGTGCCAGCTCCCATCGTTCACAGCAGGGAGCCGGCTCTTTGTGTCGGCTTGTTCGTGAACTACACATCACTAGGAGGAGGATGCAGAGAAACACAGGCAAAACAGCTTGCAGCACAAACACCTCTGAGAGCTGGAAAGGTTTGCTGAGGAGGCGGAGCTGGAGCTGGAGTATCTGAAGCAGGAAAATCTCTTGCAGCACAAGCCAGGAGTACTAGCAGAATACACAAGCAAGGAGTGGGATGTGAACCAGGGTTATAAAGACAAGGAAGGCGGATCACATGGGCAGAAGCAAAGCAGCAGACGCCATCTTGGAAAAAGGCAAACAGTACCACAAATGAAACAGGGAATCCAGAGTCCTGACAGCTGCGCTCAGCTATTCCCATCAGTTCCATAGACAATGAATAGTGCAGATACTATATGATACAGATACCAGACAAATAATGTAATATAATATATACATAGTCGGGCTCTGCCAGTTCCAGCAGTGACCATGTAACCACGAGGAGGCAATCTGACTTGTTTCTCGGAGCCCAAGGCTCCAGGGGTCCTATTGTCAGATTGCTCTCATCATAAGAAGGATCATATAAAGAAATGGGCAATAAAGACCAATAAATAAAATAGTAAATTAAAAATATTTTACTGTAATAAATGAATAGTAAATAAACAATAATATCAGCTGAGTCAAATAATGGTACACATTTTTTTATAAAAAGACGTGCTCTTCTGAGACATGCATCTTTTGAGCCAAAAATATTTATATATCATTTTTTTTTCAATTTTAGATTATATATTGTATTTTGGGCTTTTTTTTCTGGGCATTCTTCCAATATTATCTATCCTTATTAGGGGCTTAATACTATATATTATTTTTATAAAAAGGTGCACCATTATTTGACTCAGCTGTTATTATTGTTTATTTGCTATTCATTTATTATTATTATAAAAAAAAATACAATTTTATTTATTGGTCTTTATTGCACATTTCTTTAAATGATCCTAATCTATTTTTTGTGATTGACCCTCATTTTTTATACAATTTGTTCCATCTTTGATAATTCTCATCATACACAGCGTATCGGGCAGAGAGGGTGGCCCAGACACATTTCTTGCACAGGGGGCCCCAAACTGTCAGTGTCTGCCCCTGGTGCCAACAATAAGGCATTCTGAAAATTTGTGGGATTGTTTTTCATTCAAGTCAGTAGGTTTACTCACATTTTTGCCTAATGGACCAGATAGACAATTTACTTAATGTATATTATTTTAATGGGATTTCGTAAAAGTTGTATTTTACCTTATAATACCTGAGAGAAGTCCTAATCACTAGGGTTGAGCGAAACGGATTGGACAATTTCAAAAATCGCCGACTTTCGGCAAAGTCGGGTTTCGTGAAACCCGACCCCATCCCAGTGTGGGATCGGCCATGCGGTCGGCGATTTTCGCGCCAAAGTCGCGTTTCGTATGACGCTTTCAGCGCCATTTCTCAGCCAGTGAAGGAGGACACAGAGTGTGGGCAGTGTGATGGCATAGGTCTCGGTCCCCACCATCTTAGAGAAGGGCATGACAGTGATTGGCTTGCTTTCTGAGGCATCACAGGGGATATAAAGGGGCGTGCACGCTGGCCGCCATCTTACTTCTGCCGATCTGAGCATAGGGAGAGGTTGCTGCAGCTTCGTCAGAAGCAGGGATATTGTTAGGGAGGAAAGATTAACCCCCAAACCGCTTGTGCTGTAGCGATTTCCACTGTTCAACACCACCTTTTCTTTGCAGGGACAGTGGAGCCTAGACTTCTGTGCATCAGCTCTGTAGCTTATAAGGCTCCCTGATAGCTGCATTGCTGTTTGTATGCCGCTGTGCAAACCAACTGCTTTTTTCAAAGCAAAAATCCTGTTGCTCCTTTCTGCACAGTTCTATTGTTTATTTGTCCACACTTTTGTGTGCAGCAGTCCTTTTTATTGCTGGCTGCCATACTTTTCCTGAGATCATTGTAGTGAGATTGTTATTGTAGTAGAGTCCCTTTTTTTTATATATCTTCCAGCCCCTTTCTACCACGTACACTGTGTAGTGTAATACATTGGGCCTGGTTTTTGCAGTAGTCTCCCATACATAAAAAGGGAGATTTAAATTGCCGATAAGTGCATCTGCGTCAGTTCTGTTTGTCGTATATCTGCCAGCCCCTTTCTGCCACGTACACTGTGTAATGTACTACAGTGGGCTTAATTTTTGCAGTAGTCTCCCACACATAAAAAGGGAGATTTAAAGTGCCACTAAGTGCATCTGCATCAGTTCTGTTTGTTGTATATCTGCCAGCCCCTTTCTGCCACGTACACTGTGTAGTGTAATACAGTGGGCCGGATTTTTGCAGTAGTCTCCCACACATAAAAAGGGAGATTTAAATTGCCGCTAAGTGCATCTGCATCAGTTCTGTTTGTCGTATATCTGCCAGCCCCTTTCTGCCACATACACTGTGTAGTGTAATACAGTGGGCCTGTTTTTTGCAGTATAGTGTGATGAACAAAGAGCTAGCACTCGACTGTAGATGGAATTTGACGGTGCAAGAGAACGGAATCCGAAGATTCACAGGTAATCAAGGAGAATTAAATCAATGCACTCGTCTTAGTTCAAATCAAATTTGCTGAAGTGAGTATTTTTTATTGAAGGTGAAGATGAATCAATAAGGCAAAAAAAATTTTAACGTTTCGGCCACACCGTGGCCTTGATCACAAATAATGCCTTAGTGGTTTGTTCGTCTAGCGTCATACGATAATAGGGTAGTGTATTCAAAATTAGAAGTGGCCCAGATTTCTCCAGGACCGTGAAAGAAGGGCCTTCACTTTCAGTGGCAATTGTCCAGGACAGTGTGTCAATAACTGAGACACCTGTCATGTGTTAGATTGGCTTAAAAATTTTTTTTGCCATGTCTCATAGTCCTATGTGACCCGGATGTGGATGGTAAAGGCAAGGTTCCCACGTTAGGTTTGATCACTTTGGTATGGGGTGAATGCGCATAAGATGGTGGCACAGTGTGGGTGCGATCCGGGATCGAGGAGTCCGTGTACTAGGTCCGGTGGGAAGCGCCGACACAGTCTGTGTCCTGGCGGTGCCGCTCCCACCGCCAGGACACAGACTGTGTCGGCGCTTCCCACCGGACCTAGTACACGGACTCCTCGATCCCGGATCGCACCCACACTGTGCCACCATCTTATGCGCATTCACCCCATACCAAAGTGATCAAACCTAACGTGGGAACCTTGCCTTTACCATCCACATCCGGGTCACATAGGACTATGAGACATGGCAAAAAATTTTTTTAAGCCAATCTAACACATGACAGGTGTCTCAGTTATTGACACACTGTCCTGGACAATTGCCACTGAAAGTGAAGGCCCTTCTTTCACGGTCCTGGAGAAATCTGGGCCACTTCTAATTTTGAATACACTACCCTATTATCGTATGACGCTAGACGAACAAACCACTAAGGCATTATTTGTGATCAAGGCCACGGTGTGGCCGAAACGTTAAAATTTTTTTTGCCTTATTGATTCATCTTCACCTTCAATAAAAAATACTCACTTCAGCAAATTTGATTTGAACTAAGACGAGTGCATTGATTTAATTCTCCTTGTTTTTTGCAGTAGTCTCCCACACATAAAAAGGGAGATTTAAATTGCCGCTAAGTGCATCGCCGTCAGTTCTGTTTGTTGTATATCTGCCAGCCCCTTTCTGCCACGTACATTGTGTAGTGTAATACAGTGGGCCTGATTTTTGCAGTAGTCTCCCACACATAAAAAGGGAGATTTAAATTGCCGCTAAGTGCATCTGCATCAGTTCTGTTTGTCGTATATCTGCCAGCCCCTTTCTGCCACGCACATTGTGTAGTGTAATACAGTGGGCCTGTTTTTTGCAGTAGTCTCCCACACATAAAAAGGGAAATTTAAATTCTCAACAAGTTTACATACACCTTCTACCTTGTTTTACAGTACCATATAACAGTTGTTAGTTTGGTTACATTTTCCCAAGAATGAGGAAGTCTGGTGGAAGAGGCCGTGGGCGGTCATTGCCAGCTGCTAATGATGGTGGTGGTGGTGGAGCAGCTGGTGGTAGTGGGAAAAGCAAAATAGCACCTAAGGCTCGAGTTGTTGAGCCAGCGTCATCGTCTGGCTACATAAGGCCACGAAAACTCCCTTTTCTGTGAGTAGGAAAACCGCTTTTAAAGCCAGAGCAGCAGGAAAAAGTTTTGGCTTTCCTTGCTGACTCAGCCTCTAGCTCTTTCGCCTCCTCTTCCGAAAGTTCCAAATTTAAAAGCAGCGAGTCATCAGTGGATGCTCACGGTCAGGAACAAGTCGCTTCCTTGTGTCCTTCACCCAAAGCAAAAGTGAAGGATGCACATACCGTACCAGGGTTAGAAAGGGAAATAGTTCACAGCCCTTTACAAGATGAATCGGACATGGAGTGCACAGATGCACAGCCACAGCTAGATTATTATGCTGTTCCATTGACTCAGATCACAACATTGCCCTCGCAGCGTACTGAGCCATAACCTGACCCTGATGAGACTATGGTGCCCCATTCCAAATGCTATAGCACCTTACACGGTGACACAGAGGAAGGTGCACAGGACATTGAAGAGGAGGTGATAGATGACCCAGTTGTTGACCCAGATTGGCAGCCATTAGGGGAACAGGGTGCCACTGGCAGTAGCTCAGAAGCAGAGAAGGATGAGCCGCAGCAGGCATCAACATTGCAACAGCTTTCATCTGGCAGGTCCGTATCAGGCCAAAAACGTGTGTCAAAAACAAAACCAGTTTTAGGACAGCGTGGCCATCCGGTGAAAGTAGCACAGCATGCAATGCCTGAAAAGGTATTCGATAGTAGAAAGAGTGCAGTGCGGCAATTTTTTAACCAAGATCCGAATGATCAGTGCAAAGTTATCTGTAAGAAATGCTCAAAGACCTTTAGCAGAGGGCAGAATGTCAAAAATTTACATACAACGTTCATGCGTAGACATTTAACCAGCATGCACTTGCAAGCCTGGACTAACTACCAAACGTCCCGTTACATTGGTGCACCCACTCAGAATGAAGGTAGTCAGCAACACTACATTGCTTCCCTCACTATAAGCCCACCGTTTAGGACTAGTGTTGAGCGATACCGTCCGATACTTGAAAGTATCGGTATCGGAAAGTATCGGCCGATACCGGCAAAGTATCGGATCTAATCCGATACCGATACCCGATACCAATACAAGTCAATGGGACTCAAGTATCGGACGGTATCCCTGATGGTTCCCAGGGTCTGAAGGAGAGGAAACTCTCCTTCAGGCCCTGGGATCCATATTAATGTGTAAAATAAAGAATTAAAATAAAAAATATTGATATACTCACCTCTCCGACGCAGCACGCGACCAATCAGAAGCCGTGACGTCACGGAAGGCAGTAAATGCACACATTTTAAGCAAAGAAGGCTGCCGGTTCCCTCGGTAAGGTGCAGGCTGCGTCGGAGAGGTGAGTATATCAATATTTTTTATTTTAATTCTTTATTTTACACATTATATCGATCCCGATACCGATTCCCGATACAACAAAAGTATCGGATCTCGGTATCGGAATTCCGATACCGCAAATATCGGCCGATACCCGATACTTGCGGTATCGGAATGCTCAACACTATTTAGGACACCACTTGCAGTAAATGCGGAGGTATCGTCGCAAGGCCAAAGCAGTCAGGGAATCACCAGGTTCTTGGTAGGAAACACTGTATGTAGACCAACATCAAGAATTCCATCACCAACCCTCTTTCAATCTGCCATGTCCACCACCACCACCTCTAGTTCCACCATATGCATCTCTCCAGTCCAGCTCACCCTACAAGAGACTCTCGTTAGGAAAAGGAAGTACTCATCCTCACATCCGCGTACACAGGGTTTGAATGCCCACATTGCTAGACTAATCTCGTTAGAGATGATGCCCTACCGGTTGGTTGAAAGTGAAGCTTTCAAAGCCCTGATGGCCTACGCAGTACCACGCCATGACCTACCCAGTCAACACTTCTTTGCGAGAAAAGCCATCCCAGCCCTACACCAGCATATCAAAGACCGCATTGTCCATGCACTCAGGCAATCAGTCAGTAGAAAGGTGCACCTCACAACAGATCCATGGACCAGTAGGCATGGCCAGGGACATTACGTGTCCATCACGGCACACTGGGTTAATGTGGTGGATGCAGGGTCCACAGGGGACAGCCATAGTGGGACAGTTCTGCCTAGCCCACGGTCTAGGAAACAGTTGGCTGTAGGCATTCGCCACCCCTCCTCCTCCTCCTCCAGCAGAAGCGAAAGCTCATCCACAGAGTGCAGTCGCATGGCCACTCCCTCCGCAGCTGCCAGTGTTGCACATGAGGTGTCCCATTATGGAACAGCTAATGGTAAGCATCAGCAGGCTGTGTTGGAAATGAAGTGTTTGGGCGACGACAGACACACCGTGGAAGTTCTGGCTGAGTTTTTGCAGCAAGAAACTCAGTCCTGGCTGGGCAGTGTACATCTTGACGCAGGCAAGGTAGTCAGTAATAACGGAAGGAATTTTATGGCTGCCATAGCCCTTTCAGAACTGAAACACATACGTTGCCTGGCTCACACCTTGAACCTGGTGGTGCAGTGCTTCCTGAAAAGTTATCTGGGGTTACCAGCCCTGCTCCTGAAGATGCGAAGACTTTGCTCGCACATCCGCCGGTCGCCCGTACACTCCAGCCGTATGCAGAACCATCAGCAATCGTTGAAGCTTCCCCAGCACCGCCTAATAATCGACGTTGCAACAAGTTGGAACTCCACACTGCACATGCTTCACAGGCTGTGCGAACAGAGGCGTGCTGTAATGTATTTGTGGGAGGATACACATACATGGGCAGGCAGTTGGATGGCTGACATGGAGTTGTCAGGTGTGCAGTGGTCGAAGCTACAAGACCTCTGTCAAGTCATTCATTGTTTTGAGGAATGCACATGGCTGGTAAGTGCAGACGATGCCATCATAAGCATGAGCATCCCAATAATGCATCTGCTGATGCAAAGTTTGATGCACATTAAGGAGCAGGCATCTGCAGCTGAGGAGGAGGGAAGCCTTGATGACAGTCAGCCATTGTCTGCTTAGGGAACTCTCCTGGACGAGGTGGCGGATGAAGAGGAGGGGGAGGAGGATGATGGGGATGAATATTTATGGGAGGAGGATGCTTCTCAGCAGGGGGCAATAGAAACTGGTGGCGTTGCAAGGTCAGGTACAGGGTTTTTGCGGGAGACAAGTGATGTTGATTTGCCAGAAAGCGCTCCTCAACCCAGCACAAGCAGTGAATTGACACCTGGAACATTGGCCCACATGGCGGAGTATGCCTTGCGTATCTTAAAAAGGGACCCCCGCATTATAAAATGATGACCGATGATGATTACTGGTTGGCCTGCCTCTTGGATCCACGCTATAAAGGGAAATTGCAAAATATCATGCCACATGAGAACCTTGAGCAAATATTGGCTACCAAACAAGCAACTCTTGTAGACCGTTTGGTTCAGGCATTCCCAGCACACAGCGTCGGTGATGGTTCTCACATGAGCTGCAGGGGACAACATGGCAGAGGTGTTAGAGGTGCAGAAATCTGAAGTAGCGTTGGACAGAGGGGTTTTATGACCAGGTTGTGGAGTAATTTCGCAATGACCGCAGACACGACAGGTACTGCTGCATCAATTCAAAGTGACAGGAGACAACATTTGTCCAGTATGGTTACGAACTATTTTTCCTCCCTTATCGATGTTCTCCCTCACACGTCATTCCCCTTTGATTACTGGGCATCTAAAATAGACACCTGGCCTGAATTGGCAGAATATGCATTACAGGAGCTCGCTTGCCCAGCTGCTAGTGTGCTATCAGAAAGAGTCTTCAGTGTGGCTGGTTCAAGACTGACCGAAAAAAAGACTTGTCTGGCTACCCAAAATGTTAATGATCTAACCTTCATTAAAATGAACCAATCATGGATTTCTAATTATTTTGCCCCACCTTCCCCTGCTGACACGTAGTTTGCCTGAAAAATGTCTTGCTTTTGGACTCCTCTTACTGACTGTTCCAATTCCTCCATTTGCAGCTGCTGAATGTCCACCATAGGCCATTTTTTTACCTCCATAAATGGGCTGACTCCCCCCACAGGGCTGTGGTCACCACATAGCGCAAGCACCCGTGCGAGTGCCATTTGCCTGGACAGGTGGGTGTGCCCACTCTTGGGCAACGGCACTGGCACAGGGTCCCTCATAGTACAATGAAGTGTCTCTGATGGTGGTGGTGCACAACCAATGTCAGACACACCGTCGTAATATGAGGGCCCTGGGCCAGTACCACCGCCCACGAGAGAGTGTCCCCCCCAGCTCGAACAGTGCTCTGCCCCTTGCAAAACTTTCCTCTCCTGGCTCCACCACTGTGTAGTCTGTGCTGTTAAATCCTTCAATGGCACTGCCAATAAAAATGTGTTGAAATTATAGATGATAGTAAAAATATACAGGGGCCCTGGCCTCCATTTAGACCAGTTAATACTTTGCGCCAACTACTACTGTCTGCTACTCAGCAGAGGAGCCCACCCCTGTATGTAGCTATGCCACCTGTTTATTTATGAAAATTTGTTTGGCAGACATTTACCTCACTTTATTGTTTTGGCCTACTAACTGTGTCATCCACTCCTTACAGTTGTCCTCCACTGAAAAAACCAATGCTGCCTGTGTACCCCTGTAACCAAATTTAAACTGCATTGAGCCTACTTTTTTATTTTAGGCCTACTAAGTCTGTCTGCACCACTCCTTACAATCATCCTCCGCTGAACAAACCAATGCTGCCTGTGTACCCCTGTAACCAAATTTAAACTGCATAGAGCCTACTTTTTTATTTGAGGCCTACTAAGTCTGTCTGTGCCACTCCTTACAATCGTCCTCCGCTGAACAACTATATGCCGCCTGTGTACCCCTGTAACCAATTTTAAACTGCATTAAGCCTACTTTTTTATTTTAGGCCTACTACCCGTGTCTGTCTGCGCCACTCAATACAGTTGTCCTCCACTGAACAAAGCTGAGCTTCAATTTTCAGCCTATATCAGATATTAAACTGCATTTGGCCTACTTGTTTGGTTGGGCCCTACTAACAGTGTCTGCCGCTCCTTGCTTGTCTCCTCCACTGAATATAGCTGAGCTTCAATTTTCAGGCTTTCGGCCTACATCAGATATTAAACTGCATTTGGCCTACTTGTTTGTTTGGGCCTACTAACGGTGTCTGCCGCTCCTTCTTGTTCTCCTCCACTGAACAAAGCTGAACTTCAATTTTCAGGCTTTCGGCCTGTGTAAAATGTTGAACTGCATTTGGCCTACTTGCTTGTTTGGGCCTACTAATGGTGTCTGCCGCTCCTTCTTGTTCTCCTCCACTGAACAAAGCTGAGCTTCAATTTTCAGGCTTTCGGCCTACATCAGATATTAAACTGCATTTGGCCTACTTGTTTGGTTGGGCCTACTAACAGTGTCTGCCGCTCCTTGATGTTCTACTCCACTGAACAAAGCAGTGCCGCCTGTTTACTCCTGTTACCAATTTTGAACTGCATTTGGCCCACTTTATTACTTGGGCCTACTAACTGTGTCTGCCACTCATTACAGTTTTCCTCCACTGAACAAAGCAATGCCGCCTGTTTAGTCCTGTTACCAATTTTGAACTGCATGTAGCCTATTTTATTCTTTGGGCCTATAACTGTGTTTCCTCCACATCCTGCCCATTGCCCAGCCACTGCTAGATGAGTCTGCTGGTACATTGACCCAGACCACTACATTCCCCTTGCACTCTACACAGCCAGAATCTGACCCTGCTGAAAGTCAGGTTCCTCTTCCCGCAAACTATACCACCTTACACAGGGACAAAGAGGAAGGTGCAGATGAAAGTGCAGGTTCCTTCATCAGGTGTGGGGGCATACTCATTGGCACTGGCACAGGGCCCCTCATAGTATGCAAAAGTGTCTGTGGCAGTGGGAGGCACCACCTGCCGTCAAACACCCCCCCGTACTATGAGGGGCCCTGTGCCAGTGCCAACTAGTGGGCCCCCCTGCTTGCTCAGGATCACAGCACTTGCAAAGTTGAAATACTTACCTCTCCCTGCTCCACCGCCGTGACGTATTCCGCGTTTCCTGGGCCCACGAAAATCTTGATCCAGCCCTACCCCCCACAACTTTAGCCAAATGATCCCCTCTTGTCAATTCCTAACTATTATTATAAGGTAAATTAAGATTGACAAGCTTAAGTAACAAGAATTGATGTTTTGGCATTATAATGGGCACTGTAGGTGTTTTCCTGTCCTC
Source organism: Ranitomeya variabilis (assembly GCF_051348905.1). Classification (NCBI taxonomy): domain Eukaryota; kingdom Metazoa; phylum Chordata; class Amphibia; order Anura; family Dendrobatidae; genus Ranitomeya; species Ranitomeya variabilis. Next base: position 589,434,917 of record NC_135234.1, on the reverse strand, counting down.
CACTCACTGCCGACTTTGCTTCCCCATTGACTTGCATTGGGTTTCGGGTTTCAGTCGGCTCCCCAACTTTTCGCAATAATCGTCCGATTTCACCCGACCCGACTTTTGAGAAAGTCGGGTTTCGCGAAACCCGACTCGATCCTAAAAAAGTAAAAGTCGCTCAACTCTACTAATCACTGGTGGGGTAAATTTTCCCTTTGAATAATATTCATCCTCTGGATACTTATTTTATTTTTTTTTCATATTTTAAAAAAAGTAAAAACAATGGGTTCAAATACTTTTTTTAATACATGAAAAATATATATTTATGATATTGTTTTTTGTCTTTCAAATAAATATAAATCTGTTGAGCTTTGATTTGTCTTTATTTCTATTTGTCAGTTTTTATTCTACAACTGTTTCCAAATTTGTTACCGTGCAATGCTAGAGTCTTGGGTCAAAATGTAACCAGGAACTTCATCTGCTTGTAGTTTGTATATCCTCTTTGTTATTGTGTAGGTTGCATCCATTTTCCTCCCAGAATAAAAAAATAACTTATTGACAGATAAATTATGTGTTTAAGTAAAAAAAAGGAAAATGGAGCCACCCACTTGTAATGGTATTGATGTATGGTAGATAAAGAAAATGTCCATGGGTACCTTATTTCTGTTGAAGAAGCACAGCAACTTCCATGGGAAAAAGGTAAAAATTTGGAACGTCCATCAGGAGGTAATACAAATTAAATTATCATTTAACCCCTTAGTGACGGAGCCAAATTTTTGAAATCTGACCAGTGTCACTTTATGTGGTAATAACTCTGGAATGCTTCAACAAATCCCAGTGATTTTGAGATTGTTTTTTCGTGACACATTATACTTTATGATAATGGTAAATTTAGGTGGATATGTTTTGTGTTTATTTATAAAAAATATCAGAAATTTGAGAAAATTTTTTAAAAATTAGCAATTTTCAAACTTTGAATGATTATCCCTTTAATCCAGATAGTCATAGCACAGCAAAACATTGATAAATAACATTTCCCTCATGTCTGCTTTACATCAGCACCATTTGTAAAATGTTATTTTATTTTGTTTGCATTTTAGGAGGTTTAATAATGCAGCAGTAATTTTTCATTTTTTCAATGAAATTTACAAAGTATATTTTTTTTAGGGACCTATCCATGTTTGAAGTGACTTTAGGGGTCCTATATATTGGCAAACCCCCCAAAGTTATACCATTTTAAAAACAGCGCCCCCTGACATATTGAAAACTGCTGTCAGGTAGTTTATTAACCCTTCAGGTGCTTTTCAGGAATTAATGCAAAGTGGCATGACAGAAATGAAAATGTGTATTTTTACCACCTAAATGCCTCTAACTTCTGAACAGATTACTAGAGCTGTCAGACTGTAAGGCCGCTATTTGGTCGTGAACTGCCATGGCAAACATCAGGACAACACAATCATGATCTGAGGGCACCAACTGGGATAAAGAGGAAGCCCCCACACTCTGTTAACCATTTATAATGATGTAGTCACTATTGACAGCAGCATCTAAGGGGTTAAACAGATTTGGATGGTGCAAACACTGATCGTGGCTGATGCAGTAAGTTGTCAGCTATAGTGTACAGCCGACAGCTGCTGGATTGTCACCTGTATGGGGAGGATATTCTCTTATATCTCAGGTCAGTTAAAAGACGTATTGGCTGTCATTAAGGGGTTAAAGATCATTTAATGTAGAGTTTAGTTTGTGAGTGCCAGAGGGTACAGAAAATCTCTAAACAGTGCTTTGGAATACTTTGGCACTATAAATACATAGACAACAGTAGTAGAATAGATAATAGTATGAGCATCATTTATCAAAACAGTCTAAAAATGCATTATCCAAAGCAGCCAATCACAATTACATCTTCAAATGCTCAGTGTTCTCTGATTGGCTACTATGAACAGCAAAGCCAGATTATCAGGGACCCCATGACCGACCTGTCCAGGTCCAGACACAAGTCCCGTACAGCAGAACAGGGATGGGTAGACAGCACCCACAGACAGGGAACGGCATGGTTGCCGGCTTGCAGGACCTGCGGCACGTGATCGCAGGAGGAGGGGCCGGGGCAGTGCCAGCTGCCGGAGCTCTCGGAGCGATCAGCGGAGCTCCAAGGGTACTACTGGGAGGTGCAGACAGAAACCAAGTCAGGGTAGAGAAACAGGTAATCCACAGACAGAAACTAAAAGACAGGCAAGTGCGACGTGGGGGACAGGCAGGGACCAAACGAAAGGAAGAATCAGAAGGCAGGCACAAGGCACAAACACAAGCATACAGGGGTCACTTAACTCAGCCAAGGGTAGCAGTACAACTGACAAGTAAGCAAGCCTCCAGCAGCTATGAAAAGCCCTCCCCAATCCAAAGGGAGGCCAGCAACATTAACTCCCAAGGCTCCTGCTCAAATCCTACCATAGGATCATGACACAGATATTCTGTTGCATAGTTTTGATAAATGTGATCTTATATACAGTATTGCTATTCATTTTTGTTTGTGAATGTACAATTTGAAAACTAGTCTGCTCCTTCTTTAATTTCAGTGTCGACCACTAAATATCTTAAAACATTCTTACAGTTCACCAGTAACTCTGAATATCCTTTCTGAGTCTGCACCTGTACAGAGATTCTGTGTCTCCAGGAGGTAGTCATTGCTGGCAGAGGCTGTAGGACTCAAGTCCTACAAATTGTGTTTATGACATTATGGAGGACACTGTATGAAACAAATTGCAAAATAAAAACATAAAACAAATCCTATAAAACAAAGCCAAACCAAACACTGCTTCCTCATCTAAACACAAAAATACTACATATCCTCTGTATAAAAATAATCATAATGGAAAAAGAAAAATAATTAAATATGTATTTAATAACATTTGTGCTATTAAAAATTTATTTAACAATGCACAGAAAAATGTGAAAAAGAGACATGTGTTCTCTTTTCTTCACATTTTCCAAATATCATTGAAAAATAAAAATAAAATAAAAAAATAAAATGACATGAAGATCTATTAACATTTTGGAAACTGTATTGATTATTTGGAGTCAGTACCAGCTGTATTCACTTAGATTGTCTCTTACCTGTTGTAACTTTTCCAAACAAGGAACTACTTTATTTAAAGTCCTCTTGTAATAAGTTTGCGATAGTTCCATTTTTTATTTATTGCATATGAAACAGTATTTAGCGGCGATTTTACAACTCTTAGTGAAAATTATGCATCACTATGAAGCCTAGCCTTACAATTTAGCAAAGAGATATATATTAAATTTTGAGAGTCCCCAATCGTTGATATCTTTTAATGGCTAACTGAAGTGATTGTAATAAATAGCAAGCTTTCGAGACTACTCAGGTCTCTTCGTCAGGTTTAGGACTCTCAAATTGTAATATTTTTCTATCTACTGGCCAACACAGTACACAGATATTTTTTTCCTGTTTTCCAGACGCTCCTGATTAATTAAGAGAAACATGATTCTTAACAAATCAGATGAGGCGCTTTGTGGTGTGAACCTTGCCACAATTCTTACTTCAGGCTGGAGTAATATTTGTGGCTTACAGAACATCGCTGCTCATCATAAATTTGATGAGCAGGGGTCACTACGCCACATCACACCTATATCTCACAACAACCCTAACCAATTTGTCGGAGCTGGGGCAAGAATGGTGTTAAAACACTGAAAATTATAATTTATTGCGCAACCTTGCATTGCGCATAAAAAATTGCAAATTTTCAAAGCTTTTTTTTGTAAAAAAGCTTTCGTGTATCACCTGCACAGTGTATAGTACTATGTTTTGGAGAGCTATAATTCAATAGGTAAAGAAAAGTTTCTTTGGAGGAGTGTTTATTAGTTCTTGTAGCATCTGAATATCCTTGAAATAAAGGTAACTGCTCTATTTATATACATTTTTTTATATTTTAACAAAAGAGTTCAAGCCAAGTGATAACCAAAACACATTGCTGTCTACAAAGAAAACTTTAAATTTTTGTTCCTGAGTAAATAAATGAAGCATAATTTCAGAAAGTGTCACTAAATAAATCAAGAAACATTCTGTCCTTTTGTTCTTTACAATGAGCTTAAATGAAATCCAATTTACATTTCTGTTATAAATCAGTGAATCCACTTCTAATAGGAAATGTTAAAGACATTGCATTGAGAAGCTATGGATTAAGATCTTGTGAGGGACTTTTTATTCTTATTAACATGAGTGTCATCTTATTTTTAATTGCTTCTAATTCTGAAGTTGCCTGGAACGATTCATTACATATTTTGATCTGTCACTTAATGAGAAAACAAGAGATACAGAAAAACACTTCATTCTAATTAAAATGACACATTAGGTAAAAGTAAAGAAAAACACGGTTACACATTTATTAATGTCAGAATAATAATCTAGAAACTAATCTTTTCAAATTGTCTCATTTGTTTAAAATGCTATTAACATTTGAGGGCAACATTTTTTTTTATTAATAATGAACAAGTTAGTAAGACATATAAATACATAGATGTGGCAACTGGACTCTATTCTGTTTTAATAATTTTTCTTTCTTTCAGTGTCATAAACCATTGGATTAAAGTTCCATCTCTCAGTCACTGGTGACACAATGAGGAATAGTTATGAGGACTGTGTTCACAGATGAAGAGTTGTGCCACATTGCCCAAACTACACAATCCATTGAATATAATATTGAAAATATGGTAGAAAAGGTATTAAGGAGAATAATAAAGAGACCATTTAGACAGTGTACCTACTAAAAGTGTACATGCTGATGGCATAGTTTTTTTCAGCCTTTTGCAGCTAATGTAACTCATTGGCTTTCTATGATCACATTATCACTGCACCAATGATGTGATAGAGGGAGGTGATTATTTGCTGCCACTATCCTTGGTGATGCAATGTACATTGGTGCGATAAGTGTTACCTTCCGCATTCTGCAATGAAAACAAATTAGTGGCCACATATAAAGCTGGTGATGGTGCAAGTTCAAATACTATATTCCCTCTTGCTGTTGCATAAGGAATGAGAAGCTTTAAAGATTAAAATGAGCAAACAATTGTGTGAAATTGCTTTATGTGCTGACAGTGATCCTTTAATTTGATTGACACAAAAAACTTATATTCTATCTTTCCTTACATATGTGATATATACTAAAAATACATACATACATATATATATATATATATATATATAGAGAGAGAGAGAGACATATTTATCCCTTCCACACACATGTGTATATATAAGCATCATATACTACAAAATAGCTGAATATAATAAATTATGTTATACAAAGTTGTTATACAAAGTTCAGAACAAGTTGATTACCTACACAATGAAAATTATATTCACAAAACTGAAAATGTTGTCCAGCACACCTGTTGGTAAAATAAGCAAAGTGTTGAGATGCACAATCACACTGTGGCAATTACAGAAAAACACTAGGGTAAAAACATTGAGCAAATACCCTGCAGTAAGTAAATAAATAAATAAATAGAAGCTGAATTTTACATGTACATAATGTAGGGTACCTCATTGAGACTACTCTAAGGCTACGTTCACATTAGCGTTGTGCGACGCAGCGTCGGGCGCCGCTGCGGCGACGCATGCGTCATGCACCCCTATATTTAACATGGGGGCGCATGGACATGCGTTGCACTTGAGTTTTGTGACGCATGCGTCACTGCGGCGCACGCGTCAGGGCGCACAGGACGCAGCAAGTTGCATTTTTTGTGCGTCCAAAATCAAGCAAAAAAAGGACGCATGCGTCACAAAACGCTGCGTTGTGCATGCGTTCACATTTGCGTTGTGCGTTGCGTCGCCGACGCTGCGGCGCACAACGCAAATGTGAACGTAGCCTTAAAAAGCATAAAAGCCACCCCCCTGCGACAAGGTGTACAAAATCAGGATGGTCCTAACTTTCACCTTGCTATGTGCCTTAAAAATAGATGGAAGCAAAACAAGACCTATATTTATATAAAGAAACAAATACTGTGCACATACAGTATATGTAAATATATAAATATTCAGTGGAGAAAAAAAGTAGTCAGCCACCAATTGTGCAAGTTCTTCCACTTAAAAAGATGAGAGAGGCCTGTAATTAACATCATAGGTAGGCCACAACTATGAGAGTCAAAATGAGAAAGCAAATCCAGAATATCACCTTGTCTGATTTAGCAAGACTTATTTTGAAAATTATGGTGTAAAATAAGTATTTGGTCACCTAAAGCCATGCAAAATTTCTGGCTCTCACAGACCTGTAACTTCTTTTTAAGACTCTCCTCTGTCCTCCACTCATTGCCTGTAGTGATGAGCGAACATGCTCACCACTACTCGGTACTCGCCCGAGTATCACTATGCTTGGTGTACTCGGCTAGCACCGAGTATTTCCGGGATTATTCGTCGGGAGCACAGGTCTCTGCCCTGCAATTCTCGCGCTCTTTAGTGCGCCAATAACAATGCAGGGATTGTCTGCCATGTACTGTAATGCTGAAACCATCTTTGTTGTGGTATTACAGTGATAGGCTGGCCGCACAGCGTCATCGGGTCTATAAGAGACCTGGCACCGCCCTGCTTGCCGCATTCTGCTCCAGACTTAGCAAGTGGAGGAAGAGCCGCTGCTGAGATAGGGTCAGAATCGTGGTTTTTATAGTTAGTGTAGGTCTGCAACTCTTACATCCACAGCTCCTGTGAAACCAACAGTCCTTCTTAGGGCTAATTTGGGGGTCCAGAGATTGCAGCGCTAGGTAGGCAGGGGAGTCTATGTGCACATATCCACATCAGTGCAAGGCCTGCAGGCACTGTATGTGAGTACATAGCTCTCACTGCATACCTCCAAAAGCTCCATTACTGTCTGCTGCTGCTTATTTACTATATACAGTAGCGTAGCTACCGGGGGGGCAGAGGGGGCCATCGCCCCGGGCCCAGTCACATGGAGGGGCCCACTCAGAGCCGCGGCCGCTTAGGCAGTAATAAGCGGCCGCGGCTCTCTGATGTTTTCAGAGTCCAGACCAGACACACAGGATCGCAAGCTGCAGCGTCGCCCCTGGCCTGCCGTTGTCACATGATGGAGGAGGAGGGGCCACCCACCCACGACCCATCCAGAGCCGCAGCCGCTTGCGGCCGCGGCTCTCTACAGTCCAGACATGGCGACGCACTGCTCTCTGGTCACCGCACAGATGGAGACTCTGTACGCTGCACAGCAGCCAATAGCAGAGTCTCACTGTGAGCGCACGGTGCGGGCTGGAGCTGGAGCGCTGCTGCTAACCTGATAGTATCTTGACAGGCTGGCAGCGCTGCAGATAGCTCCACCCCAGGTCTGCTCCTATTGGTCCACACTCTTCTCAGGTCCTAGTCAGCAGCAGCAGCATCTCTAATTGTTATTATTAGTGTGCCAGGAGGACAGAGCCCAAGATAGTGCCTGACCTGCCACCTGGACAAAGTCAAACTGACGGACAGGAGAGAGAGACGGGAGTCAGGACGGACATTTTCATAAATGTAAGGGCTGCTGTGGAAGTGGAATGTTCGTTCTTTAAAATAAATTAAAGCACACTGCACATGATATTAGTATGTTACTGTGGGAGTGGGGTGACTGTGAGGGTGAGAGGGGGAGCCGAGTTAGGGTAGTGGGGGTGGGTGGCGCTGTAGGGGGCCTGCTGTATTTCATTTCTTGGAGTATTATTATCTAATAGTTGTGTGGGTGCAGGTAGGGGGCTTATTATATTTACAGCTTAGGTCTTATAATAAGCCCCAGCCTGTTAGGCTATGTCTCCACGTTCAGGATTTCCAGCAAATACCCCGCTCCGCCAAAAGCGCTGCTCCCTGTTATACGCGCGGTGATTCCGCCTGTGTTCATTGAACACAGGCGGAATCACCGCATCGTATTCATAGACTGGGTTATTCATCTTGTGGAGACGGAGCGTCTCCGCAAGATAAATAGACATGCTGCGGTCTATAATGACGCGCCGCATGTCCGGTTACGCAGGTCTGCCACCTGGGTGTTTGTATGCATAGTGTAGACGCCGGGATTTCATAAAATCCCATCCACTATGCTGTAACATCTGGAAGCTGCAGATTGGATGCTGCGGCTATACGCAGCGTCCAATCCGCAGCAAATCCGGAAGGTTTCATGACCATGGAAACATAGCCTTCGTATAACAAGCCCCCATACAACAAGCCATGGCTCTAGCTGCACTTTATTTAAAGGGATTGTCTGATCTAATGCTGCAAGTTTGCAGATACTCCTATGTGGCTGCAAAATTGTGAAACTTCACATCTCGCATACTAAGGATTCGCTATTGCCCATATCAACAAGTATGCGATTTGCATACTCCTGGCCATGTTCTAACTGTGCAGCCTCACTCAATAACATTTTCACACATCCATTTATTTCCGGTACCAAAAAAAACGGTACCAGACATATCCATGTCCATGTGTGTAATACGTGCGGCACACATGTAACAACCATGTGCCATCCGTGTGCCGCATCAGTACCACACGGACAGCCACCAGGGAAGTAGTGCTACAGTAAGCGCTGTTCCCCGGCAGCAGGGGCTGAAAGTGGCTCTTATCATTCTCCCCTGCTCTGCTTGTTAGGTGACATCAAGCCCACAGCTTAGTAATGGAGAGGTGTCTATAAAACACCTATCCATTACTAATCCTATAGCTACATGTAAAATAAAGACACAGTCAGAAAAAAGTATTTTATTTGAAATAAAACAAAACACAGTTTACCATTTTTATTGTTACGTCTAATCCATGTGAAGCCCTCGATCTCCTGTAATAAAAGTAAAATCACAAACCAACAATATACCATACCTGTCCATCGTTGTGTTCTAAGCAGTAATCCATATCATGGGAATATACAGTTTGCAACCGGGACGGTGCTAGGATGCGACTGTCCCAGCTGTAAACCACTGGCGACTGAGATGCTGCCTGCGCAGCCTCAATGACTAGCGGTGACGTCACTGAGTCTGCTCGCAGCCGGGCTGAACTGCTGTGACATCACGACCGTGAGAAAATGCCAGTGATGAGGTCACGGCAGTTCAAGCTCAGTGTCTTCTTCACAGGCAATCACCATGAGAGTAAAGGTACCGTCACACTAGGCGATATCGCCAGCGATCCGTGACGTTGCAGCGACCTGGATAGCGATATCGCTGTATTTGACACGCAGCAGCGATCTGGATCCCGCTGTGAAATTGCTGGTCGCTGCTAGAAGGTCTGCACTTTATTTGGTCGCTAGGTCGCCGTGTATCGCCGTGTTTGACAGCAAAAGCAAGGATACCAGCGATATTTTACACTGGTAACCAGGGTAAACATCGGGTTACTAAGCGCAGGGCCGCGCTTAGTAACCCGATGTTTACCCTGGTTACCAGCGTAAAAGTTAAAAAAACAAACAGCACATACTCACCAGCGCGTCCCCCAGCCTCTGCTTCCTGACACTGACTGAGCGCCGGCCCTAAACTGAAAGTGAAAGCACAGCGGTGACGTCACCGCTGTGCTGTTAGGGCCGGAGCTCAGTCAGTGTCAGGAAGCAGAGGCTGGGGGACGCGCTGGTGAGTATGTGCTGTTTGTTTTTTTAACTTTTACGCTGGTAACCAGGGTAAACATCGGGTTACTAAGCGCGGCCCTGCGCTTAGCAACCCGATGCTTACCCTGGTTACCCGGGGACCTCGGCATCGTTGGTCGCTGGAGAGTGGTCTGTGTGACAGCTCTCCAGCGACCAAACAGCGACGCTGCAGCGATCAGCATCGCTGTCGCTATCGCTGCAGCGTCGCTTAATGTGACGGTACCTTAAGAGGCACAGTGACGGGCATTAATATGTGGGGAACAGTGGTGGCATTATTATATGGAGTACTAAGAGAATCAGTAATAGGGACACATACGGCAGCAGCGGCTCAGTATTGGGGTATCAGCAAGATGTGGAAGTTGTGCAGGTTGGGAATAGACAAGAACGGTGCTGGAATGTGAGAAGTCAAATGTGTCTTTGTTGTAATCTCTGCAGCCGCGTGGTGGCGATCTGTGCCTGGTTTAAAAGACTGGAAAAGTGAATGACTCCATAAGAAAGACCATCACCTGTAAAGGTACCGTCACATTATTATTAAGTGATAATCGCTGCAGCGTCGCTGTGTGGTCGCTGGAGAGCTGTCACACAGACAGCTCTCCAGCGACCAACGATGCCGAAGTCCCCGGGTAACCAGGGTAAACATCGGGTTACTAAGCGCAGGGCCGCGCTTAGTAACCCGATGTTTACCCTGGTTACCAGTGTAAATGTAAAAAAAACCAAACACTACATACTTACATTGCCATGTCTGTCGTGTCCCTCGCCTTCAGCTTCCCTGCACTGTGTAAGCGCCGGCCCTAAAGCACAGCGGTGACGTCACCGCTGTGCTTTGCTTTACGGCCGGCACTGACACATTCAGTGCAGGAAGCTCTGAGCAGCAGCGCGGACGCCGGGGGACGTGACAGACATCAGAAGGTGAGTATGTAGTGGTATTTAACAGAAAAATGTTTGACAGCTTTTTGCCAGAGAATAAAGATTTACATTCCTTAGGTATGTCTGTGGTTGTGATTGTAGCTGCTCTGTATTTATGGGTTTAGAACCATGATATTTAATATATGTTATGCATTATGTAGTATCTATTCATGTGTAGCGATGTAGCAGAATATAATCTTGCCCATTTGGAATGCACAGTATTCCACTGAGATGCCCACAACAGTGTTTAAAACCACCATAATTATGTAAACAAACGTTACTCAGGTTAGGGGGCCCACTCAGATGTGTTTCGCCCCCCCTAGCCTGAACCCTTAGCTACGCCTCTGACTATATACCTAGCTGCAGTTATCAGTGTTTTTATTTTTTCACAAATTCACCAAAAAACAAAAAAACATGTATACAGTCTGTCATGTCAGACTGAGGCCTGGTGTATCTGTGTTTTAAAAATCATAGTTTTGCAGGCATACGTAGCATAGTTCTGTGTGCTAGTCTTGTTCTACTCTTTTTTTTTATTTCACCAAAAAACTAAAAAAAATGTAATACAGTCTGTTATGTCAGGCTGAGGCGTGGTGTATCTGTGTTTGAAAAATCATATTTTCACAGGCATACGTAGCATAATTCTGTGTGTTAGCCTTGTTCAATTTTTTTTTCTAAAATTCACCAAAAAACAAAAAATAATTTATACAGTATTTGTCAGGCTGCGGTGTGGTGTATCTGTGTTTGAAAAATCATATTTTCGCAGGCATACGTAGCATAGTTCTGTGTGGTAGCCTTGTTCAAATTTTTTTTTTTTCAAAAATTCACCAAAAACTAAAAATATATAAAATATATATATTATATATAAAAAATATATATAAAAATATATACTGTCTGTTATGTCAGACTGAGGCCTGGTGTATCTGTGTTTTAAAAATCATAGTTTTGCAGTCATACGTAGCATAGTTCTGATTGCCAGCCTTGTTCTACTCTTTTTTTTTTTAAATACACCAAAAGCAAAAAAAAAATTCAATACAGTCTGTTATGTCAGGCTGAGGTGTGGTGTATCTGTGTTTGAAAAACCGTATTTTCGCAGGCATACGTAGCATAGTTCTGCGTACTAGCCTTGTTCAATTTTTCTTTTCTAAAATTCACCAAAAGCCAAAAAATAATTTATACAGTCTATGCAAGTCTGAGTCCTGGTGTATCTGTGTTTGAAAAATCATATTTCCGCAGGCATACGTAGCATAGTTCTGTGTGCTAGCCTTCTTCAACTCTTTTTTTTAAATTTTTTTAAATTCACCAAAAAGCAAAAAAAAAATTTAACCCTGTTCTGACATTAGACGTACTATTCTGTCGAGGTGGTCTGGGCCCCTTTGACCACTGACGGGATAGTATGTCATAGGCGATCAAAAAAAAATCCTAAATAAATTAAAAAAATATATATTATTCCAATAAATACATTTCTTTATATAAATAAAAAAACAAACAATAAAAGTACACAAATTTAGTATCGCCACGTCCATAATGACCCAACCTATAAGTGTCCCACTAGTTCATCCCTTCAGTGAATACCGTAAAGAAAAAAAAACGAGGCAAAAAAAATGCTTTATCATCATACCACTGAACAAATAGTGGAATAACACGCGATCAAAAAGACGGATATAGATAAACATGGTACCGCAAAAAACATCATCTTGTCCAGCAAAAAAAACGAGCCACCATACAGCGTCATCATCAAAAAAATAAAATAGTTATAGTCCTCAGAATAAAGCGATGCAAAAAAAAATATTTTTTCTATAAAATAGTTTTTATTGTATAAAAGCGCCAAAACATAAAAAATGATATCAATGAGGTATTGCTGTAATCGTACTGACCCAAAGAATAAAACTGAATTATCAATTTTACCAAACGTGGAACGGTATAAACGCCCCCCCAATAGAAATTCAAGAATTGCTGGTTTTTGTTTATTCTGCCTAACAAAAATCGGAATAAAAAGCGATCAAAAATAATAATGTGCCCGAAATTTATACCAATAAAAACGTCAACTTGTCTCACAAAAAATAAGACCTCACATGACTCTGTGGACCAAAATATGAAAAAATTATAGCTCTCAAAATGTGGTAACGCAAAAAATATTTTTTGCAATAAAAAGCATCTTTTAGTGTGTGACAGCTGCCAAACATAAAAAACAGCTATTAAGACCGGCTATAAATAGTAAATCAACCCCCCCTTCATCACTGCCTTAGCTGGGGAAAAATAATAAAATAAAAAAAATATTTATTTCCATTTTCCCATTAGGGTTAGGGTTGGGGCTAAAGTTATGGTTGGGGCTAAAGTTAGGGTTAAGGTTGGGGCTAAAGTTAGGGTTGGGGCTAAAGTTAGGGTTGGGGCTAAAGTTAGGGTTAGGGTTTGGGGCTAAAATTAGGGTTAGGGTTGGGGCTAAAGCTAAGGTTGGGACTAAAGTTTGGGTTAGGGTTGGGACTAAAGTTAGGGTTGGGGCTAAAGTTAGGGTTGGGGCTAGAGTTGGGGTTAGGGTTTGGATTACGTTTTCGGTTAGGTGAGGGGTGTGTCGAGGGTTAGGGGTATGGTTAGGGTTGGGATTAGGGTTAGGGGTGTGTTGGGGTTGGGATTAGGGTTAGGGGTGTGTTCAGGTTAGGGGTGTATTGGGGTTAGGGTTGTGCTTAGGGTTGAGATTAGGATTGAGGGTGTGTTGGGCTTAGGGTTGGAGTTAGAATTGGGAGGATTCCACTGTTTAGGTACACCAGGGGCTCTGCAAACGCAACATGACATGCGATCTCAATCCATACAATTCTGCATTGAGAAAGTAAACCGGTGCTATTAGCATACTTAGGACAAATTGGACAAAAACTTTTGGAGTCCAATTTCTCCTGTTACCCTAGTGAAAATACAAAACTGGGGTCTAAAAAATCATTTTTGTGGAAAAAAAAGATTTTTTTATTTTCACTGCTCTGCGTTGTAAACTTTAGTGAAACACTTGGGGGTTCAAAGTTCTCTCAACACATCTAGATAAGTTCCTTGGGGGTTTAGTTTCCAATATGGGGTCACTTGTGGGGGGTTTCTACTGTTTAGCTACATCAGGGGCTCTGCAAACGCAACATGACGCCCACAGACCATTCCATCAAAGTCTGCATTCCAAAACACCACTTCTTCCATTCTGAGCTCTGCCATGAGCTCAAAAAGTAGTTTTCTCCCACATATGGGGTATCAACGTATTCAGATCAAATTGGTCAACAAGTTTTGGGGTCCAGTTTCTCCTGTTACCCTTGGGAAAATACAAATCTGGGGTCTAAAAAATAATTTTTGTGGAAAAAAAATATTTTTTATTTTCACTACTCTGCGTTGCAAAGTTTAGTGAAAAACTTGGGGGTTAAAAGTTTCACAACACATCTAGGTAAGTTCCTTGGGGGGTCTAGTTTCCAATATGGGGTCACTTGGGGATTTCTACTGTTTAGCTACATCAGGGGCTCTGCAAATGCAACATGACGCCCGCAGACCATTCCATCAAAGTCTGCATTCCAACACACCCCTTCTTCCCTTCCAAGGTCTGCAATGCGCCCATACAGCAGTTTTCTCCCACATATGGAGTATCAGCGTACTCAGGACAAATTGCTCAAACTTTGGGGTCCAATTTCTCCAGATATCCTTGGGAAAATACAAAACTGGGGGCTAAAAGATCATTTTTGTGGAAAAAAATGACTTTTTAATTTTCACGGCTCTACATTATAATTTTCTGTGAAGCACTTTGGGGTTCAAAGTGCTCACTACTAGGGTTGAGTGACTTTTATTTTTATAGGATCGGGTCGGGTTTCATGAAACCCGACTTTCTCAAAAGTCGGATCGAGTGAAATCGGCCGATCCTATAAAAAAGTCAGGGTCGGGGTCGGCCGAAACACGAAACCCAATGCAGTGCAATGGGATACTATGGTTCCCAGGGTCTGAAGGAGAGGAAACTCTTCTTCAGGCCCTGGGATCCATATTAATGTGTAAAATAAAGAATTAAAATAAAAAAATATTGATATACTCACCTCTCCGACGCAGCCTGCACCTTACCGAGGGAACCGGCAGCCTTCTTTGCTTAAAATGCGCGCGTGAATGGCCTTAGATGACGTTACGGCTTCTGATTGGTCGCGGTCGCCCATGTGACCGCCACGTGACCAATCACAAGCCGTGACGTAATTCTCAGGTCCTAAATTCCTAATTCTAGGAATTTAGGACCTGAGAATTACGTCACGGCTTGTGATTGCTCGCATGGCGGTCACATGGGCGGCCACGACCAATCACAAGCCGTGACGTCATCTAAGGCCATTCACGCGCGCATTCTTAGGAAGGAAGGCTGCCGGAAAGAAGCCGAGGGTGAGTATATTCCTATTAGGTATATACTCACCCTCGGACGCGCCCTGCTTCTTTCCGCCAGCCTTCCTTCTTAAGAATGAGCGCGTGAAGGGCCTTAGATGACGTCACGGCTTCTGATTGGTCGCGGCCGCCCATGTGATCGCCACGCGACCAATCACAAGCCGTGACGTAATTCTCAGGTACTAAATTCCTAGAATTAGGAATTTAGGACCTGAGAATTACGTCACGGCTTGTGATTGGTCGCGTGGCGGTCACATGGGCGGCCGTGACCAATCAGAAGCTGTGACGTCATCTAAGGCCATTCACGTGCGCATTTTAAGCAAAGAAGGCTGCCGGTTCCCTCGGTAAGGTGCAGGCTGCGTCGGAGAGGTGAGTATATCAATATTTTTTATTTTAATTCTTTATTTTACACTTAAATGTGGATTCCGATACCGAATTCCAATATCGCAAACATATCGGAACTCGGTATCGGAATTCCGATACCAGATTCAGAAGATCGCCGACCTCATGGCCGACCCCACACAGGGGTCGGGTTTCATGAAACCCGACTTTGCCAAAAGTCGGCGACTTCTGAAAATGGCCGACCCATTTCGCTCAACCCTACTCACTACACATCTAGATAAGTTCCTTTGGGGTCTATTTTCCAAAATGTGGTCACTTTTGGGGGTTTCCACTGTTTAGGTACATCAGGGGCTCTTCAAACGAGACATGGCGTCCTATCTCAATTCCAGCCAATTTTGCATTGAAATGTCAAATGGCGCTCCTTCCCTTCTGAGCTCTGCCATGCGCCCAAACAGTCTTTTAACCCCACATATGGGGTATCAGCGTACTCAGGACAAATTGCACAACAACTTTTGGGGTCCAATTTCTCCTGTTATCCTTGGGAAAATGAAAAATTGGGGGTGAAAATTCATTTTTGTGAAAAAAAATAAGATTTTTTTTATTTTACCGATCTCCATTTTAAACTTCTGTGAAGCACTTGGGGGTTCAAAGTGCTCACCACATATAGATAAGTTCCTTAGGGGGGTCTACTTTCCAAAATAGTGTCACTTTTGGGGGATTTCCACTGTTTAGGCACATCAGGGGCTCTCCAATCGAGACATGGCATCCTATCTCAATTCCTGCCAATTTTGCATTGAAACGTCAAATGACGCTCCTTCCCTTTTGAGCTCTGCCATGTTCCCAAACAGTGGTTTACCCCAACATATAGGGTATCAGCGTACTCAGGACAAATTGCACAACAACTGTTGGCATCCAATTTCTCCTGTTACCCTTGGTAAAATAAAACAAATTGGATCTGAATTGATTTTTTTGTGAAAAAAAGTTAAATGTTCATTTTTTTTAATCATTCCAAACATTCCTGTGAAATACCTGATGGGTTAATAAACCTCTTGAATGTGGTTTTGAGCACCATGAGGGGTGCAGTTTTTAAAATGGTGTCACACTTGGGTATTTTCTATCATATAGACCCCTCAAAATGACTTTAAATGTGATGTGGTCCCTAAAAAAATGGTGTTGTAAAAATGAGAAATTGCTGGTCAACTTTTAACCTTTATAACTCCCTAACAAAATACCTTCCAAAATTGTGCTGATGTAAAGTAGACATGTGGGAAATGTTACTTATGAAGTAATTTGTGCGACATATCTCTGTGATTAAAGGGCATGAAAATTAAAAGTTGGAAAATCGCGAAATTTTCAAAATTTTCGCCAAATTTCAGTTATTTTCACAAATAAACTCAAGTAATGTCAAAGAAATTTTACCACTAACATAAAGTACAATATTTCAGAAAACAGTGTCAGAATCACTGGGATTCATGGAAACGTTCCAGAGTTATAACGTCATAAAGGGACAGTTGTCAGAATTGCAAAAATTGGCCCGGTCATTAACGTGCAAACCACCCTTGGGGGTAAAGGTGCTAATACAGTCTGTTATGTCAGGCTGAGGCCTGGTGTTTCTGTGTTTCAAAATTGTATTTCTGCAGGCATATGTAGCATAATTCTCTGTGCTAGCCTTGTTCTACTTTTTTAATGTTTTTAAATTCACCAAAAACCAAAAACGTATTTAATACAGTCTGTTATGTCAGGCTGAGGCCTCGTGTATCTGTGGTGGAAATATTGTAGGTTCACATGCATACGTGGCATGGTTCTGTGTGCTAGCTTTGTTCTACTCTTTCTTTTTTTATTTGTTTTTTTAATTCACCAAAAGTCAAAAACATATTTAATACAGTCTGTTATGTCAGTCTGAGGCCCGTTTTTCTGTGTTTGAAAAATCGTATTTCCACAGGCATACAAAGCATAGTTCTGTGTGCTAGCCTTGTGGTACTCATTTAAAAAAAACAACAATTCAGCAAAAAGCTGGTCTCCGGTGTATAAGAAAGACATAGCTGAACTGGAGCGGGTGCAGAGAAGAGCGACCAAGGTTATTAGAGGACTAGGGGGTCTGCAATACCAAGATAGGTTATTACACTTGGGGCTATTTAGTTTGGAAAAACGAAGACTAAGGGGTGATCTTATTTTAATGTATAAATATATGAGGGGACAGTACAAAGACCTTTCTGATGATCTTTTTAATCATAGACCTGAGACAGGGACAAGGGGGCATCCTCTATGTCTGGAGGAAAGAAGGTTTAAGCATAATAACAGGCGCGGGTACTTTGTCTGGATTTCAGGGAGTTAAACCAGATTACGGTTCGTGATCCATTCCCTATGCAACAGATACTTGATTTCTTCAACCAGGTGGCTGGTGCTAAGTGGTTTTCCAAGCTTGACCTCAGGGGGGCATACAACCTCATAAGAGTCCGTCAAGGTGATGGGTGAAAGACGGCTTTTAATACTCCTGAGGGTCATTTTGAAAATTTGGTGATGCCATTTGGGTTGACAAACGCGCCTGCTGTATTTCAACATTTCATAAATGATGTGTTCTCGCATGTACTGGGGAAATTCGTTACTGTGTACCTAGATGACATTCTCATTTATTCATGCGACCGTGATACTCATTTAGAGCATGTGAGGCATGTGTTACAGCTACTCAGAGAAAATAAGCTCTATGCAAAACTGGAGAAATGTGTTTTTTCGGTTCAGGAGTTGCCTTTCTTGGGTTATATTGTGTCTGCTTCAGGGTTTAAAATGGACGCCGCTAAGGTGCAAGCGGTGCTGCATTGGGAACAGCCTGATAACCTAAAAGCACTCCAGCGGTTCCTTGGATTTTCTAATTATTATAGAAAATTTATCAAAGATTTTTCTACCATTGCTAAACCGCTTACTGACATGACGAAAAAGGGTACCAATTTCTCCGCCTGGCCTGAAGCTGCTGTGCGCGCATTCGAATTTCTGAAGAACAGTTTTGCTTCGGCCCCCATTCTGGTGCAACCGGACGTATCAAAACCGTTTACCATGGAAGTCGATGCGTCTGAGGTTGGAGTGGTGGCGGTGCTGTCACAAGGCTCATTCTTTTGCGAGTTGCGTCCATTCGCCTACTTTTCCAAGAAGCTGTCGCCTGCCGAACGTAACTACGATATCGGCAACAGGGAGTTGTTGGCTATCAAGTTGGCTTTTGAGGAATGGCGACACTTCTTGGAGGGGATGGTTCACCAGGTTACAGTTATCACCGACAATAAAAATCTGCTTTATTTAGAGTCAGCCAAGCATCTGTCCCCAGGCAGGCTTGCTGGGCATTGTTTTTCACGCGATTCAACTTTTTCGTTACGTACCGACCGGGGTCTAAGAACACTAAGGCAGATGCTTTATCCAGGTGTTTTTCAGGGGGAGAACCTCGGGAAGATCCGGTACCCATCCTCCAAAATGGTGTAGTGGTCTCGGATCTCACGACAGAGGTTGAGGCTTAGATTGCCGCGGCTCAGGAGGAAGTACCACCAGAGCTTCCCGTTAACAAATCATTTTTACTGCTCCATCTTCACCTAAAGGTGTTGGGTGAGCATCATGATGCTGTTCTGGCTGGCCATCCAGGGGTTAAGGGTACCTTGGAGTTGGTGTCGCGTCGTTTTTGGTGGCCCAAAATCCGACAGGACGTGGTCTCGTACGTATCAGCATGTACCACGTGTGCTAGGGCTAAGACGCCTCGCTCCCATCCTACTGGCTCGTTACATCCTCTAGGGGTACCCAGTAGGCCATGGACGGAGATCTCCATGGATTTTATTACTGACCTACCCTCCTCAGCTGGGAACATGGTCATCTTGGTGGTTGTTGATCGGTTCTCAAAGATGTCGCACTTTGTGTCCTTGCCTTCATTGCCTAACGCGAAGACTCTGGCTCAGGTTTTTGTGCAGGAGGTGGTCAGACTTCACGGGGTTCCGTCTGACATAGTGTCGGATAGGGGTACTCAGTTTGTGGCAAAGTTTTGGAAAGCATTTTGCTCACGGCTGGGGATCAAGTTGACGCATTCTTCGGCGTTTCATCCTCAGTCAAATGGTCAGACCGAGCGTATGAACTAGAATTTGGAGCAGTATTTACGCTGCTTTGTTTCTGACAATCAGGAGGAGTGGTCGACGTTCCTTCCTTTGGCTGAGTTTGCCATTAATAATCACCGCCAGGAATCGTCTGGGGAGTCCCCGTTCTTTTGTGTTTACGGGTACCATCCTCAATTTTGTACTCTGCGTCAGGGTGGCTCTGCTGGCGTTCCGGAGGAGGATCAGCTAGGAGCACAACTGTCATCCGTTTGGAGGAGAGTGAAACAGCGCTTGCTGAGCGTGGGTGCAAGGTACAAACGAGTGGCTGACAGTAGACGTGTGCCAGGTCCGGACCTGCGTGTGGGTGATTGGGTGTGGTTGTCCACAAAAAACATAAAACTCAAAGTACCATCCCTGAAATTGGGTCCAAGGTTTATTGGTCCATTTACGGAGCTTCCTACGGTTTATAAGATACACAACGTGTTTCACAGATCTCTTTTAAAGTAGGTGGTGGGTTCCGTGGATGCGGCGCCGATGCCACCTCCAGTCTTGGTAGATGGCAATTTGGAGTTTGAAGTCTCCAAGGTGGTTGACTCTCATACAGTGCACCGCACATTACAGTACCTGGTACACTGGCATGGTTATGGGCCGGTCTTGGGTACCAGCTTTGGACATACATGCGGACCGGCTGGTCAGTATGTTTCACCGTCGCCATCCGGACAAGCCAGGTTCTATAAGTCGTGAGGGCCCTGGGGTCCCTCGTAGAAGGCGGGATACTGTCATGTCGGATGCTATTCACACTAGGGCGTCCGACAGACAGCGGTAATTCCACATTCGTCCACTATACGCTCAGTGGCGCCGGCTAGACTTTATCCAGGCTGTTCGGGATTAATCTAGCTGGTAATCGGGTTGGAGGCTGGGTCACGCCCGTGGCCTTTAAATAGTCATGCTGGACTTTGGGCATCGCCGATTATAGCTTGTGTCTTGTGCCTGGTGATCTCAATCTGGAGTGGTGGTTTAAGAGAAGAAATATCATATCTGGTGGTGTATTATCCTTTGTCATATTTCTCCTTCCTATATTTGTATTTGTTTTGCCCTGTGCACATTATAGTGTTTTCCTGTGAGTGCGGCGTGGTGCGTTTTTAGTTTTCCCTGTCTGTGCTTTCTGCAGGGGTTGGTGTGTAGTCTAATCACTGGGTGGCGGGTGGAGGTTTCAGCATAGGACTGAAACAGGAGTCAGGGTCAGGCCTGGCGGCCCAGACAAGCACACCATCAGTGTAAATTCTGGGAGAGGGTCAGACAGGGTTTTCCCTAGTATGAGGGATATCACAGGGGCCCGGGTAATCAGCTGTAGACAACCCAGTACTCGCATGACAACTAGATGGACTTAAAGTCTTCCTTCAACCTTAATAACTATGTTACTATGTTACTATGTTACTATGTAAAAAGATTTAATACAGTCTATTATTTCAGGCTGAGGCCTAGTGTTTCTGTGTTTGAAAAATCATAGCTTTGCAGGCATTCTGATCAGATATAATTTGTCTCAAAATAAATACATTTGTGTTGAGCTTTTGAAATAGTGCAGTAGTCCATTTAAAATGGGAAAGGCAAGGGGCAAGGGATGGGGAAGTGGATATGATGGAGATGGTGCATGCAGAGGACGAGGATGTGGCCAAGCTGAAAGTGCGCCACAGCATAGACCCACATCATCTCGTTCAACCTTCCTGTCCCTATTTCTAGGGGACCGCAGCACACCATTGTTGAAGCCATAGCAGTGTGAAACGGTTGTTGGTTGGATAGCAGATAATGCTTCCAGTCACTTAGCCACCACCACCACAACCATGTCTTCCACACAGTAAGGTCTGAGTAGCCGTGAGCGTGGCCAAGATATTCCTCACCCTGATCCCTCTTCTTGCCACCATGCCGAGTGCCCTGACACAACTGATCCCACAGTTGGACACTCCAAAGAGCTGTTCAGTTTTCCCTTTCAAGATTCCGGACTCTCGGCCAGTCAACTTGAAGTGGGGCCAGAAGAGATTGCATGTAGTGATGTCCAAAGTTTTGAACAGCCATGATCACACAGAGGCTATGGTGGGAAAGTGTCACAAGAGGTGGACCATGATGAGACACAATTGCTAGAAAGTCAGGAGGATGAGCAAGGTGCGGATGTGGAAGACGAGGTGGTGGATGATATAGTGACTGACAAAACCTGGCAGGAGGACATGCAGAGTGAGGAGAGCAGCACACATGGGGAAGGAGGCATATCACATCAACATGCTGGAAGAAGCAGTGTGATGGCACAGACAAAGGTGTGAATCCGTTCCCCGTTACACTAACATGAGGGAAGATGCTATTCCAACTGTTAGATCTTCCCGAGTCAGGTTATTTTTTTAAAGACTCTGCCTATAAACCCAAACAGGCCATTTGCAGCACCTGCCATCCCCGCATCAGCAGGGGTTCCAAAACTACCTGCCTGGCCACCACCAGCATGATCAGGCACATAGCAGCAAAGCACCCGACTTTGTTGGTGGTCCTCCAGGCTCCAGGAACATTGTTTGCTAGTGACACTACTGCTTCTTTAACTCTTTTGCATAGAAGCCAATCTCCAGTCCACTGTGCATGTGAAGATGCCTCTAGCCCTTCACCTGTTGTTGCCCACAGTCAAGCAGCACCATCATCAAATCCATCCATGTCCTTGTGACAGCACAGCCTTCAGTTGTCTATACCCCAGTCATTGGAACGCAGGGGGAAATACCCAGCCAACGCCCAGCAGGCCACAGTCCTAAATTCTAACATTTCTCTTCTGCTTGTGGAGCACCCCCAAAGGCTAGGGGTATTCAGTACCGGGTCCTTCGGTTCTCAAGGGGGATGTCATGGTGGCTGACCCGGTCTGTGGCCCTTGGGACGTCTGTGTATAATGGGAAAGGTCTTTAAAGGGGAAATGTTCGTGACGCCACCTGTGCTATTTGGTCAGGGTGACCGACGCTGCTATGGGGTCCGCTGGGGTGATGTTATGGCAGCTAGATGGTATACCTTCCCACAGGTGAAGTATGTCCCCATGGCTTCCCAGTGTGTAGATGGTGGATCGTGAGAGGCCCAGTGAAAAACGAGGACTAGTGTTGAGCGATATCTTCCGATATTCGAAAGTATCGGTATCGGATTGGATCGGCCGATACCGGCAAAATATCGGATCTCACCGATACCGATACCCGATACCAATACAAGTCAATGGGACACAAATATCGAAAGGTATCCTGGATGGTTCCCAGGGTCTGAAGGAGAGGAAACTCTCCTTCAGGCCCTGGGATCCATATTCATGTAAAAAATAAAGAATACAAATAAAAAATATGGATATACTCACCCCTTCGGCGGACCCTGGACCTTAGCGATGTAACCGGCAGCCTCTGTTCCTAAGAATGCAGAGTGAAGGACCTTCGATGACGTCGCGGCTTGTGATTGGTCGCGTGACGGCTCATGTGACCGCTCAGGCGACCAATCACAAGCCGCGACGTCATCGCAGGTCCTACACTCACTGCATTCTTAGGAACGGAGGCTGCCGGTTACACCGCTAAGGTCCAGGGTCCGCCGGAGGGGTGAGTATATCCATATTTTTTATTTTTATTCTTTATTTTTTACATGAATATGGATCCCAGGGCCTGAAGGAGAGTCTCCTCTCCTCCAGACCCTGGGAACCATACACTGGGAACTTCCGATTCCGATTTCCGATATCACAAAAATATCGGAACTCGGTATTGGAATTCCGATACAGCAAATATCGGCCGATACCCGATACTTGCGGTATCGGAATGCTCAACACTAACGAGGACACAAGGTTGCACTCTCTTTACCTTTTTACTGAAGGCTTCAACATCCACAGTCCAGGGCACCAGACCACAGGGCAGGCAGAGTCCTGCCGGTTTGGAGGCAAATCCAGAGTCCCCTTGTCCAGGTGGAAATCAGTAGCCTTCCTCTAGTGCTGCAGTGTTGTAGTCCCTTACTGCTAAGCTTCTCATAAGGACCTCTCAACTGTTGTAGATGTTATGTCTCTCTCTCTGTCCCCCAGATGGATAGGACAAACCCGTATGACTGGTGGCTTGAGGCTGTTTGTAGGGACTCTAGCACGCCTCGGCCTCTGAGGGGTGCCACCGTGCCTCCTGGGTGTAGGGGCGGACAGGTAACCTGCAATTAACTGTCCTGCCAGTCTCTAAAGTAAAGCATAAAGGTCCTTTTTCCCTCGGTGTACCGGCTACCGGATTTCTGCGCCTCAGAAGGAAGCAGCCTGCTCCTGGCTGGTCTCCCTCTGATATCCTCTCCTTTGCTCTGACTTCCTTTACGCTTGCTGCAATATGTTCTGCTTTCTATCCATCTGTTTCCTAGGAGCTGCAGCACTTCAGGCCACAAGACTCCTATGCTTCCTTTCCCTCTGTCTTCCTGACAGGAACTGAACCTTTTCCCTCCAGATCAGGATGTTCTTATAGGGGAGTTCACCTTAAACAGGCTTAGAGCTCCACCTTCTGGTCTGGAGTGTGAACATGTTGCATGCATTGTGTTACCTGACAAAGCGTTCTCCTTCATTGCCTCCAAACGTAACATCACTCCCCCCTAGAGGAGAATGACAATACTGCAACAACCAGGACCCTGGGGCACTGCACTTGCGCTCAATATGTTGCCTTTTAGGCTCGTTGAGACAAAATCTTTCTGCAACCTGATGGCGGCAGCTGTCCCAAGGTACTCGGTCCCCAGTTGCCACTATTTCTCCCGGTGTACCAAACCGGCATTACACCAGCATGTCTCCCACAACATTACCCGTGCCCTCAACAATGCTGTTATTGGGAAAGTCCACCTAACCACGGACACGTGGAAAAGTGCTTGTGGCCAGGGACTGTATATCTCACTTACGGCACACTGAGTTAACATAGTGGAAGCCAGGACCCAGTTGGATCTTGGAATGGAACACATCCTCCCCACGCTGAGGATTACAGGCCCTCCATCAATCAGGGTTGCAGCCACAGGCGACAGCTCCTGCACCTCCTCCTCCTCTTCAGCTTCCATCTCTGAAATGAACACATCATTCAGAAGCTGGTAGCACTGCAGCACTGCCTCAGCCAAGCGGCAATAGGCTGTGCTGAAGCTAAGCTGCATAGGTGACAAATTGCACAATGCAGAAGAGTTGTGGACAGCGCTGAAAGAGCAGTCAGATATTTGGATGACACCGCTGAACCTACAGGACTGCACCTAGATGGTCAGCGGCGATGACACCATAATTAGTGTCACCATCCCACTTCTCCGCATTCTGAAAACCTCTCTGCTCACCATTAAAGAGGATGCATTTCAGGCAGAGCATGAGGACAAGGATCAAGTAACCATACAGAGGGATTACTCTCAGCCCAGCCTCATGTCCTCCCAACGTGGATTGGTTGGCAATGAGGAGGAGAAGGAGGAAGAACTGGAGCTACTTTCATGAGCTATAGATGGTACTACAAGCACAGCTGTCATACCGTCTGTTCAGTGGGGATGGCCTGAGGACAGGGGGTACGAGGAGGACAGCATGGCCAGTCATCCTGTTGGTGAGGACACAGAAGTCTTGCCTGTTAGCTGTCTGGCACGCATGGCTGACTTTATGTTGCGCTGCATTTCACATGACCATCGCATTATAACATTTTTTGGTGACACTCATTATTGGTTGATGACACTTCTAGACCCACGCTATAAGGAAATCTTTCAATCTCTTCTGCCAGAGGCAGACAGGTGGACTAAAATGTTGCAGTACCAAAGGGTTCTTGTAGCAGAATTACTTAGAAAATGCCCATGTGAGAACACTGGCAGTAGACATCAGAGTTTGTTGTACAACCAAGGATTCCAAGCAAGAGAGACAGAGGTACAATCCAGCTCATGCAGGGGAACAATGAAAAAGTTCTGGGACGGTTTTCTCAGACCCTCCCATGGTGCAGGCACTGAGGCAAGGGGTGCTGTCACTAGAAGTGCAATGTTTGGAAAGATGCTGGGAGAGTACCTTGCAGATCGTATAAACGTCCTCTGGGATTCTGCCTTTTAATTATTTGGTATCCAAGCTGGACATGTGGCATGAACTGGCTCTCTACACCTTGGAGGTCCTGGCCTGACCTGCTGCTAGGGTTCTGTCAGAGTGGGTTTTTAGTGCCGCTGGTGGAATTATAACACATAAGCACATCCGCCTGTCAACTGAAAATGCTGACCGGCTGACTCTTATAAAAATGAACAAGGGCTGGATTGGGCAAGACTTCTGTATACCACCAAGTGAAAACAGCGAAATACAACCTCCAATACATTCTCTTTTTTTGTGGAGGTGTATTATTATACACCTATTCACAACCACACATGGGTATCCACTTCCAGATTTGGTTGTTATCCTCCTCCTTATTCTCATCCTCATCATCCACAACCAGTAGAAAAGCAGGGTGAATGCATTCCGTGATGCCAAAGTCACCATTTTTTTGTGCAAGGGTGTTTTTATGATGCCCATTACAAATTGGAAACCAAAAGAAATGTTACTCCCACAGAGGGAAATGTCATAAAAAAGAGATGTACGTCTATTATTAACATTTATTCTTATATTTTAATTTTCCCTATCTCTGGACAGTCCTTTAATGAGGTAGTGTATACCTCTACAATAGAAAATTAATCATAGACTTTTTTATTATATTTTTATTTATAGCCCTGTTTCTGAGCTGTTGCTAGGTAAAAACATATCTCTTTCGACACATTCTGTCTTCAAATCTATGAACCTGTGCCCACCCCTCCCTTTTGGATTCACATTTTTTATTTATTTGTTTAATTTCATTTTGATTTTTCTTATGTCTCATCATTCTCCACCACTAGATCACCAGGCTTAACGTCTTCTGTGCTGCTACAGGCAGTCCAAGTTTTGGCAAGGGTGTCTATGATGCCCATAGTATATTTTCAAAAAATGTATCCCTTTTGGGAAAATGTTTGTCAGCCCATGCACTGAGTGTATGGGCATTACAAGTCTAGAAGACACACTTCTTTAAATTGGGCCTAGTTTTTAATGAGGCCTTCAACAATGTCTCCTCATTCTCCACCACTAGATCACCAGGCTTAATGTCTTCTGTGCCGCTTCAGGCAGTGCATTTTTTGGCACGGGTGTCTATGATGCCCATAGTATATTTGTTTAAAAATGTATCCCCCTTGGGGAAATGTTTGTCAGTCCATACACTGTGTCTAGGAGACACACTCCTTTACATTGGGCCTAGTTTTTAATAAGGCCTTCCCCCATCTCTCATCATTTTCCACCACTAGATCACCAGGGTTCACATGTTCCATGCTGCTACAGACAGTCAATTTTTTTTCAAGGGTGTCTATGATCCCCATTAAATATTTTTTAACATTGTACCCCCCATGGAGAAATGTTTGTCAGCCCATACACTTAGTGTATGGGCATTACAAGTCTAGGTGACCCGCTCCTTTAAATTCGGCCGAGTTTTTAATGAGGCCTTCCTCCACCTCTCATCATTTTCCACCACTAGATCACCAGGGTTCACGTGTTCCGTGCTGCTACAGACAGTCAATTTTTGGCATGGCTGCGCATGATCCACATTAAATATTTAAAAAAATGTACCCCCCATGGAGATATGTTTGTCAGCCCATACACTTAGTGTATGGGCATTACAAGTCTAGATGACCCGCTCTGTTAAATTGGGCCTAGTTTTTAATTAGGCCTTCCTCAACCTTTCATCATTTTCCACCACTAGATGACCAGGGTTCACGTGTTCCTTGCTGCTGCAGACAGTCAATTTTTTAGCAAGGGTGTCTACAGTATGATGCCCATAGTATATTTTTTTTAAATTTACTGCCCCCATGGGGAAATGTTTGTCAGTCCATGCACTTAGTGCATGGGCATTACAAGTCTAGGAGAACTGCTCCTTTAAATTGGGCCTAGATTTTAATGAGGCCTTCCACCACCTCTCATCATTTTCCACCACTAGATCACCAGGGTTCACGTGTTCCGTGCCGCTACAGACAGTCAATTTATTGGCAAGGGTGTCTATGATGCCCATAGTATATTTTTAAAAAATTTACCCCCCATGGGGAAATGTTTGTCAGCCATGCACTTAGTGTATGGGCATTACGAGTCTAGGAGACCCGCTCCTTTGTAATGGGACAGTTTTTTTTAATGAGGTCCTTCTCCATATTTCTTCCAAAGGGGGATTGGGGTGCATGCAAATTTGGGTCAAGGAAGCCCTTGCATTCAATGCATAAGGAAACAGTATGGCAGGACCAGCTGAAGAATGTGAAGTGGGTTTTCCTGTGGCCATCCAGTACCTGGGTTCAAAGGCTTATTGGAGTGCATATGACTTGGTAGCAGGGCATGCCTTGCATTCAATGAAACATTTTTTCAGGAGACCTTCCTGTACCTCTCATGAAAGGGGTATTGGGGTGTGTTGTAACTCTTGGCAGCCCAGCCACTCACTGCATAAGCAATAACAGCATAGGAGACCCACTGTTTAATAATGGCCCTTTAAGAATATTAATGCCACCTACTGCCCCTCTAAAAATAAGCTTTGTGACTTTAAGAGTCCCTCCTTTAGAAATGAAACAAGATGTGTCTGCTTATGTGTCACACGCCACAAGGCCAGCTAGAGTTGTTAAATGTTACAATGACATTTCCCAGTGAATGCATTTGTATTGGTTGAAAGCAATGTTAAAGTTGAAAAACGCATAAAAAATGCTGCATGTGAACATAGCCCAAGTTGTGGAGGAATATTTTGGTCTGGGGTAAATTATTTTGCCTTATATACAAGTCATTAGCCTGGAAAGTATGTACCTTAACATATTTCCCAGCAAAATCCATTTTGTCTTCGTTTTTGTATGTTTTTGAGTGCATCTATAAAAATGGCGTGAAACTCTGACAACATGGCTTACAGCTGTGACCAAGAAGTCAGAAATGCTTCCAGGGGCGATCCTCATGATGTTCCTGTGTCGTCTGAGCAGTGTTTCCTTCATTTGAAGATGTTTTTAGACCTTAAAAGGACCCCCGGGGGGGATTGCGTTAAAAATACTCGGGTTTCCCATAGACTTACATTGGGCTCGTTGCTCGGGTCAAGTAACCGAGTATCCCAATTTGCTCGACCCGAGCAACGAGCATCCGAGCATTTTAGTGCTCGCTCATCACTAATTACCTGTAGTAATGGCATCTGTTTGAATTTGTTATCAGTATAAAAGACACCTGTCCACAACCTTTCATTCAGTGCCCTAACACATCCAGTTATCCACTACTTTTGGATCCTTCAAAAGAAACCTGAAAACCCACCTCTTCAAAGAAGCTTACAGCCTGAAAAGACCACACGGCCACCTCAACACCATTGCAGCTACCGCAACCCTCGACCTACTGTCTCCTTCCCCATAATCCTGTAGAATGTAAGCCCGCAAGGGCAGGGTCCTCTTCCCTCTGTATCAGTCTGTCATTGTTAGTTTTGTTTACTGTAAGTGATATTTGTATTTTGATGTAACCCCTTCTCATGTACAGCACCATGCAATTAAATAAATAATAATAATAATAATAACCTCAAACATTCACACTCCAAACTCCACTATGGTGGACCAAAGAGCTGTCGAATGACACCAGAAACAAAATTGTAACACTGCACCAGGCTGGGAAGACTGAATCTGCAATAGTTAAGCAGCTTGGGGTGATGAAATCAACTGAGGGAGCGATAATAAGAAAATGCAAGACATACAAGACCATGGATAATCTCCCTTAGTCTGGGGCTGCACGCAAGATTTCATTCCGTGGAGTCAAAACGATCACAAGAACGGTGAGCAAAAATCCCAGAACCACATGGGGGGACCTAGTGAATGACCTGCATAGAGCTGGGACCACCATAACAAAGGCTACCATCAGTAGCATACTACGCCACCAGGCACTCAGATCCTGCAGTGCCAGACTTGTCCCCGTGCTTAAGCCAGTACATGACCGGGCCATCTGAAGTTTGCTAGAGAGCATTTGGATTATCCAGAAGAGTATTGGGGGAATGCCATATGGTCTGATGAAACCAAAGTAGAACTGTTTGGTAGAAACAAAACTTGTCGTGTTTGGAGGAGACAGAATGCTGAGTTGCATCCAAAGAACACCATACCTACTGTGAAGCATGGGGGTGGCAACATCATGCTTTGGGGTTGTTTGACTGCAAAGGGACCAGGACGACTGATCTGTGTACATGAAAGAATGAATGGGGCCATGTATCCTGAGATTTTGAGTGCAAACCTCCTTCCATCAGCAAGGGCATTGAAGATGAAACGTGAATGGGTCTTTCAGCATATTAATAATCCCAAGCACACTGCCAGGGCAACGAAGGAGTGGCTTTGTAAGAAGCATATTATTTTCCTGGAGTGGCCTAGCCATTCTCCAGATCCCAACCCCATTGAAAACCTTTGGAGGGAGTTGAAAGTCTGTGTTGCCCAGCGACAGGCCCAAAATATCACTATTCTAGAGGATATCTGCATGGAGGAATGGGCCAACATACCACCAACAGTGTGTGCCAAACTTTTGAAG
Organism: Ranitomeya variabilis; assembly: GCF_051348905.1. Lineage (NCBI taxonomy): Eukaryota > Metazoa > Chordata > Amphibia > Anura > Dendrobatidae > Ranitomeya > Ranitomeya variabilis. Next base: position 589,405,110 of record NC_135234.1, on the reverse strand, counting down.
ACTTACAGAAAATGTTTTACCTCTGTCATTGCCAACAAAGGATATATAACTAAATATTGATATGACCTTTTGTTAATGACCAAATACTTATTTTCCTACATAATTTGCAAAATAAATCTTGCCAAATCAGACAAGGTGATTTTCTGGATTTGTTTTCTCATATTGACTCTCATAGTTGTGGCCTACCTATAATGTCAGTTACAGGCCTCTCTCATCTTTTTAAGTGGGAGAACTTGCACAATTGACTGACTAAATACTTTTTTCCCCACTGTATATATCTATAGTATATATATATATATATATATATATATATATATATATATATATATATATATATATATACACTCGCTTATACACACATATATCCACAGGATGTCCAGAAGTAATAGTGGCTGGCACTGCACATCAACTAGTCATAATATTCGAGCTAACATATTAGATTGCCGAATTAAGAGATCCAGAAAAGGAATAAAATTATAATGCTTTATTAATACTATAAAGAAAAAAATTTAAGTATAAAACAATGTGATAAAGTAAAATATAAGAAGCTCATGTCATATAGTAAGGCAGAAAAATTTCAAATCTAGTGATTTAGTAAGAAGATTTTTGGGGCATATATCATACCTAAGCTGCCTGGCTAAAAGGAGGCTACATTAACATTCAACCATATAGGTAATAAATAATACATATTACACGAATGACGATATGGTAAAGAAGATAGCAGCCACATGGAGACCACAGCATCCCTCCACCCCAACGCACGGTTCACATCCAACTTTTTCTGGGGGCGTGGAAATTATAAACGCACTGTAAATTTAAGAGACAACATAATCAACTCTGATATAGGCCCACAAAAGATGGCTGTGCAAATTTCCTTAACAAGTAGATCTAGGACTGGATGCTTTCCATGTCTGAATTGTATAAATTGCTCCAATATGTTAAAAGGGGAACTCTTTTCAGTACCCACTTACCAAAGACATTTTCAGAATTAACCATTATCTAACTTATTCCTCTGAGTTTTTTATTTACCTTTTACAATGTCCATATAACTTATAATATGTGGGTGAAACCACTTGTAACTTTAAAACCAGGCTAAATCAACATACAGGTGCTTCTCACAAAACTAGAATATCATCACAAAGTAAATTTATTTCAGTTCTTCAATGCAAAAAGTGAAACATATATTATTTAGAGCCATTACAAACAGTGTTCTATTTCAAGAGTTTATTTCTGTCAATGCTGAGGATTATGGCTTACAGCCAATGAAATCCCAAAAGTCATAATGTCAGTAAATTAGAATACTTTATAACACCAGCTTGAAAAATGATTTTAAAATGTATGTTCAGTAAATGCACTCAATACTTGGTCGGGGCTCCTTTTGCATCAATTACTGTATCAATTGGCGTGGCATGAAGGTGATCAGCCTGTGGCACTGCTGAGGTGTTATGGCAGTCCAGGTTGCTTTGATAGCAGCCTTCAGTTCATGTGCATTGTTGAGTCTGGTGTCTCTCATCTTCCGCTTGACAATATTCCATAGATTCTCTATGGGGTTAAGGTCAGGCAAGTTTGCTGGCCAATGAAGCACAGTGATACTATTGTTTTTAAACCAGACATTCGGCAATTTGGCAGTGTGGACAGGTGCCAAGTCCTGCTGGAGAATTAAATTTCCATCTCCAAAAAGCTTACCAGCAGAGGGTAGCTTGAACTGCTCTAAAATTTCCTGGTGGATGACTGTGCTGAATTTGGTCTTGATATAACACAGTGGACCTACACCAGCAGATGACATGGCTCCCCAAACCATCACTAATTGTGGAAACTTCACACTAGACCTCAAGTAGCTTGGATTGGGTGCCTCTCCACTCTCCCTCCAGACTCTGGGTCCTTGACTTCCAAATGAAATGCCAAATTTACTTTCATGTGCAAACAACACCTTGGACCACTGAGCAACAGTCCAGTTCTTTTTTCTCCTTGGCCCAGGTAAGACACTTCTGGTATTGTCTATTGGACATGAATGGCTTGACACAAGGAATGTGACACTTGTAGCCCATGTCCTAGATACGTCTGTGAGTGGTAGCTCTTGAAGCAATGACTCCAGCAGTAGTCCACTCCTTGTGAATCGCCCCCAAATTTTTGTTTTCCTTTTTGTTACCTATGGATCACACCACCCCACTTTCTAAAGTTTCCAAAGTCTTTTCCACTTAGGACATTGATGAGAACCCTACACTTGCATCTCTCAAAGAAATTTTCAGGGACCTGGGAAAAACACTCCCACAAAGACTGCGTACCTGGTGGTGCTCCACTACAATACAACAATATATCGATAAGAAAGTGGTCCCCAGAGGACTAAGGATTACAAAGACCTATACTACATAATTCAACAGAGACTTCAACAGTAAGCGGATTTATATTTTGAGTGACTGATCACATAAAATAATGACATTAATTATAAAATACAAACAGAAAAGAAGAACAAGAACTTGAAACTACTATTAATAAGTTGCAGGATTCTCAACCCAGAATATAAGTCTATGAAAGAAAAATGCGAGGATCTCTCTGTATACATTGATGCAAGTGGTTCAGACACAAGCCAGGTGGCTTGCATGCATTATCCAAGGTCCAGCTCTGATAATACTATTCAACGCTATTTATACAACGCATGTAATATATTCAGCCACGTGCTTCTTTTGCGACATGCAATACATTGGCTTCACTTCTCGCAAGTTGAAATTTAGAATTGCTGAACACATTAATGATGCCTTACCCGATCCTTTAAAAGTAAAAAATCTATGTCTGGTCTATCTAAACATTTCTATGATATTCACAAAGGAAATTGTTCCACTCTATTAATTACAGGTATAGAAAGAGTCAACCGGCCAGTAAGAGGTGGGGATTGGTTGCAACTTGCCTTCAAATAAGAAGCCTTTTGGATTTTTCACCTAGACACTAGATTCCCCAGTGGGTTAAATTATAATAATGACTTAACGTTCCTCTATTGAAATATCTAATTATTGTAAAGAAATAAATGTTGTTTTTTTTCTGCTTTAACCTTGATCAGGTTTATCCACAGAGGAGAATTTTTTTTTCTCCCGACTTTGATACAGCTTTATAAGTATGAGAGGAATTCTGGTATAAAGGTATAACAGTAGATACAATTAGCTACCATTAACATAATAACTTTGAAAGTTAAAATCTTTTTCTCCTATGATGAATATATTGTTTCAGATGGAGCAGTATTGGAGTTATTTGTGTTATATTATATGTAGATATTTCTTACAGGATATTACTCATCTTTGTGAAGCATGTTCTTTGAGTCCACACACTCTTTCTCCTCCTCCCCCTGCCTTTCCTTTCTTTTCTCCTGTTCACACACAGGGTTAACAATTAAGCACATTTGTGGTTTGTCTATTCCACACCTATTTTCTATGCTACAGGTGCATTTCACTAAATTAGAATATCACCAACAAGTTCATTTGTTTCAGTTCTTCAATACGAAAAGTGAAACTCAGACATTAGATAGAGTCATTACAAACAGAGCGATGTATTTCAAGTGTTTATTTCTGCTAATGTTGATGACTATGGCACACAGCCAATAAAAATCCAAAAGTCATTATCTCAGTAAATTAGAATACTTTATCACTCCAGCTTGAAAAAAGTATTTTAAAATCCAAAATGTTGGTCTACTGAAATGTATATTCAGTAAATGCACTCAATACTTGGTCGGGGCTCCTACTGCATCAATGCAGCGTGGCATGGAGGCGATCAGTCTGCGGCACTGGTGAGGTGGTATGGAAGCCCAGGTTGCTTTGATAGCAGCTTTCAGCTAGTCTGCATTGTTGGTTTTGGTGTCTCTTATCTTTTTCTTGACAATACCCCATAGATTCTCTATGGGGTTAAGGTCAGATGAGTTTGTTTGCCAATAAAGCACAGTGATACTGTTGTTTCAATTCCTGCAGTAGAATAAAATTTCCATCTCCAATAAGCTTATCGGCAGAGGGAAGCATGAAGTTCTCTAAAATTTCCTGGTAGACGGCTGCGCTGACTTTTGTCTTGATAAAACACAGTGGACCTACACCAGCAGATGACATGGCTCTCGAAATCATCATTGATTGTGGATACTTCACAATAGACCTTGAAAATCAAGGTCCCAGAGTCTGGAGGAAGAGTGGAGAGACAGACAATTCAAGCTGTTTGAGGTTTAGTGTGAAGTTTCCACAACAAGTGATCATTTGGGAGCTATGTCATCTGCTGGTATAGCTACACTGTGTTTTATCAAAACCAAAGGCAGCACAGCCTTCTACCAGAATTTCATTTTTCAGCAGGACTTGGCACTTGTCCACACTGCCAAAAGTACCAATACCTCATTTTAAAACAACAGTATCACTGTGCTTGATTGGTGAGCAAACTCGTATGACGTTAACGCCATAGTGAATCTATGGGATATTGTCAAGAAGAAGCTGAGAGACACCAAATCCAACAATGTAGATGAGATGAAAGCTGCTATCAAACCAACCTGGGCTTCCATAACATTGCAGCAGTGCCGCAGACTGATCGCCTCCATGCCATGCCGCATTGATGCAGTAATTTGGTACGTACCTGGGAAGCTTTTTGCACCCCACATATATATATTTTTTGTTATATATATATATATATATATGTATATATATATATATATATATATATATATATATATATATATATATATATATACAGTATGTACAGTGGCATTCCAAAGTTTCGGCATCCCAGGCTAAAATCACTGTTATTGTGTACAGTTAAGCAAGATGAAGATTAAATTATATCTAAAAGGCTTAAAGTCAAAGATGATGCATTTTATTTGTATTTTAGGCAAAAATCATATTGTCTTTTTTTCATTTTACAAATTACAAAAAGGAAAATGGCCCGATTAAAACGTTTGAGCACCTTTGGAGTTTTGCATGCTCAGATAACTTTGGCTAATATTTCAGACCTTAATTATCCTGTTAGGGTTATGGCTTGTTCACTATCATCATTAGGAAAGGCCAGGTGATGCTAATTTCCCAGCTTTATAAAAAAACAGCATTAAATTGAAAATTGTGGAGGCCCACAAAGCAAGAGAATGCTATAAGAAGATAGCAAAGCAGTTTCAAGTTGCCCTTTCCTTAGTTCGGAATGTAATTATGAAATGACAGTGAACAGGAACAGTGGAGGTCAAGATAAGGTGTGGAGGACTAAGCTTAATTTCAGTGAGAGCTGCTCCTAGGATTGCTAGAGAGGCAAGTCAGAATCCATGCTCGACTGCAAAAGACCTTCATATAGATTTAGCAGACTCTGGAGTTGTGGTTCATTGTTCTACTGTTCAGAGACACCTGCACAAATGCCTTCATGGAAGAGTCATCAGAAGAAAACCTCTAATGCGTCCTCACGATAAAATTCTGCATCAGAAGTTTGCAAATTGCAACATCTAAGCAAGCCAGATGCATTTTGGAAAGAAGTCAAGTGGACTGATGAAGTTACAATAAAACTCTTTTGCCACAATCTTCTAAGGTATTTGTGGAGAAAAAAGACACTGAATTTTAAGAGGTGGATAAATCATGCTTGGATTCAATAAAATTTCAACAAATTCTTGCAGTAAACATTACACCATCTGTAAAAAAGCTGAAGTTGAACAGAGGATGGCATTTACAAATGGACAATGATCCTAAACACACATCAAAATCCACAATAGACTACCTTAAAAACTGAAGGTTTCACAATTGCCCTCCCAGTATATATATATTCATTACATATTGTAATGTGTTGAGAACAGTAAAACAGATGAATTGCACCCAAGAGTACTGAAGGAGATATCAGAAGAAATTTTTGAACCACTCTCCATAATCTTTGAAAATTCTTGGAGAACAGGAGAAGTCCCAAAAGACTGGAGAAGAGCTGATGTTGTTCCTATTTTCAAAAAGGGGAAGAAGGCAGACCCAGAGAACTATAGGCCGGTGAGTCTGATGTCTTTACCAGGAAAGATCTTTGAACAAATTATTAAACAACATGTATGTAAGTACCTGGATAAGAATGAAGTGGTTAAACAAAGTCAGCATGGGTTTGTAACCAATAGGTCATGTGAGACTAACTTAATTTCCTCCTATGACAGAATCACTGACTGGGTGGATCAGGGAAATGCTGTAGATATAGTATATCTTGACTTCAGCAAAGCATTTGACAACGTATCTCACACAATCTTTATTGAAAAAATGACTAAGTATGGAATGGACAAGGCGACTGTTAGGTAGATTCATAACTGGCTTAGTGATCGGACCCAAAGAGTGGTCATAAATGGCTGCACATCCAGTTGGAAGAATGTCTCAAGCGGGGTACCACAGGGCTCGGTCCTGGGCCCTGTACTGTTCAACATCTTTATCAATGATTTAGATGAAAGAATTGAGGGTAAATTGATTACATTTGCTGATGACACAAAGCTAGGAGGGATAGCTAATACTAGAGAAGAGAGAGAGAGAGGATTCGAAAAAATATATATAAACTGGAGCAGTGGGCAGCAACTAACAGAATGATTTTTAACAGGGAAAAATGCAAATAACTACATCTGGGCAATAAAAATGAAAAAGCATATACAGAATGGGAGGAATAGGGCTAAGCAACAGCACATGTGAAAAAGTCTTGGGTATACTAATATATATCAGACTGAACATGAGTCAACAGTGTGACGCAACAGCAAAAAAGGCAAATACAATTCTGGGATGTATTAACAGAAGCATTCAGTCTAGATCACGTGAAGTCATTATTTCCCTTTACTCCTCTTTGGTCAGACCTCATCTGGAATACTGTGTCCAGTTTTGGGCACCACATTTTAAAAAATGCATCAACAAACTGGAGCAACCAGAATGGTGACCGGTCTGCAAACCATTTGCTATGAGGAACGTTTACAGGATTTGGGAATGTTTATCTTGCAAAAAAGAAGACTGAGAGGAGACTTAATAGCTGTCTACAAATATCTCAAGGGCTGTCACATTGTAGACGGTCATTTGCACTAGGAAAGACTAGAAGCAATGGGATGAAACTGAATGGGAGGAGAAACAGATTAGATATTAGAAAAAACTTTTTGACAGTGAGGGTGATCAATGAGTGGAAGAGACTACCACGAGAGGTGGAGAGTTCTCCTTCAATGGAAGTCTTCAAACAGATATATAAGAATAAACGCGTGCAGAGTCGTTAGAGAGGTGCCAGAGTAGGTTCCTATACCATGAATAATAGTAAAAAACTCGGCACTCAGACTTAACTTAATCAGATAAAGTGTTTTAATGGTGTCCACGGTAAGTAACAGAAGAAACGTTTCGGTCCTATAGCCGGACCTTCATCAGTCACAATATTTGATCGTGAACGGAAGCTAGTGGACCTGAAAGATTGTGGGTTTTCATTAAGGTCATAGATATAGGTGGACACAGCCAGTGTCTCAGGGGGATGGCCGAATCTGGCGATACTGCCTTCTGTGGAATAGAGCCTGTGTGTCCCGGTCAGTGGAGGGCGCGGTATCCACCTTCAAACAGAGGCTGGACAGACATCTGTCTGGGATGATTTAGTGAATCCTGCTTTGAGCAGGGGGTTGGACCAGATGACCAAGGAGGTCCCTTCCAACTCTAACATTCTATGATTCTATGATTATATATGATATAAATATATAAATAATCAATCTAAATCAAAATGAATATCCCATGAAGGTCTGGATTTGGAATGATACTCCCCATTGACACTTCCACCTCAGCCGTCTCTAAACTTTTATCGCTCACTGCCTACTTTGGTCTCACTCAATGGTCATCTGCAGCCACCCATAAAGATGGCCACACGTTGGACCTCATCCTCATCCGCCTCTGTTCCCTTACTAATCTCATTAACTCACCTCTCCCCCTGTCTGACCACAACCTACTGACATTTTCTTCCTTCTCCCTTCCTAGTGCACAACTTCCACTCCACAAACTCACTCACCCTTGAAGAAATCTCAAACACCTCAATTTACAATCCCTTCTGCCTGTTACAGACATAACTTCCTTCCATGACACAGATGCTGCTGCCACTTTTTATAACACCACAATAACAGCAACACTCGATTTGGCCGCCCCGCTCATGCATAGCAAAACTCGTATAATCAACAGGCAGCCCTGGCTAACCAGCCTGACCAAAGAACTGAGACGGGCTTCCAGGGAATGGAGATGGAAGAGATCTTGTTCTGCTGAACACTTCACTGCATACAAGCAATCCCTGGCCAGCTTCAAGTCTACGCTCACTGTTGCAAAACAAACTTACTTCTCATCTCTCATATCCTCCCCGACTCACAACCCTAAACAGCTCTTCAACATTTTCAAGTCTCCACTCCGTCCCCCAGCATCTCCTCCCTCCCTTCTCATTTCTGCTGAAGAATTTGCCTCTTTCTTTAAGCAGAAGATCGATCACATCAGACAAAGCTTCGGCCCGCAGCCCCCAATGCTCCTCCTCTTGACTTCTCAGCCCTGTTCCAAAGCCAGCTTCTCCACCATGACAGCCGATCAGCTCTCCATCCTTCTGTCAAGATCACATCTCACCACTTGAATGCTTGACCCGCTCCCATCCCACCTCATCCCTAAACTCGCAAAGTCTTCATCCCAACCCTAACATAACTCTTCAACCTCTCACTTACAAACGGTGTTTTCCCCTCATCCTTCAAACATGCATCAATCACACCTATCCTCAAAAAACCCTCCATCGACCCATCCTCTGAGTCCAGCTATCGTATAATATATCCCTTCTCCCTTATGCCTCAAAACTACTGGAACAGCATGTCCATCTTGAACTGTCCTCCTACCTCTCCTCCTGCTCCCTCTTTGATTGTTTACAACCTGGCTTCCAACCCCATCACTCAACTGAAACTGCCCTAACTAAAGTGACCAATGACCTACTAACCGCCAAGTGCAAGTGACACTACTCTGTTCTCCTCTTCCTGGACCTGTCTTCTGCCTTCAAAACTGTGGACCACTCCCTCCTGTTACAGATTCTCTCACTCTCATCTCTTGGCATCACAGACTTGGCCCTATCCTGGATCTCACCATATCTAACAGACCGGACATTCAGTATCTCCCTCTCCCACACCACCTCCTCATCTCGCCCTTTGTCTTTCAGTGTTTCCCAAGGCTCAGTTCTAGGACCCCTACTTTTCTCCATCTACACCTTCGGATCGGCCTGGGACAGCTCATAGAATCCCACTGTTTACAATATAATCTCTACGCTGATGACACGCAGATCTACCTATTTGGGCCCAACCTCACTTCCTTACTGACCAAAATCCCACAATGTCTGTCTGCTATTTCATCCTTCTTTTCTGCTCATTTTAAAAAAAAGTACACATAGACAAAACAGAATTCATCATCTTCCCCCCACATCACTCTACCCCTCCACCTGACCTATCCATCAATGTCAATGGCTGCTCACTTTCCCTGGTACGGCACCCTTGGTGCCTCGGGGTGATCCTTGACTCTACCCTCTCTTTCAAGCAACATATCCAGGCCCTTGCCTCCTCTTGCTGATTCCAACTCAAAAACATTTCCCAGATCCGTGCATTCCTTGGCCATGAAACCACAAAAACACTAGTACATGCCCTTATCATCTCCCGCCTTGACTACTGCAACCTCCTACTCTCTGGCCTCCCCTCTAGCACTCTGGTACCACTCCAATCCATCCTAAACTCTGCTGTCCGACTAATCAACCTGTCTCCTCGTTACTCCCCAGCCTCTCCTCTCTGCCAGGCCCTTCACTGGCTTCCAATTGCCCAGAGGCTACAGTTCAAAACACTAACAATGACATACAAAGCCATTCACAACCTGGCTCCTCCATACATTTGTTACATGGTCTCCCGGTACCTAGCTACACCTAACCTTTGATCGTCTCATGATATCCTTCTAGACACCTCTCTCATCTCTTCCTCCCACAACCGCATCCAAGACTTCTCCCGTGCTTCCCCTACACTCTGGAACTCTCTACCCCAACACATCAGGCTCTCACCTACCATTGAAACCTTCAAAACGAACCTGAAGACCCACCTCTTCCGACAAGCCTACAACCTGCAGTGATCCCCAGTCTACTGAACCACCGCATGACCAACTCTACCCTCTCCTAGTGTATCCTCACCCATCCCCTGTAGACTGTGAGCCCTTGCGGGCAGGGTCCTCCCTCCTCCTGTACTTGTGTGTGCCTTGTTTTACTCATATTTATTGTACTTGTCTACACTCACTGGCCACTTTATTAGGTACACCTGTCCAACTTCTTGTTAACACTTAATTTCTAATCAGCCAATCACATGGCGGCAACTCAGTGCATTTAGGCATGTAGACATGGTCAAGACAATCTCTTGCAGTTCAAACCGAGCATCAGTATGGGGAAGAAAGGTGATTTGAGTGCCTTTGAACGTGGCATGGTTGTTGGTGCCAGAAGGGCTGGTCTGAGTATTTCAGAAACTGCTGATCTACTGGGATTTTCACGCACAACCATCTCTAGGGTTTACAGAGAATGGTCCGAAAAAGAAAAAAAATCCAGTGAGCGGCAGTTCTGTGGGCGGAAATGCCTTGTTGATGCCAGAGGTCAGAGGAGAATGGGCAGACTGGTTCGAGCTGATAGAAAGGCAACAGTGACTCAAATCGCCACCCGTTACAACCAAGGTAGGCCTAAGAGCATCTCTGAACGCACAGTGCGTCGAACTTTGAGGCAGATGGGCTACAGCAGCAGAAGACCACACCGGGTACCACTCCTTTCAGCTAAGAACAGGAAACTGAGGCTACAATTTATACAAGCTCATCGAAATTGGACAGTAGAAGATTGGAAAAACGTTGCTTGGTCTGATGAGTCTCGATTTCTGCTGCGACATTCGGATGGTAGGGTCAGAATTTGACGTAAACAACATGAAAGCATGGATCCATCCTGCCTTGTATGGAGCATCTTTGGGATGTGCAGCCGACAAATCTGCGGCAACTGTGTGATGCCATCATGTCAATATGGACCAAAATCTCTGAGGAATGCTTCCAGCACCTTGTTGAATCTATGCCACGAAGAATTGAGGCAGTTCTGAAGGCAAAAGGGGGTCCAACCCGTTACTAGCATAGTGTACCTAATAAAGTGGCCGGTGAGTGTATATTTGCCCTGTTCACATGTAAAGCGCCATGGAATAAATGGCGCTTTAAAAATGTATAATAATAATACTCAAAATCAAAGTGGAAAATCAAATTATAGGCTGATCAAACTTCAGTAGAAATGCCTCAAGACAAGTAAATGATGTTCAGTTGTGTGTTTTGCCTCCATGTGCCTGTATGACCTCCCTACAACACCTGGGCATGCTCCTGATGAGGTGGCAGATGTTATCCTGAGGGATCTCCTCCCAGACCTGGACTAAAGCATCTGCTAACTCCTGGACAGTTAGTTATGCAATGTGACTTTGGTGGATGGTGCCAGATGTGTTCAATCAGGTTTGGGGAACAGGCAGGCCAGTCCATAACTTCAATGCCTTCATCTTGCAGGAACTGATGACACACTCCAGCCACATGAGGTCTGGCATTGTCCTGCATCAGAAGGAACCCAGGGCCAACTGCACCAGCATATGGTCTCACAAGGGGTCTAAGGATCTCATCTCGGTATCTAATGGCAGTCAGGCTACCTCTGGTGAGCACATGGAGGGCTGTGCGGTCCTCCAAAGAAATGCCATCCCACACCATTACTGACCCACTGCCAAACCAGTCATGTTGAAGAATGTTGCAGGCAGCAGATCATTCTCCACGCTGTCTCCAGACTCTGTCACACCTGTGACATGTGCTCAGTGTGAACCTGCTTTCATTTGTGAAGAGCATAGGGTGCCAGTGGTGAATTTGCCAATCCTGTTGTTCTGTGGCAAATGCCAATTGTCCTGCACGGTGTTGGGCTGTGAGCACAACCCCCATCTGTGGACATCGGGCACTCAGACCATCCTCATGGAGTCGGTTTCTAACCGTTTGTGCAGACACATGCACATTTGTGGCCTGCTGGAGGTCAGTTTGCAGGGCTCTGGCAGTGCTCCTCCTGTTCCTCCTTGCACAAAGGCTGAAGTAGCGGTCCTGCTGCTATGGCCCCCTCCACGTCTCCTGGTGTACTGGCCTGTGTCCTAGTAGAGCCTTCAGCCTCTGGACACTATGCTGACAGACACAGCAAACCTTCTTGCTTCGGCTCACAATAATGTGCCATCCTAGATGAGCTGCACTACCTGAGCCACTTGTATGGGTTGTAGAGTCCGTCTCACGCTACCACGAGAGTGAAAGCACAACCAACATTCAAAAGTGACCAAAACATCAGCCAGAAAGCATTGGTACTGAGATGTGGTCTGTAGTCCCCACCTGCAGAACCACTCCTTTATTGAGTGTATCTTGACAATTGCCAATAATTTCCATCTATTGTCTATTCCATTTGCACAACAGCATGTGAAATTGATTGTCAAACAGTGTTGCTTCCTAAGTGCACAGCTTGATTTCACAGAAGTTTGATTTACTTGGAGTTATATATTATTGTTTAAGCGTTCCCTTTAATTTTTTGAGCAGTGTGTGTATATACAGTATATATATATATATGTATATATATATATATATATATATATATATATATATATATATATATATATATATATATATATAAATAGTAAAATGAAGGCAGCACTCCAAGACTTTCCAGTAGAAAAAATGTGAAGTTTTAATCGACCCACATCACTGCGTGACGTTTCCGCTCCATGAGCCTTTTTCAAGCAGTGGGTGTTAACAATGGTTGTGCTTATATAGAGACAATTTGGACTAATTTGCACATTACAATTGCCATTAATATATACATAAACAAGTGGTTGTGCAGTTTTATATAAAGTGCATATTACATATCTTTAGTGCAGTCTTCATACTTATAAAAGTGCTATGTGCTATATTGCTAATAAAATCGCATGATCTGCTAGTTTCTTATTTCATTCATAGATAATCCCATTAGTGTATATTATATTCATCTTATTGTAACCCTCACCTTGCCACAGTCCGGTGATACCACATGGAGGACTCTGCTTTTGCCATTACCGGCGTTCATCTAAGTGTATTGCGCATGTCTGAATGTCTAATTACTATGTCACAAAGTGTCAGCCAATGGGGGTTCCAATGCACTTTCGTTTTAGTAGCGCATGCGCACTATCATTTTGTCAGCGCTGTAGCGCCATCTTTAGTGCGTCCGAGCGTTCTGTTTTTTGCAGCTATACTGACCTCTATAGCAATGATGTCACAACGCAATAGCGTCATCTTTTTGTACAGAGTTATTATGTAATTACATTTAAGCTGTGCATTTTGACATGCGGGATTATGCATGTTCCTGACTAGGTGCGTGGCTAAATGGATGCAGTTTCACTCAGACACAACAGACGAAAGCCTTATTCAGACTATCTCCATTCGTCTATGCTTCTCCAAGTCGATGCGCAGCCTCACCAGGCCATGACATCACCCTTTAGAAAAGCAACAGGTGAACACTTTACAGTACCATATAAATAAGTAGAAGTCTGACAGCCGTTGCTGCTTTTTATATGCAGTAATTGTTATTAAAGGAAAAAAGAACCAATGCCATTGGTCGACATTTGTGACACATAAGTTGAATCAAAAAAGTAAATAGTTAGGGATTTTCAGAAAAAGGTAAGTAAAAGTAAGGGACTATAAGGGATTTTTTCATTCCTCCATGTGGGTGCTCCATCCGGTGGCTGGTAAGGGAACACAAAGGGCCCACTGGTCATACGGGAATCTATAGAATGACAACAAAGATATTAAAATCAGTACACTCTGCAAAGTACCCAATGCAATGAGTACCCATGCATAGTGTTACAAACCTAAAAAAACAACAAGGAGCCAATATACATCAAGTTCAAGGGTCTATCATAGGGGTTCATTCACATACCCGACTGGATTTTAAATTCTACGTTTAGTCCTTTCGGTTTTAGAGTATTCAACTCATAAATCCATTTAAGTTCCAATTTTTTTTAAAAGGCATACCCTGTCTCCTCCCCTTCTCTGTATGGGGACCCTATCTATTATTCTGACTTTGAGATCTTTTTCTGTATGTTTGGATTCCATAAAGTGTTTAGAGACCGGGAGATCTAATCGTTTTTTTCTGATCGAGTGCCGATGGTTATTTATGCGTGTTTTCAGCTCACAGGTCGTTTCACCTACATACCACAGTTTACAGGGGCATTCTAATAGATAAATTACATGGTCAGAATTACATGTCAGATATTGTTTGATTGTGTATACCTTATTAGTGTCCGGATGTTTGAATGTGGGACCTTTTAATATATATGAACAATTTACACAGGACAGGCACGGAAAGCAACCTTTTTAGGTTTTACCTGTGATCGTAGTCTGACTGAAGTTTCTTAGGGGGCCAATGTCTGCTTTGACCACAAAATCTTTAATATTCTTGCCCCTACGGTATGAAAACAGTGGGGGCTCCCTAAGTTCTTTAATTCCTGGTAAGCAATTGCCTAACATCCCCCAATGTTTCCTGATGACTTTTGCTATGGCTCCGCTTTCCTCAGAGTATGTCGTCAGACAGGGTACCCTGGTTAATATTTTTTTGCCTCGGTCATTCTTTCCCAAAAGGTCTTTACGATTTTTAAAGGCCTTACATTTTGCAGTATTGATTATTTCTTGTGGGTATTTTCTGTCTAAAATTTTTTTAACCAGGGTATCAATGACTCCCTCCATCTCTTTATCCTCTTTGACAATCCTATGCACTCTTAGGAGTTGACTAAGAGGTATAGACCTTACCATACTGCGTGGGTGTTGGCTGTCATAAGTTAAAAGATTATTCTTATCTGTCTTCTTGACATATAACGTAGTTGTCAATTTTTTCTCATTCTGTATTACAGATACATCTAGAAATTGTATCTCTGACCTGGAGAAATTTAGCGTAAATTTAATAGTGTCATCAACCCCATTCAGGAACCGATGAAAACCATTCAATTCTTCTTCCGTGCCTTTCCATAGGAGGAAGACATCATCTATGTATCTCCACAACACCAGAACATGCCGGAAGTGGTGGGACACATAGACGAGGTCCTCCTCCAAGGCACTCATTACAAGGTTTGCATATGCAGGGGCCATATTGGCCCCCATGGCTGTACCTCTTTGTTGTGCATAAAAGGTATCCCCAAACAGGAAGTAGCTCCGCCTCAAAATTATTTCCAACAGTTTAATTATAAATATTTTACCCTCAGGGGCTATCTCAGTTGTATTCAATTTTTTATCAACTGCTCTTAATCCCGAGTTGTGATCTATTGAGGTGTAGAGTGAGATGACATCGAAAGAGGCCAGAATTACATTATCCTCTAATTTTATAGATTCCAGTTTATTTAGAAAGTCTGTGGTATCTTTGATGTAAGATTTTGAATTTTTTGCAATTGGATTAAGGATTTTGTCTAGGAAAGTCCCTATTCTACTAAATACTGAATCCACACCAGCCACTATGGGTCGCCCCGGAGGGTCGACCAATGACTTGTGGATTTTTGGAGTTATATACAGTACAGGGGTTCTTGGAAATTCTATGGACAAGTACTCCATTAGTTCCTGGTGTATAACTTTATTGTTCAGGGCTTCTTGCAAATATTTATTAATTTCCCCCATTATTTTAAACTTAGGATCATTCTCTAGTTTTTTATAGACGTTTTCATATATATATATAGAGAGAGAGAGTAAACTAAAAGGGTTACAGCTAGTGTTGAGCATTCAGATACCGCAAGTATCGGGTATCGGCCGATATTTGCGGTATCGGAATTCCGATACCGAGTTCCGATACTTTTGCAATATCGGGAATCGGTATCGGGATCCATATTCACGTGTAAAATAAAGAATAAAAATAAAAAATAGGGATATACTCACCCTCTGACGCGCCCTGGTTGTAACCGCTGTAACCGGTAGCCTCCGTTCCTAAGAATGAGCGCGTGAAGGACCTTCTATGATGTCGCGGCTTGTGATTGGTCGCATGAGCGGTCACATGAGCGGTCACGCGACCAATCATAAGCCGCGATGTCATCGAAGGTCCTTAACGCGCTCATTCTTAGGAACGGAGGCTGCC
The DNA here is from genome assembly GCF_051348905.1 of Ranitomeya variabilis. NCBI lineage: Eukaryota > Metazoa > Chordata > Amphibia > Anura > Dendrobatidae > Ranitomeya > Ranitomeya variabilis. The sequence goes on along the minus strand of NC_135234.1, from coordinate 589,388,997 downwards.
GGTTACAGCGCTAAGGTCCAGGGGCCGCCGGAGGGGTGAGTATATCCCTATTTTTTATTTTTATTCTTTATTTTACACATGAATATGGATCCCAGGGCCTGAAGGAGAGTTTCCTCTCCTTCAGACCCTGGGAACCATTCAGGATCACTTCCGATACTTGTGTCCCATTGACTTGTATTGGTATCGGGTTTCGGTATCGGCCGATACTATCCGATACCGATACTTTCAAGTATCGGAAGGTATCGCTCAACACTAGTTACAGCACAAAAAGATGTAGGAAAGGACTTTAATGCCCTGTGGCGTGGCATAGTTTCAGATAAAACAAATCCTTTCTCTCTTGAGAAACTGACGGAACTGAAGAAGATCTGCAAGGGAGAATGGCAGAGGATCCCCAAATCCAGGTGTGAAAAACTTGTTGCATCATTCCCATGAAGACTCATGTCTGTACTAGTTTAAAAGGGTGCTTCTACTCAATACTGAGCAAAGGGTCTAAATACTTATGACCATGTGATATTTCAGTTTTTCTTTTTTATTAAATTTTCAAAAATTTTTACATTTCTGTATTTTTTTCAGTCAAGATGGGTTGCACTTGAACTTTTTTTTAATTTACCAAATGGCTGCAATGAAAAAGTGAAAAATTTAAAGGCATTTGAATACTTTCTGTACCCACATATGCATTAGGATTACCATAATTATTAATGTTTGAATAATACCAGAATAATGAGAGCATGTTTTAAGGCATTTTTATTATTTACTGTAAAGTCAAAAGTTTACATATATTTCATTAGTATTTGGTACCATTGCCCTGAAACTGAATGCCTTGGGTCAAATGTTTGGATTATCCGTACACAAGCTTCTCACAATTATTGGGTTGGAATTTGTCCCCATTCCTCCTGACTAAACTGGTATAACTGATCCAGGTTTGTACGTCGTCTTGCTTGCACCTGGCTTTTCAGCTTTGCCCATAAATTTTCACTAAGACTGAGATCAAGGTTTTGTGATGGCCACTCCTAAATATTGACTTTGTTATCCTTAAAGGGAACCTGTCAGCAGGATTGTGCCCAGTACCTACAGACACTGTCAGGTTGGTGACACTATACTGATTAAAATGATAGCTTGGTTGATAAAATCCATCTTGTGGTTGTTGTTTAATCTCTATTTTCAGTTTTGAGTTAATGATATGCTCGTGCTCGACTAGGCCTATGGGGGGGTCTTTACGTGGTGCCGTGATAAGGTATTCATTTGTATGGCGTCTGACAGGTCACTGATCCCTCATTGACCTGCCCCCTAGTTTACATAATGAATATTACATATATATATTAAATCCCCTTCTGCAGCCAGGCGCCGGTGGTGGCTCCTGCACTGTGCCATGATTGCATCTTTAACGTGCATTTAATTATTCTTTTTGATGGCATCCATAAATTAATTTAAGAAAGAACAAATCAGTTTGAAAATGTTGCAGGAGCTGGCGGCGCCATCTTGCTAGAAAAAAAAACCTCCTCCTGTTTTTTTTAAGAACTTATGAATACCATCAAAAAAAATAATTAAATGCACATTATGGATGCAATCATGATGCAGCACATCCATAAATATATATATTTCTATATGTAATATTCATTATATAAACTAGGAGGCAGGTCACTGAGGGATCAGTGACCTGTCAGAAGCCATATTTATGAATTCCTAATCAGAGCAGTTTAGTAGGTTACTGTGCACAATCCTGCTGACAGGTTCCCTTTAAGCCACTTGGTTACCATTTTGCCAATATGCTTCGGGTCATTGTCCATTTGGAAGACCCTGTTCGCCCAAGCTTTAACTTCCTGGCTGATGTCTTAAGATATTGCTTCAGTAATGTCACATAATCTTCTTTTCTCATGGTGCCATCTATTTTGTGAAGTGCACCAGTCCCTCCTGCAGCAAAACAACCCCACAACATGATGCTGCCAGCCTCATGTTTCACAGTTGAAATTGTGTTCTTAGGCTTCCAAGCTTCTCCCCTTTTCCTCCAAATGTAACGATGGTCATTATGCCCAAAAGTTCAACTTTAGTTTCATCAGACCACAGGACATGTCTCCAAAAATTAAAGTCTGTGCTCCTGTGCGCATTTGCAAACATTAATCTGGCTTTTTTATGTTTCTTTTGGAGTAATGGCTTCTTCCTGGCAGAGTAGTCTTGCAGCCCATGTTGATACAGTACTCGTTTCACTGTGGATATTGACACAATCTTACCAGCTTCCGCCATCATCTTCACAAGGTGTTTGTCTTTGGGTTGATATGCACATGTCGGACCAAAGCATGTTCATCTTTGGGACACAGAACCTGTCTTCTTCTTGATTAGTATGATGGCTGGACAATCCTATGTTGCTTGTACTTGCGTATAATTGTACAGATGAATGAGGCAACTTCAGGTATCTTGAAATTGTACCCAAGCATGAACCAGACTTGTGAAAGTCCACAATTCTCTTCCTGATATCTTAGCTGATTTCATTAGACTTTCCTATGATACTGCACAAAGAAGGAGTGTGTTTCAGGTGTGCATTAAAACACATTCAATTGTGTGTCTCTAATTAACTCAGATGTTGCAAAAAAAAAAAAAAAACTATTAGAAGCTTCCAAACACATGGCATCATCATGTGGCCAGTCCAGAATTGCTTAAAGGCATAGTAATCTTAGCGTAAGTAATAAAAATGCCTTAAAACATTCTCTCTCTCTCATTATTCTGTCATTTGGCAAATATTAATAATTATGGTAATCCTAATTGATGTAAAAACAGGAAAGGTTTATTTTGGTTTCATGTCAGATATTTAGAAAAACATGCATAAGTATCTTTTTATATACAGTACTGTATGTTAAGTTTTAGTTTCAACTGTATATAAGCGGAATATGTTACAATATAACTGAATATAATAAATTATGAGCATTACGTCCTATGAAGTTCAGAACAAATAGATTAACTAGATAATGCAGGCAGAATAATATTTACATACAAAAGAACACTTAAACTTTTTCTTCCATGTCAAAATGTACAAGTTTGAATTCTATTATCATACGTTTTGGTTCCTAATGAGTCATATTGGATTAATGAGCATAATGCATTTTGCATGTAAAGAGCATAATAAATTAAAATTAATAATGAAAATAGAATTGAAAGTCCTATTTTCTTATATTGGCAATTTAGCTCTAATGCTGTGACTTTACATAACGGGTCTAATGGCCATCTTGCACTCCAGTATTTGCAGATGCTGATCCCTGATGCTCAATCGTGACTTTTTCTTGCTGGTGTGACCCATGTGAATATATTGCTACTAGCTATTGAACCGGCTCTACAACCGGGTGGTGAGCATTTTTTTCTTTGTGTGTGTGTGTGCCTCTCTGCGTATCTCTGTGTCTCTCTCTCTGTCTCTCTGTGTGCCTCTCTATATGTTTGTCTCTTTATCTGTGTGTCCCTCTGTGTCTCTTAGTGTGTCTGTGTGCCTCTCTCTGTGTCTCTCTCTATCTGTCTGTCTGTGTCTCTTTGTCTTTGTGTATGTGTGTCTCTATGTTTATTTCAGTGTATGTGTTTCTCTCTGTGTCTGTATGTGTGTCTCTCTGGGTGTGTGTCTTTCTCTGAGTGCGTCTCGTTGCTGCAAAAAAGTTGTGATGATAAATTGTTGCAACAGAGCCTTTATGCACATGTGCCGGAGGCTTCGGACAGAAGGGCACATCTTCAGTAGGGATGAGAGAACATGCTCAGTGATACTCAGTTATCACTCAAGTATCACAGTGCTCAGATGTGCTCATTACTCAACAAGTAATGGACGGTGCTTGATTTAAAGCTCGAATCCCCATCCCGCATCTTTGGCCCCTGTTATGCAGCCAATAAGCATGCAGGGAGTGCCTGTGAGTCACTGTAATGCCGTAGCCATCTTGGTCGTGGCATTACTGTGATTGGCTGGCCATGTAACTTCATCAGGGAATATAAAAGGCAAATATATTGCTGCATGTTTTTTTGTAGGTGCTAAAAAAATTGTATATATTTTGATTCTTCAAGTTTTTTATGCTTTGAGGCCCTTTTTTTGTGTTATATAACACACCCACAAATCATTTAAACATTTTCCTGGGCTATATTTCTCAGTCATACACTATTCCGTATTGTGGAGTAAATTTATTTGATCTCTAAAAGTGAACAGAAGCTTTTAAAAATTTTGTAGGCTTTCATTTCTCGGACATACATTGTTTCATATTCTGTGAACATTTCTGTGATCTGTAAAACTGCTAAAAAGCTTTAAAAAATTGTTTGTAGGCCTCCATTTCTCAGACATACAGTGTTACAAGGTCTGTGAACATTTTTGTGATCTCTAAAACTGATAAAAAGCATTGAAACATTTTTATGGATTGAATTTGATTGTCATCCACACACTTTTGGGCTCTTTCTGTTACATTACGGTAAGTAAACTCACAAAAACTGCTTTAATTGCTGCAAGTAACCAATTGTTTTACTTTTATTAAAAAATGAACTTGGTTTCAATAAACATAGGCATTTGAAAATGTGTCAGGCATGCATTAAGGGATGGGAGGTGGAAGTGCTGATGATGGTGCATGCAGATGCCGAGGACATATGATAGGTGCGACTATGCCTGTTGCTGGAGAAGAAGAAACGTGCCATGATGCATAGGTTCCTGTCCCACTTTGAAGGGAGGCACAGTATACCACTTCTGAAGCCAGAGCAGTGTGAACAGTTAGTCGGCTAGATAGCAAATAATGCTTACAGCAGGCTTGGCAGCAACACCCAGTCTTCCACACGGTCTAGTCTCACCAGCCTGAACTCTGAATTACTTAATCCTCACCCTGATCTACCTTCCTCCCACCATGTTGAGTCCCAGGACACTAGTGATCTCACACTGGGACATTTCAAGGAGCTCTTTACCACAACATTTCTTGATTGTGGCCTCTCAATCTACATCCTCCAAAAGGGACAGGATAACATGCTGTTTTGTGATGCACAAAACTTAGCGGAGCCACGGCCACAAGAACATGACAGTGGGGATTGGAAAATTTGGGAAAAGGAGAAAGATGATAATGAGACACAGTTGCTGCTAAGTCTTGTTGTTAAGTTACAAAGTCAGGAGGACCAGGGTGCGGTGGTGGAAGACGAGGTGGTGGATGATGATGTCAGTAATCCAATCTGCTAAGTTGGCATGCAGAACGAGGCCAGCATCACTGAGGGGGAGAGATTGATATCACCAAAACAGACAGGAAGAGGCAGTGGGGTGACCAGAGGGAGAAGGCAGGCAACCGTTCTGCAGAGCACCGACAATCCTGAATTTCTCAGTAAAAGAGATAGGTGTTCCCTAGTCTGAGACTTTTTTAAAGAGAGTTCTGAGACAAACAAAATGGTCATTTGAAACCTGTGCCATTCAAAGATCACCAGGGGCCTTACCACTGAGAACTTAAAAATCATCAGCATGATTAAGCACATGTCAACTAAGCAGCTGACTCCGTGGGCAGAATGCCTGGTCACATGATTGGTGCCATCAGTGACACCACTGCCTTTTACCCTGTGCTAGGTGCTTCCCAATCCTATGTCCAAAACACTGGTGCAGATGCCTACTGTCCTGCACCTATCCTTACACATTCTGACTTACCATCATCAGGCGCTTCCAAATCATTGTCCCAGCCAAGCATTTAGCTGTCCTTACCCAGGCCTTGGAATGAAAAATAAAGTTCCCAGTCAACCACCCAGAGGCCCAAATGGTACACAGGCACATTTCCAGGCTGCTTGCCGTGGAAATGTTGTCATTTAATCTGTTAGACATGGAGGATTTCTGCTGACTCATGCTGGCAGCCATCCCTCAGTACTCAGTCCCCAGCCACCACTTTTTCTCCAGATGTGGCATTCCTGTCTTGTACCAGCACATGTCCAAGATCATAATTTGTGCCCTTGCCAACCACTTACTGGCATTATCCACTTAACAACTGACACATGGACAAGAACCTATGGCCAGGGATTCTAAATTTCCTTGACGGCTCACTGGGTGAACATTGTGGAGGCAGGGGCTGAGTCATACCCTGGCACGGAACATGTGCTCCTGATGTCGAAGATTGCTGCCCTTACTTCTATTAGAATTTCTTCCTCCTCCTACAACAGTTCCTGCACTCCCTCCTGCTCCTTATCATCCTTCAACTCCGATGTGGTATCTCAATGCATGTCATTCACATCAACTGGAAGCTCTGCAGCATTGCCTCAGCGAAACAGCAGCAGGCTCTGCTGAAGCTAATTTGTGTAGGAGACAAACTGCTCATGTGGCAGAGTTAGTTAAAGAAATAACAAACCAGACAGATCTGTGTTTTTTGCCACTGAACCTCCAACCAGGCATGGTCGTGTGTGACAATGGGCGTGACTTGGTGGTGGCTGTGAAGCTTGGTAAGCTTAGATACGTAGCATGCTTGGCGCATGTGCTCAACGTGGTAATTCAGCAGTTTCTTAATGCACACCCAGATTTTCCAGAGCTTCTGAACAATGTATGCCCCATCAGCGCCAATTTCTGCAGGTGCCAGATCACCGACTAGTATGCGATGCCACCACATGCTGGAACTGCACACTGAACATGCTGGCAAGGCTTTTTGAGCAGAAGATGCCAGTTGTGGAATACCATCTCCAACACGCCAGTCAGTGTTCTGGTCAGCCTCCGCACACAACTGCAGTGTGGGCATGGATGTGTGACATTTGTTTCTTACCCCAAGACTTTGAGGTCTCTACAAAGATGGTGAGTGATGATGATGCCATAGTCAGCACAATGATCTGATCCCACTTCTGTGACTACTTATATAGTCACTGCTCTCAATTAAACATGAAGCTTTGCAAGAGGACCAGTTGGGGATAGAGGAAGACATAACACAGAGACAATGTAGCCAGCCCAACCTCATCTCATCTGCTCAGCGCAGATTGTCTAACAATGTGTAGGTGGATGCTGAGGATGACGAAGAGCAGGAACAGGAGCTGATGGCTAGCTCAACAGAGGCTAGCAGCCACATAACTTTCGTCCCGCCTCTCCTACATGGAAAGGCTGTGGATGGGAATGAAGAGGAAGAGAGGGAGGAGGAGGAAATAGGGAAGTGTTGGCTGTATGAAGCTTGGCACATATGGCTGAATTTATGTACCTCTGCCTTTCCTTTGACCTTCACATTACATTCATCTTGGCCAAAAAAGTACTGGTTGTTCACCCTGCTAGACACATGCTGCAAGGAAAACTTTGCATCTCTTCCTCCTGAGGCGGAGAAGTCTTCCAAAATGGAGCTATACCAGAAGGCCATTGTGGAAAATATGTTGAAAAAATTCCCTTCAAACAACGCTTGTATCAGAGGGCAAGCTTCCTTGCCCAACCAAGGATGAGAGGCCAGGGAGACACACAGCAGAGGCGGAGGTACACTTCCAAAAGCATGGGCCAATTTCATGACACCAGCCCAGTGCCAAGTGCCTGATGACTGGATATTTTCCAGCCCAGTGCCAAGTGACTGATGACTGGATATTTTTCACAACGAGGGAAAAGTTTTAAAAGATGGTCAAGCAATACCTGGCCAACCAAACTGGCATACTCCCTACTTCAGCTGCAACTTCCAACTATTGGGTATCAAAACTGGACACCTGGCATGAGCTGTACCTATATGCTTTGAAAGTTCTGTGCTGCCCAGCTGCTAGTGCTTTGTCTGAGCGGGTTTTTAGTGCCGCCATGAGGACATAACAGACAAGGGGGTTTCACAGGTCAACAGGGAATGCAGACAGGCTCACTTTCATAAAAATAAACAAAGCCTGGATTAGCCCACATTTTTCCACACCACCAGATAACAGAAGCACATAAAGTGTTTGCAATATTCAATATTTTAATGAGGCCTGACAGTTGTTGCCTTTTAGGGGTCTAAAGGTACCGTCACACTCAGCAACGCTGCAGTGATATAGACAACGAGCCGATCGCTGGAGCATCGCTGTTTAGATCACTGTAGAGATGTCAAACACAGCAGCTCCAGAACGATGCAGGAGCAATCCTGTGACGTAAGGGCTACTCACTTATCGTTCTCACAGGTCGTCACTGGTCGTTAGCTCCATGTAAATCATTGGTGGCATCCTTGCTTTTGCTGTCAAACACGACGATACACGCCGATCTGATGACCAAATAAAGTTTTGGACTTCTAGCTCCGACCAGCGATATCACAGCAGGATCCAGATTGCTGCTGCGTGTCAAACACAACTAGATCGCTATCCAGGATGCTGCAACGTCACGGATCGTTGTCGTTCTCATTGGAAAGTTGTTTAGTGTGAAGGTACCTTAAGGATCTTCATCATATATTTGTTTGGCTTTGCACTTTCCGCAAACCCTTTAGGACTGTATAAGTACAACAACTACCCTTTCAAAATATTTTTGTTCAAAATTTTGTTATGGATTCAATGACTCATACATACAGTTTTAAATGAATATTGTTGCATAAGGGTAGTATGTAAAACTTATAAAAAGAATAGAAAAATAGTTCAGGATTAGATTACTCATCCATGCAGTATTACGTGCTTTCTGACACATGTTAGAGGCATATAACAGTAGAAAAAAGCATTTGAAAATTTTGCTTGTTTGTTCACATTTCTTACCCATACACTATTCTGTGTTCTATGCTACATTTTTGTAAAATATAAGACTTAAAAAAGTTAAAAAATTTAGCTGGGATACATTTGTCAGCCATACAGTATTACGTGTTCTTGGGTACATTTAATTGGTAAGTAACCCTCCAAAAACTTTTTTTAAATTTTATCGTTATTATATTGATCACCCATAGACTATTCCGTGGTCTAGAGTTCATTTCTTTGGTATATAACTCTCAAAAAACTTGTCACTAAAATATTGCTCATCTATAGGGTATTACATATACTAGGGCACAGTTGGTTGCTATATGAGTCTAAAAATGTATCAGCATTATATTGCTTACCCATAGACTATTCCATAGTCTGGAGTCCATTTGGTTGTTATAAAAGCCTCAAAGCTGGTTTCTCAAGCATTTTTGTCAGCAAAATTCGGTCACAAGCTAGTGAATGATTAGTGATGAGCGAACGTGCTTGGCAATACTCGATACTCGCCCGAGTATCACTATGCTCAGTGTACTCGGCGAGCACTGAGTATTTCTGGGAATATTCATCGGGAGCTCGGATCTCTGCCCTGCCATTTTGGCGCTCTTTCGAGCATCAATGACCATGCAGGGATTGTCTGCCATACACCGTAATGACACAGCCATCTTCGTTGTGTTATTACAGTGATTGGCTGGCCGCACAGCGTCATCAGGTCTATAAGAGACCTGGCGCTGTCCTGCTTGCCGCATTCTTCTCCGGAGTCAGCTAGTGTAGGGAGAGCTGCTGCTGAGAGTCAAAATCGGTCTTTTAATAGTTAGTGTGGGTCTCCTAGTGTTCAGTCCACAAATACTGATAAACCAACAGTCCTTTTTAGGGCTAATTTGGCAGTACATATATTGCAGCGCTAGGTAGGCAGGGGAGTCTATGTGCACATATCCACATCAGTGCAAGGCCTGCAGGCACTGTATGTGAGTACATAGATCTCACTGCTTACCTCAAAAAGGTCCATTACTGTCTGCTGCTGCTTATTTTATATATACCTAGCCGCAGTTATCCATGCCATTTTTTTTTTTTTTGCATCTTATACCTGCTCAATTTAATTATACAGCAATTCATAGGCCCTTTTTTCCTACATTTATTTGCTTGGTCACGCTGCAGACTACAGCCAGGTCATTGCAATACAAGAGTGTGCAAATCTAAGAATTTAAAAAACATTTTTTTTTGTCCCAGGCCTCAGATGTGAGTGTACCAAAACATCTGTCCTTTTTTTGGGTACTATCTAATATTTTGTAGTGTCATACATTTTTGGACACCATTTTGCTGCCCCAAAAATCTGTAGCTGGCCCAAAAAATATTTCGCTACTTTTCTTAGATTTATCACTGTGAATTGTACGCCACATGCATCTTATATCATTGTGCAAAATATCTAACAATTTTAGTACTCCAATTTTTTTTTGTGTCATAGCCAAGTTATTAACACAATTTTGGTATGCCCCAAAAAATCAAGGCCACATTTTGATCAGTCTGTTATCTTTGGCTGATGCCTGGTGTATCTGTGGTGTCAAAATCCTTGCTTTGCAGGCATATGTTGCATTGTGCTGTCTGCTAGCCTTGGTCTACTCAGTATTTAGTGTTTCCAAAATTACGAAAAATTATAAAAAAAATGTATACAGTCTGTTATCTCTGTCAGACGCCTGCTGTATCTGTGGTGTAAAAATCTTCACTTCACAGGCATAAGTTGCATTGTTCTGTCTGCTAGCCTTGGTCTACTCAGTAGTTAGTGTTTTCAAACATTACAAAAAAGCATTTATAAAAATGTATACAGTCTGTTATCTTCGTCAGGTGCCTGTTGTATCTGTGGTGTCAAAATCTTTGCTTCACAGGCATACGTTGCATTGTTCCGTCTGCTAGCCTAGGTCTACTCATTATTTAGTGTTTTCAAAAATATAAAAAAAATTAAAAAAAATTTATACAGTCTGTTATCTTTGTCAAATGCCTGGTGCATCTGTGGTGTAAAAATCTTCGCTTCGCAGGCATACGTTGTTTTATTCTGTCAGCTAGCCTTGGTCTACACATTATTTAGTGTTTTTTAAAATTACAAAAAATCATTAAAAAAATTTATACAGTCTGTTATCTTCATCAGACGCCTGTTGTACCTGTGTTGTAAAAATCTTCGCTTTGCAGGCATAAGTTGCATTGTTCTGTCTGCTAGCCTTGGTCTACTCAGTATTTAGTGTTTTCAAGCATTACAAAAAAAATGTAAAAAAGTCTATACAGTCTGTTATCTCCGTCAGACACCTGGTATATTTCTGGTGGCAAAATAATCGCTTTGCAGGAATACGTTGCATTGTTTTGTCTGCTAGCCTTGGTCTACTCATTATTTTTTGAGTAAAAAATATTAAAAAACAAAACAACATATTTTAACTGTCTGTTATAGCCGTCAGACGCTCGGTGTATCTGTGATCTCTAAATACTTGCTTTTCAGGCCTACAGATCACATATAATTTTTCTCCAAATAAATCCATTTGTACTGAGCTTTTCAAATATTTCAGTAGTCCATTTAAAATGGGCAAGGGACGGGGAAGTGGCTGTGATGCTGATGGTGCATGCAGAGGATGAGGCCGTGGCCAAGCTGAAATTGGGCCACAGCAAAGACCCACATCTTCGCGCTTGACCTTCCTGTCCCAGTTTCTAGGGGACCGCAGCACACCACTATTACTGATCTTTCTTTACTAAGTAAGGGATTTACATTCTCCCCGTCCTCTAGATTCGACAAATTTTTAGCAATTAAAGATCTACACATTTTTGCCAGCTCGTTGTTGTTCAAAAAGCATTTTCATGATGGTAACCTACATGCTCTGTTTCCCACAGAAGAGGAACAATCCGCTTTGGGAATTTTGGAGGAACTCTATGTTGAACATCATACAGTACTTCAGTTGATGGTAAGATACCTCCATCGATTCGACTACCTTCCAAGAAGTTCCCCCCTCTATCCACCTGTGCCAATGTTGATCTATTTGTCCAGATTGTTACAAAAGACCTTATGAAAATACCTAAATCCATCAAAAATGACAATCTGTCACATGATGAACGGGAACATCTTAGTATACTTCAAGCACTCCCTGATGTTGTACTGAAGCTAGCCGATAAGGGGGGTAACATCGTGATATGGCCAATGTATGAAAAGGAGGCTTATCGTCAATTAAAACTTGCTACAAAAAGCTTACCTATAACCCCTTATCAGCCTTGAAATCACAACTTAAATCCATCCTTCACAAAGCTATTGAGAATGATGTGATTAAAAAAGAATTGGCTTCAGCACTCATCATAGTAGAACCTACAATTCCTATGTTCTACCTACTACCAAAAATTCTTCTTGGAACATGTCAATCGTTGGATAGATTCCATCTTACAGACATTTGTTGAGAGTCTTCCTTCCTTCTTAAAAGATACTAGTGCTTTCCTTATTCTAATTGATGACTTACATATAGACCCTGGAGCTGTCGTGGTGGCAGATGTTGAATCACTCTACACCAGCATTAAGCACCCTGATGGCCCCAGGGCCACTAAATATTATCTTAACATGTCCAATTTTCCTGTTGATTTTCAAAATCTGGTTTTGGAGATTCTAGAATTCACTTTAACCCATTTTTTTTTTTACTTTCAAGGGGTCCTTCTTCCTGCAGCTCCAGGGGACAGCCATGGGGGCAGCATTCGTGCTGGCCTATGCCAATCTGTTCCTGGGGCTGTGGGAGAGGGACCTCTTTCTGTCAGACCGGATTTCATCTATGGACCATGTCCCCCTATGGACGCGGTACATAGACAATATCTTTATGATCTGGCAGGGACCCATCGACTCCCTGCAGGAGTTTATGGGAACTTTGAACAACAATGACTGTAATATACGTATTACTTACCATCATGATGGCAGTTGTGTAGATTTCCTCAACATACTAGTGAGACGTGATGATACTGATGTCATATGGACGGAAATTTTTAGGAAGCCCACATCAACTAATTCCTTGCTGCATGCCTCCTCTGTGCATCTGAGACATGTGATTCAATCAGTCCCCATTTTTGGATTTATGTCCTAAAAGACTGGGATGTATCCCGTGTGGACTTTGTGTGGCTTGTACTAATGTGGAAAAATGTGATAGGTTTTTTAATGCGGACAGATCTAAAACTTTAGAGATTAAGAAGCGTATCACCACTTGTAATGTAATATACTGTGCCTCATGTCCCTGTGGACTTACTTACATTGGCCTAACTACACGCCCTTTCAAAGTCTGTATCAGGGAACATGTCTTAGTTATTTTGGCTGCCGCCGATTATACTGATTCTTCTACACTTAAAACTATCCCTTGACACTTCTGGCTTTGCCATGGCTGTGATGCCACCCTACTTAGAATAAGTGGCATTGATTCCATTCGGGTTAATATCCTTAGGGGGAAAGTATCACAGAGATTGGCGCAGCTCGAATCTTGTTGGATATAGACACTCAATACACTACATCCAAGTGGGCTTAATGAGCAAATTAGTTTTGCCCCTTTTCTTTAACACCTGACATCTGTATAGTCTATGCTTTCCATCTGTGCTACATCAATGTTCTTTGTTTTTAATTCTTTTGATATCTAATTTTAATGTTTTATATTTTGGATATAGGACCTCTAGCTCCATATCGGTGTCCCCGGTTAATGTCCAGCTTTCCATGTACAGAGTGTATTCTGCATGAAGATTCCTCTTCTACATTTCTAAGACTACTATACTATGACACTTTCTGTCTATCTAATGTTTTAAATATGCTACGTTTATTCTGACATGATGTTATGAAACGTTGGTATATTAATATCTTGTTTACGGCGCATGTGAAATATATTTTTTCTACTAAACATCCATTTTGCTGGCTAACAAACTGATCTATATACTATTGGATTTAAAAATTGCTGGCAACTGATGTTTTTGATATAGCGGGTTGGTGGTTCCTTTGCTGAGTACGCATGCGGGCCGTGTCCTGCCATGTCTGCCGGCTTTTGGTGTCTCCTGGGAGATGTGACGGCGTGTCACATGACTGTGTCTTGGCTACGCCCCCTCTGACGTCGACACCGACTGACAGGGATTGGATTCCGACCACGCATGCGTCACTATCGGTGTAGAGCACCAGCCCGTACTGTAAATATTGTTCTGGAATCCGCTGCCTTGTTGTCTCCCTCACCCTGTATGCCAGCGCCATGTAGATTTTTCCCGACGTGGCTGAAGTTGTTGAGGTGATGACTGATGGTGCGGTGTCATGATTCTCAATGGCGAGAGAACATAGCCCAGCATATATGAGAACTAGCTCTTGGAAGATGGAAACTATACTGACCATGAACTAAACCTGCCGCACAACTAGAAGTGGCCGGGTAGCATGCCTACGTTTTTTTATCCCTAGATGCCCAGCGCCAGCCGGAGAACTACCTAATCCTAGCAGAGGAAAAGACAGTCCTGGCTCACCTCTAGAGAAATTTTCCCAAAAGGCAGACAGAGGCCCCCACATATATTGGCGGTGATTTTAGATGAAATGACAAACGTAGTATGAAAATAGGTTTAGCAAAATCGAGGTCCGCTTACTAGATAGCAGGAAGACAGAAAGGGCACTTTCATGGTCAGCAGAAAACCCTATCAAAACACCATCCAGAAATTACTTTAAGACTCTAGCCTTAACTCATAACACCAGAGTGGCAATTTCCGATCACAAGAGCTTTCCAGACACAGTAACGAAACAGCAGCTGTGAACAGGAACAAAATGCAAAAACACACAAGGACAAAAGTCCAACTTAGCTGGGAGTTGTCTAGTAGCAGGAACATGCACAGAAAGGCTTCTGATTACATTGTTGACCGGCAAGAAACTGACAGAGGAGCAAGGTTATATAGCGACTCCCACATCCTGATAGGAGCAGGTGAACAGAGGGGATGATGCACACAAGTTCAATTCCACAAATGGCCACCGGGGGAGCCCAGAATCCAATTTCACAACAGTACCCCCCCCTCAAGGAGGGGGCACCGAACCCTCACCAGAACCACCAGGGCGATCAGGATGAGCCCTATGAAAGGCACGGACAAGATCGGAGGCATGAACATCAGAGGCAGTGACCCAAGAATTATCCTCCTGACCGTATCCCTTCCATTTGACCAGATACTGGAGTTTCCGTCTGGAAACACGAGAGTCTAAGATCTTTTCCACAACGTACTCCAACTCACCCTCAACCAACACCGGAGCAGGAGGCTCAACGGAAGGCACAACCGGTACCTCATACCTGCGCAACAATGACCGATGAAAAACATTATGAATCGAAAAGGATGCAGGGAGGTCCAAACGGAAGGACACAGGGTTAAGAATCTCCAATATCTTGTACGGGCCGATGAACCGAGGCTTAAACTTAGGAGAAGAAACCCTCATAGGGACAAAACGAGAAGACAACCACACCAAGTCCCCAACACAAAGCCGAGGACCAACACGACGACGGCGGTTGGCAAAAAGCTGAGTCTTCTCCTGGGACAACTTCAAATTGTCCACCACCTGCCCCCAAATCTGATGCAACCTCTCCACCACAGCATCCACTCCAGGACAATCCGAAGATTCCACTTGACCGGAGGAAAATCGAGGATGAAACCCCGAATTACAGAAAAACGGGGACACCAAGGTGGCAGAGCTGGCCCGATTATTGAGGGCGAACTCCGCCAAAGGCAAAAAAGCAACCCAATCATCCTGATCCGCAGACACAAAACACCTCAAATATGTCTCCAAGGTCTGATTAGTCCGCTCGGTCTGGCCATTAGTCTGAGGATGGAAAGCAGACGAAAAAGACAAATCTATGCCCATCCTAGCACAGAATGCCCGCCAAAATCTAGACACGAATTGGGTCCCTCTGTCAGAAACGATATTCTCCGGAATACCATGCAAACGAACAACATTTTGAAAAAACAGAGGAACCAACTCGGAAGAAGAAGGCAACTTAGGCAAGGGAACCAGATGGACCATCTTAGAGAAACGGTCACACACCACCCAGATGACAGACATCTTCTGAGAAACAGGCAGATCCGAAATAAAATCCATCGAGATGTGCGTCCAAGGCCTCTTCGGGATAGGCAAGGGTAACAACAATCCACTAGCCCGAGAACAACAAGGCTTGGCCCGAGCACAAACGTCACAAGACTGCACAAAGCCTCGCACATCTCGTGACAGGGAAGGCCACCAGAAGGACCTTGCCACCAAATCCCTGGTACCAAAGATTCCAGGATGACCTGCCAACGCAGAAGAATGAACCTCAGAGATGACTCTACTGGTCCAATCATCAGGAACAAACAGTCTACCAGGTGGGCAACGATCAGGTCTATCCGCCTGAAACTCCTGCAAGGCCCGCCGCAGGTCTGGAGAAACGGCAGACAATATCACTCCATCTTTAAGGATACCTGTGGGCTCAGAATTACCAGGGGAGTCAGGCTCAAAACTCCTAGAAAGGGCATCCGCCTTAACATTCTTAGAACCCGGTAGGTACGACACCACAAAATTAAACCAAGAGAAAAACAACGACCAGCGCGCCTGTCTAGGATTCAGGCGCCTGGCAGACTCAAGGTAAATTAAATTCTTGTGGTCAGTCAATACCACCACCTGATGTCTGGCCCCCTCAAGCCAGTGACGCCACTCCTCAAAAGCCCACTTCATGGCCAAAAGCTCCCGATTCCCAATATCATAATTCCGCTCGGCGGGCGAAAATTTACGGGAAAAAAAAGCACAAGGTCTCATCACGGAGCAGTCGGAACTTCTCTGCGACAACACCGCCCCAGCTCCGATTTCAGAAGCGTCGACCTCAACCTGAAAAGGAAGAGCAACATCAGGCTGACGCAACACTGGGGCGGAAGAAAAGCGGCGCTTGAGCTCCCGAAAGGCCTCCACAGCATCAGGGGACCAATCAGCAACATCAGCACCCTTCTTAGTCAAATCAGTCAATGGTTTCACAACATCAGAAAAACCAGCAATAAATCGACGATAAAAGTTAGCAAAGCCCAAAAATTTCTGAAGACTCTTAAGAGAAGAGGGTTGCGTCCAATCACCAATAGCCTGAACCTTGACAGGATCCATCTCGATGGAAGAGGGGGAAAAAATGTATCCCAAGAAGGAAATCCTTTGAACCCCAAAAACACACTTAGAACCCTTCACACACAAGGAATTAGACCGCAAAACCTGAAAAACCCTCCTGACCTGCTGGACATGAGAGTCCCAGTCATCCGAAAAAATCAGAATATCATCCAGATACACAATCATAAATTTATCCAAATAATCGCGGAAAATGTCATGCATAAAGGACTGGAAGACTGAAGGGGCATTTGAAAGACCAAAAGGCATCACTAAATACTCAAAATGGCCCTCGGGCGTATTAAATGCGGTTTTCCACTCATCCCCCTGCTTGATTCGCACCAAATTATACGCCCCACGGAGATCAATCTTAGAGAACCACTTGGCCCCCTTTATACGAGCAAACAAATCAGTAAGCAGTGGTAACGGATATTGATATTTAACCGTGATTTTATTCAAAAGTCGATAATCAATACACGGCCTCAAAGAGCCGTCTTTCTTAGACACAAAGAAAAAACCGGCTCCTAAGGGAGATGACGAAGGACGAATATGTCCCTTTTCCAAGGACTCCTTTATATATTCTCGCATAGCAGCGTGTTCAGGCACAGACAGATTAAATAAACGACCCTTAGGGTATTTACTACCCGGAATCAAGTCTATGGCACAATCGCACTCCCGGTGCGGAGGTAGTGAACCAACCTTGGGTTCTTCAAAAACGTCACGAAAGTCAGACAAGAATTCAGGAATCTCAGAGGGAATAGATGATGAAATGGAAACCAAAGGTACGTCCCCATGAGTTCCTTTACATCCCCAGCTTAACACAGACATAGCTCTCCAGTCGAGGACTGGGTTATGAGATTGCAGCCATGGCAATCCCAGCACCAAAACATCATGTAGATTATACAGCACCAGAAAGCGAATAACCTCCTGGTGATCCGGATTAACACGCATAGTCACTTGTGTCCAGTATTGTGGTTTATTACTAGCCAATGGGGTGGAGTCAATCCCTTTCAGGGGTATCGGAGCCTCCAATGGCTCCAAATCATACCCACAGCGTTTGGCAAAGGACCAATCCATAAGACTCAAAGCAGCGCCAGAGTCGACATAGGCGTCCGCGGTAATAGATGACAAAGAACAAATCAGGGTCACAGATAGAATAAACTTAGACTGTAAAGTGCTAATTGAAACAGACTTGTCAGGCTTCTTAGTACGCTTAAAGCATGCTGATATAACATGAGTTGAATCACCACAATAGAAGCACAACCCATTTTTTCGTCTAAAATTCTGCCGCTCGCTTCTGGACAGAATTCTATCACATTGCATATTTTCTGGCGTTTTCTCAGTAGACACCGCCAAATGGTGCACAGGTTTGCGCTCCCGCAGACGCCTATCGATCTGAATAGCCATCGTCATGGACTCATTCAGACTCGCAGGCACAGGGAACCCCACCATAACATCCTTAATGGCATCAGAGAGACCTTTTCTGAAAATCGCCGCCAGGGCGCACTCATTCCACTGAGTAAGCACAGACCATTTGCGGAATTTTTGGCAGTATATTTCAGCTTCATCTTGCCCCTGAGACAAGGACATCAAGGCCTTTTCCGCCTGAAGCTCTAAATGAGGTTCCTCATAAAGCAACCCCAAGGCCAGAAAAAACGCATCCACATTGAGCAACGCAGGATCCCCTGGTGCCAATGCAAAAGCCCAGTCTTGAGGGTCGCCCCGGAGCAAGGAAATTACAATCCTGACCTGCTGTGCAGGATCTCCAGCAGAGCGAGACTTCAGGGACAAAAACAATTTGCAATTATTTTTAAAATTTTGAAAGTGAGATCTATTCCCCGAGAAGAATTCAGGCAAAGGAATTCTAGGCTCAGACACAGGTGCATGAACAACAAAATCTTGCAAATTTTGTACCTTTGTGGCGAGATTATTCAAACCTGTAGCTACACTCTGAAGATCCATTTGAAACAGGTGAACACAGAGCCATTCAAGGATTAGAAGGAGAGAAAGAGAGGAAGGCTGCAGTATAGGCAGACTAGCAAGTGATTCAATTAAGAGCACACTCAGAACTAGAGGGAAAAAAAAAAAAAATTGTAGCAGACTTCTTATTTCTCTCCTTTCTCAGCCAGTAATTTAACCCTTTTTGGGCCGGTCAAACTGTCATGATTCTCAATGGCGAGAGAACATAGCCCAGCATATATGAGAACTAGCTCTTGGAAGATGGAAACTATACTGACCATGAACTAAACCTGCCGCACAACTAGAAGTGGCCGGGTAGCATGCCTACGTTTTTTTTATCCCTAGATGCCCAGTGCCAGCCGGAGAACTACCTAATCCTAGCAGAGGAAAAGACAGTCCTGGCTCACCTCTAGAGAAATTTTCCCAAAAGGCAGACAGAGGCCCCCACATATATTGGCGGTGATTTTAGATGAAATGACAAACGTAGTATGAAAATAGGTTTAGCAAAATCGAGGTCCGCTTACTAGATAGCAGGAAGACAGAAAGGGCACTTTCATGGTCAGCAGAAAACCCTATCAAAACACCATCCAGAAATTACTTTAAGACTCTAGCCTTAACTCATAACACCAGAGTGGCAATTTCCGATCACAAGAGCTTTCCAGACACAGTAACGAAACAGCAGCTGTGAACAGGAACAAAATGCAAAAACACACAAGGACAAAAGTCCAACTTAGCTGGGAGTTGTCTAGTAGCAGGAACATGCACAGAAAGGCTTCTGATTACATTGTTGACCGGCAAGAAACTGACAGAGGAGCAAGGTTATATAGCGACTCCCACATCCTGATAGGAGCAGGTGAACAGAGGGGATGATGCACACAAGTTCAATTCCACAAATGGCCACCGGGGGAGCCCAGAATCCAATTTCACAACAGTGCGGCATTTTGCCATGACAACTTTGCATTACTTCTGGTTGCAAACCGATTGGTTCTGGTTATGTTTTTTAAGCAGCGCACTTTTGATTGTATCTATGCCCCCTGCCGAAGGCTCCGCTGAAACGCGCGTCGGGGTGACGTGGGGACTAGAGTTGAGCGACGTTTACTTTTTTCGGATCGAGTCGGGTTTCGCGAAACCCGACTTTGTGAAAAGTCGGGTCGGGTGAAATCGGCCGATTATTGCGAAAAGTCGAGGGCCAACTGAAACACAAAACCCAATGCAAGTCAATGGGGAATCAAAGTCAGCAGTGAGTGGAGGACAGGAAAACACCTACAGTGCCCATTTTACTGTGAAAAACATCAATTCTTATTACTTAAGCTTGTCAATCTTAATTTACTTTATAATAATAGTCGGGCATTGAAAACTGGGGTCATTTGGCTAAAGTTGAGGGGGGTAGGGCTGGCTCAAGATTTTCGTGGGCCCAGGAAATACGGAATACGTCACGGCAGTGGAGCAGGGAGAGGTAAGTATTTCAACTTTGCAAGTGCTGTGATCCTGAGCAAGCAGGGGGGGCCCACTCATTGGCACTGGCACAGGGCCCCTCATAGTACGGCGGTGTGTTTGATGGCGGGTGGCGCCTCCCACTGGCAGAGACACTTTTGTGTAATATGAGGGGCCCTGTGCCAGTGACATCGCCAACGAGTATGCCCCCCCTACCTGATGAAGGAACCTGCACTTTCATCTGCACCTTCCTCTTTGTCCCCATGTAAGGTGGTATAGTATGCGGGAAGGGGAACCTGACTTTCAGCAGGGTCAGGTTCTGGCTGTGTAGAGTGCAAGGGGAATGTAGTGGTCTGGGTCAATGTACCAGCAGACTCATCTAGCAGTGGCTGGGCAATGGGCAGGATGAGGAGGAAACACAGATATAGGCCCAAATAATAAAGTAGGCTAAATGCAGTTCAAAATTGGTAACAGGACTAAACAGGCGGCATTGCTTTGTTTGGTGGAGGAAAACTGTATTGAGTGGCAGACACAGTTAGTTGGCCCAAATAATGAAATAGGTAACAGGACTACACAGGTGGCATTGCTTTGTTCAGTGGAGGAAAACTGTAATGAGTGGCAGACACAGTTAGTAGGCCCAAATAATAAAGTGGGCTAAATGTCTGCCAAAATATTGTTCAGAAATAAACAGGCGACATTGCTTTGCTCAGTGTCGGAAAATTGTAATGAGTAGCAGACTAAGTTAGTAGGCCCAAATAATAAAGTGGGCTAAACGTCTGCCAAAAAATTGTTCATAAAAAATAAACAGGTGGCATAGCTAGGTACAGGGGTGGGCTCCTCTGCTGAGTAGCAGACAGTGGTAATAGGCGCAAAGTATTAACTGGTCTAAATGGAGGCCAGGGCCCCTGCATATTTTAACTATCATCTATAATTTCAACAAATTTGTATTGGCAGTGCCATTGAAGGATTTAACAGCACAGACTACAC
Organism: Ranitomeya variabilis; assembly: GCF_051348905.1. Lineage (NCBI taxonomy): Eukaryota > Metazoa > Chordata > Amphibia > Anura > Dendrobatidae > Ranitomeya > Ranitomeya variabilis. The sequence goes on along the minus strand of NC_135234.1, from coordinate 589,367,915 downwards.
AGTGGTGGAGCAGGGAGAGGTAAGTATTGCAAGTGGTAGAGCACTGTTCGAGCTGGGGGGGAACGCTCTCTCGTGGGCGGCGGTACTGGCACATGGCCCGTCATTAGTGTTGAGCGATACCTTCCGATATTTGAAAGTATCGGTATCGGATAGTATCGGCCGTTATCCGAAAAATATCGGATATCGCCGATACCGATACATGATACCAATACAAGTCAATGGGACACAAATATCGGAAGTGATCCTGGATGGTTCCCAGGGTCTGGAGGAGAGGAAACTCTCCTTCAGGCCCTGGGATCCATATTCATGTGTAAAATAAAGAATAAAAATAAAAAATAGGGATATACTCACCCTCGGACGCGCCCTGGTTGTAACCGCTGTAACCGGCAGTCTCCGTTCCTAAGAATGAGCGCGTGAAGGACCTTCGATGACGTCGCGGCTTGTGATTGGTCACGTGACCACTCATGTGACCGCTCACGCGACCAATCACAAGCCGCGATGTCATCGAAGGTCCTTCACGCGCTCATTCTTAGGATTGGAGGCTGCCGGTTACATTGCTAAGGTCCAGGGTCCGCCGGAGGGGTGAGTATATCCATATTTTTTATTTTTATTCTTTATTTTTTACATGAATATGGATCCCAGGGCCTGAAGGAGAGTCTCCTCTCCTCCAGACCCTGGGAACCATACACTGGGAACTTCCGATTCCGATTTCCGATATCACAAAAATATCGGAACTCGGTATCGGAATTCCGATACAGCAAATATCGGCCGATACCCGATACTTGCGGTATCGGAATGCTCAACACTATCCGTCATATTACAACGGTGTGTCTGACGTTGGTTGTGCTCCACCACCGTCAGAGGCACTTCATTGCACTATGAGGGACCCTGTGCCAGTGCCGTCGCCCAAGAGTGGGCCCACCCACCTGTCCAGGCAAACGGCACTCGCACGGGTGTTTGTGCCAGCTGGCAACCACCAACCACGAGCTCTCCCACCAGACTTCCTCATTTTTTGGAAAATCTAACCAAAATAACAACTGTTATATGGTACTGTAAAACAAGGTAGAAGGTGTATATAAACTTATTGAGAATTTAAATCTCCCTTTTTTTTGGGAGACTGAACCAAAACTCAGGCCCTGTGCATGAAACAACACAATGTAAGTGTCAGAAAGTGGCTAGCTGATATACGACAAACTAACAGGACTGAAGTATATCCACTTTGTGAGAATTTGAATCTCACTTTTTTTTTGGGAGACTGAACCAAAACTCAGGCCCAGTGTATAAAACAACACAATATAAGTGGCAGAAAGTGGCTGGAAGATATATGAAAAAATACAAGGACTGTAGTACAATTTCAATCTCCCTACAATGATCAGGACAAGTATGGCAGCAATAAAAAGGACTGCTGCACACAAAAGTGTGGACAATAGTGCTGAGCATTCCAATACTGCAAATATCGGGTATCGGCCGATATTTGCTGTATCGGAATTCCGATACCGAGTTCCGATATTTTTGCGATATCGGAAATCGGAATCGGAAGTGTGCGGTGCGTATGGTTCCCAGGGTCTGGAGGAGAGGAGACTCTCCTTCAGGCCCTGGGATCCATATTCATGTAAAAAATAAATAATAAAAATTAAAAATATGGATATACTCACCCGTCCGGCGGACCCTGGACCTTAGCGATGTAACCGGCAGCCTCCGTTCCTAAGAATGCAGGGAGTGAAGGACCTTCGATGACGTCGCGGCTTGTGATTGGTCACGTGAGCGGTCACATGAGCGGTCACACGACCAATCACAAGCCGCGACATCATCGAAGGTCCTTGACTCTGCATTCTTAGGAACGGAGGCTGCCGGTTACAGCGCTAAGGTCCAGGGGCCGCTGGAGGGGTGAGTATATCAATATTTTTTATTTTTATTCTTTATTTTATTCATGAATATGGATCCCAGGGCCTGAAGGAGAGTTTGAAGGAGATATTTTGTGTCCCATTGATATGCATTGCTATCGGGTATCGGTATCGGCGATATCCGATATTTTTTGGATATCGGCCAATCCAATCCGATACCGATACCTTTGCATATCGGAAGGTATCGCTCAACACTAGTGGACAAATAAACAAGATAACTGTGCAGAAAGGAGCAACAGGATTTTTGCTTTTAAAAAAGCAGTTGGTTTGCACAGCAGCATGCAAACAGCAATGCAGCTATCAGGGAGCCTTATAAGGCAGCCTAATAAGCTACAGAGCTGATGCACAAAAATATAGCCTCCACTGTCCCTGCAAAAAAAAGGTGGTGTTGGACAGTGGAAATCGCTACAGCACAAGCAGTTTGGTGGTTAATCTTCCCTCCCTAACTATATCCCTTCTTCTGATGAAGCTGCAGCAACCTCTCCCTATGCTAAGATCGGCAGAAGTAAGATGGCGGTCGGCGTGCACGTCCCTTTATAGCCCCTGTGACGCCGCAGAAAGCAAGTCAATCACTGTCATGCCCTTCTCTAAGATGGTGGGGACTGAGACCTATGTCATCACCCTGCCCACACTCTGCGTACTCCTTCATTGGCTGAAAAATGGCGCTGAAAGTGTCATATGAAAAGTGACTTTTGCGCGCAGATCGGCGACCTCATGGCCAATCCCACACTAGGATCGGGTCGGGTTTCATGAAACCCGACTTTGCCAAAAGTCGGGAATTTTTGAATTTGTCCGATCCGTTTCACTCAACGCTAGTGGGGACTACTGGCACTACCTTTACCCCCTTATTTCCTGGGTGACCCACCGGACTTTGATATAGGTATGTGAATCTTGGTGACTTTGTCTTGATTTTCTTTATACTGCCATCTTATTTATATAACGCTTATGACTGATTGCCAATTTTACTTCCTGGTGATCCAACTATGATAATGGGTTTACTTATACCCTATTGGGGGTTATGCTAAAGGGTTTCTACGCCTAGTATACTACCAATTGAAAAATTGTTTATTTGCACTGTGGTTGTATTCACTTCTCTACCTGTTGTCCATATTGAACTTAAATAAAGCTTTTCTATATATTTATATAATTTTTGGCCTTTTGATCATCTTTTTTCTTCGGTTGCTGTGTTCTTTTGAGCTAGTGTATACCTCTCCAATAGAAAAATATTGAAATACTATTATATTTTTTTTATATCCCTGTCTCTGAGCTGTTGCTAGGGACCAATATGTGTCGTTGGACACATTCTGGCTTCATATGCATCAACCTGTGTTCGCCCCTCCCTTTTGTTATTTTCTTTCATAGATGGATTCACATCCTTTATTCATTTGTTTGAGTTAAATATTATTTATCATTATGTATCCTCATTCTCCGCCACTAGATCACCAGGGTTAATGTGTTCTGTGCTGCTACAGCCAGTCCAATTTTTGGCAAGGGTGTCTATGATGGCCTTAAAATATTTTTTAAACATGTACCCCCCATGGGGAAATGTTTGTCAGCCCATGCACTTTGTGTATGGACATTACAAGTCTAGGAGACCCGCTCCTTTACTTTGGGCCTATTTTTTAATGAGGCCTTCCTCAAATTGTCATCATTCTCCACCACTAGATCACCATTGCAAACGTGTTGTATGATGCTACAGCAATCAGTTTTTGGGCAAGGGTGTCTATGAAGCCCATAAATTATTTTAAAAAAATGTACCCCCCATGGGAAAATGTTTGTCAGCCTATGCACTTCGTGTATGGGCATTACAACTCTAGGAGACCCGCTCCTTTACATTGGGCCTAGTTTTTAATAATGCCTTCCTTCACAAATCATCACTCTCCGACACTCGAACACTATGGTTGACATGTTGTGTGCTGTTACAGCCCTTTAATTTTTGTGCAAGGGTGTTTTTATGATGCCCGTTACTAATTTGAAACCAAAACAAATGTTACTTCCCCAAGGGGAAATGTTACAAAAATGAGATGTACGTATATTCTTCCCACTTATTCTTATATTTTCCATTTTTCCTATCTCTGGACCATCCTCTTATGACCTAGTGTATACCTCTAAAATTTTTAAAAAATTGAAATACTATTATATTATATTTTAATTGATATTCTTGTCTTTGAGCTGTTGCTAGAGATCAGCACATCTCATTGGACACATTCTGTCTTCATATCTATGAACCTATGTTTGCCCCTCCCTTTTGTTATTATTTTTCATAGGTGGATTCACATCCTTTATTCATTGGTTTTATTTCAGTATGATTGATCATTATGTCTCCTCATTCTCTGCAACTAGATCACCAGGGTTAACGTGTTCTGTGCTGCTACAGTCAGTCCAATTTTTGGCAAGGGTGTCTATGATGCAAATAAAATATTTTTAAAAAATATATCCCCATGGGGAAATGTTTGTATA